>NW_027532409.1:4052989-4153027 GCF_008692635.1 Crocuta crocuta
GGGGCCCGGAGCCCAGCCACACACTGACTCACACCGCAGCAGAGGCAAAGAACAACACGACTCATGACAAAGTCAGTAGTGCAAGGAGAGACCCAGAGTGGGTGTGTCAGGTAAAAATCCTGCTCGGTTCAAAATTATTCCAAAATCCCCTCCGAAGCCAACCCCGTGGCCCTCAAGTCCAGAGCAGTCAGTATTTCCCCCAGCTTTGGTAGAGCTCGACCAGGTCAACAGTCAGCCCACATCGGAAGCCATGCCGCACACACACTCATGTGTGCTTTAAACACTGTCCCTCACTCCCGTGGCAGGATGCCCATGATTTGAAAGACGCACAGGAACTGAGCCAATGGAGGGCCAGGCAGACTCACAGCCCCGGACACACCCACTCTGGGACAAGTACTCGCCTGAATGGAAAGGCAGGTGGAATGGCTCAGACTATTTCATCGCCTTCTGCCCTGCCAACTGCATGTAGCAGGAGTCCTCGGTGAGGATGAAATCTGTCTGAAAACCCTCTGCCCGGGCTGCAAAGCTAGGATTAGACACCTCCTCTTCCCAGGTGAGCCTGGTTCCCTGTGCCTGCATCTTGGCCACTCCGGTTTTCTTCCCGAAATGGGCAGGAAGCATTCGTACTATCCTAGTCGTTTTCCTGTTTATAGGATATGCAATGGGGAGATAAAAAGTCCCAATGTTCAGAACCTGTTATAAACCATCAGCCTGTTGAAAACTGCCATGGGGCCAGTCCTCGCTCATGCCAGGGAACCCACATGGAGCAGGGATTGCGAGCAGGGGCTTGGGAGCTAGGCAAGTGGGCTGTATGATCGTGGGCAAGTTACCTACCCTCTCTGGGCCTGGTCTCTTCTTAACTGTGACCTCCTCCTGACAGTTGGGGGGGGAGGGGGTTCAGTGGGAGAATGCAGGTAGAGGGTTTGGCACAGAAATTGCCCCACTGAAAGCGCTCAATCAAACCACCAGGCCACAGATGCAATAGAGCTTCTCATTTCATCCTGAAACAGCCCGGGCCCCGCACTGTCAGCGCCATTGCTATCACAGCTATTTAAGTTCAAAGGACGCGGCCACAGTGACGCGGCTGCTCCTGTGTACACAAGGCGCAACCCTACCCCAAGCGGCAGCTCTGGGGAGCTGGCCGGCTAGCTCCCTACTGCTCTGGCCCCGGCAAGGCCCCGTCCACCTGAGGACGCAGGCTACACCTTAGCCCTGCTCGCACCAGGCAGAGCGCTGGGACTGTGGGTGGGGCCCCGCCACTGTCTGCTATGTGACCTCTCGGGACAACTTAACTTCTCTGTGCCTCGGCTCCCGCAGCTGCGGAGTGGGGATAACCGCGCCTACCTCGGGACTGCCTCCTTAGCAGAGCATCAAAGTAAAGGGGATGGTCTCTGAGGCCTCAAAGTTAGCATGTCTCAAATCCAACTCCCCTCTGGGACCCCACTCTCAGCCTTGTTCTCCCTCCTAATTTGGGAGCCTCCCTGCCCCCCCCCCCAAGCTAAAATACCTCTATCCTCCGCAACTCTGCCGCTCCGTTGTTCTCCTTGGCCTTGCTTATTCTCCTCTCCCCTCCCTCAACGCCCTCCCAGGCCAATGAATGGCCAAGTCCCCTGACCCACCCCCAGCACTGCCGCAGCACACACCCTCTTCTGGTCACTAGATCCCTACGGCGTCCTCCCTGCCGGCAGCCCCCACACAGCCCTCTCTAACCCATCCTCCCTTGTGCTCCCACCAGAATGACTGCTCAGGAACACCAATTTGATCATGCTCCTCCCTGAAAACCTTCAATGGCTCCCCGGTGCTCTTTAGTAGGCAAAGCACGGCTCCAGCCTCCCCTTCTACCACTAACCCTTGCATAGTCCTTCAATCGTGAGGAGGCGTGGCCGCCTCCAATCGTGCCAGGTCCTTTCACACTTCCGGGCCCATCTCTACCCTCTTGCCAGGCAAGTCCCGCGCATCCTCCCGGAACCCAGCTCCAAGGTCACCACCTCTCGTGAGGCCTGCTTTCTTTCTTCCCCTGCTGTCTCTACCTGTAGGAACCTCCCCACCCATTCCACCAGCAGACCGTCAGCTCTCAAGTGTCAGGCAGCATCATGCCCTTCACCTGTGGCCCCAGCCCCTGGCACGGCATCCGATACACGGTAGGTGCCAAACGAGCAAGCAATTTGGCATCTGGCAGACACTGAAAATATTCACCAGATCCAAAGGTAATGTACCACCTTTTGCCATTAAAATCGCCCTGGTCCCTAACACAGCATCTCAAAGATGTGAGTGTGAAGCCGGACTAGGGCGCAGAACAGGGCAGGACATTCTACTCTGGAATGCCAGCTTTACAGAATGCCCCCAGGACGAAAGGGCGGCCAAGTGCCAGCCCCGAGCCCCTTCCACAGTCAGCACGCGAGGTGACAGGCAGCTTTCCCTCTGGCCTTAGCTCCGGCATCCCTTCGCTACACTAAGAAGCGGAGCTGGGCAAGAGGTGAAGGCAATTCCTCCCCCTCTTTCATGGAGAGACCTGTTTGTTACTCTTCTCAAGTTCCAAGTGCCCAAGTTTCCTCCTGGAGGTAAGCTTGGAAAGACATCCGCCATCATGCTTTTTTCCACCTTTTTACTTGAGTGTCTGCTACATCGGAAGGACCTTCAGCAAACCCAGAACACCGCAGGGCTGACACCAGCCTAGCTGGAGCCTGCACCTCCTCCCCGAAAAGCAAAGCACTAGCCTAGCCTACCCTCTACCCACTGCAACCCCGTCATCGGGAAAAGAACAGCCAGCATCAAGAACACTGGTGATAGGGGCGCCTGGGTGGCTTAGTCGGTTAAGCGTCTGACTTTCGCTTAGGGCATGATCTCGCGGTTCGTGGGTTCGAGCCCCGCGTCGGGCTCTGTGCTGACTGCCGGCTTAGAGCCTGGAGCCTGTTTCAGTCTGTGACTCCCTCTCTCTCTGACCCTCCCCTGCTCACGCTGTCTCTCTCTCTCTCTCCTAGAAATAAATAAAAATATTAAAAAAAAAAAAAAGAACACTGGTGAGAGTCCGGCCGGGCTTGTTCCTGGACTGTTTCAGCCAGAATGACGCAGATATCATAAGCCACAGACACACTCGGGTACCAGCCCTATTGAGTCTACCCATGGCCTGGGGCTCTATCTGCCATGCTCCTGGCACAGGTGGCAGCGAGGAAGATGGGCACTGCCAGTCAGCAAGGTGCCAGCTAACTATGGCTCTAGACTAAGGTGTCTATCACCGCACCCTCCCTGCCCCACCCACCCGCGTCCTACATTCTTGGACCCCTAGGTACCCGGCGCCCTGCTGCAGTCAAGACTTCCCACCCCACCCACCCTGAGAGTCAAGACAAAAGCACCAAAACCCACTGTGAAGAGAGACACCCAAAGCAGGAGTACCTGCATGTTAGGAGGCTAACTGAAGCAGGCCCCCTCATTCACAGAAAAAGCAATTTCTTGGGGCGCCTGGGTGCCTCAGGCAGCTGGGTGTCCAACCACCGCTCAGGTCATGATCTCGAGGTTCAACGGTTCCAGCCCCATCGGGTTCTGTGCTGACAACTCCGAGCCTGGAGTCTGCTTCGGGTTCTGTGTCTCCCCCTCTCTCTGCCCCTCCCCTGCTTGCACTCTCTCTCTCGCTCACCAGCTCTCTCTCACACACACACACATAAATAAGCATTTAAAAAAGAGAGAGCAGGGGCGCCTGGGTGGCTCAGTCGGTTGAGTGTCCGACTTCGGCTCAGGTCATGATCTCACGGTTTGTGGGTTCCGGCCCCGCGTCGGGCTCTGTGCTGACAGCTCAGAGCCTGGAGCCTGCTTCAGATTCTGTGTCTCCCTGTCTCTCTGACCCTCCCCTGCTCATGCTGTCTCTCTCTCTCTCTGAAATAAATAAAAACATTTAAAAACATTAAAAAAAAAAGAGCAAGCAATTTCTCTAGTCTATGGCAGGACAGTAAGAGGCAGGATTCTCTTTGTCACTGGAATGTACTAGCTTTCTACAACATAAGACGCACGGCCGGTGACTAGCAACGAACAGACTCCTAAGCCCCAAAGTTGTCGCTGAGTACAATCTCCCTGGAATTTCCCCCCAGGTAAGGCCCTCCTTAGGAGACAGGATCCAGTGTTGGCTGGCAGCCAGGAAAATTAGCAGTCTGGTTTGGTTTTAACTGAAATGGGGACCTAGAAGTATTTCTGGTCCCCTCCCCCAGGGGATGTGAATGTCAGGAGTTGGACCTCGGCCACAATGGTCATCCTTGAGGACTGAGGCTTCCCCCCCAGTGGCCGGGGGATCAGTGATCCGAGGGAAAGCACGCGGAAGGGGCGAGTCGGGACCCCGGGACCACCGGGCCCGCTCTCCCTTCCTGCGAGGGCCTCCCGTCCGCCCCGGGCCGCTCACCTCCCGCGCGGAGCGGAGCTGCTGGCGCAGCGCGTCCTTGCAGCCGTAGGGGCCGCCGGCGCCCGCGCCGCGGGGCTGGAAGTGCGCCTCGACGCGCGTGGCGCCGCGGTAGGCGCCCTGGTAGAAGGCGGGCCAGCCGAGCTCCAGCAGCGGCGGCTCCAGGTCCGACTGCTCGGGGAAGTAGGTGCCGGACGAGCAGTCGTGCGACGAGCCGAAGGACTCCTCGGCCCCCGCCGCCGCGCCCTCCTGGCCGGGCCGCTCGGCCGCCCGCAGGATGGCGCGCACCTCGTCGGGGTTCAGGAAGCGGCTCAGGCCCTCGCGTCGCAGGAAAGCCTCGAAGGCGCAGGGGCCGCCCGCCACCAGCTCCTCGAGGGCCAGGCGCCGCGCCTCGCTGTACAGCTCGGCCGGGTTGGGCGGCCCGCACGGCGACAGGCAGGCGGCGGGCAGCTCGTCCGGACATTCGAGGCGCAAAGCCATAGCGGAGCTCGGACGGAACGCGGCCGCAGCAGGCTCGGGCGAGCGCGGGCGTGCCGGCGGCTTTATAGACACCTTTGAATCTAACCGGCCTGCGTCCCGGCCCTCTCATTGGCTGCCTCCTCTAACGGCGGAGTCCCGACGCAACGCACGCCACCGCGGCCCCGCCCCTTGACGTGCGATTGGCTGCTCNTTAAACGGGGCGGCTCCACGGCTGCTCTGATGGGTTGTTCCTGCTCCGGGCCTGCGGGTAGCCGAGGTTTTAAGGGTCAGTTAGAGAAGGGAGTAACGAGCCCGAATGGCTGGGCCGCGGCGCGGGTAGCGGAGCCTGAACGGAAGCCTGAGAGCCCGGCCCCCGCCGTCCTAGCGCGCCCCCTGCTGGCCGCGCTGCTCCTGGGCTCTCACTCAGAGCTTGGGCGTGACTGACCGACCAGTCCTGTCTCTAATCCCCTGCGTTTAACTCATCCGTAAATTCCTTCAAAAATACTGGCTTTGATTACACGTTCAGGTAGCTTTGCTCGGCCAATCAGGTTATTGTCCTGGCAAAACCTCAACCGTGGTTAAACCCCCTCTCCACCTACTTTCCACCCGCAGCTCTACGGTCCTGGGAAAAGACAATGCAACCAAGCTGTCTGTGCCTTAAACTCACGATCTCAAGCGGATCCCTAAGATTGCCTGCTAGCCTACATTTCCCCTTTCCTTTCGTTCTTATTCTTAGAGTCGGCTTCGTATTTCACTGAGAAAATAGAAGCAACCAGAGAGAACTTCCACATGCTCCCACCACATCTACCTATCCGTCTGCATCTCTGCCCACGTATTGGGCCTTCTGTTACTACCAGTGAACTGTCCCTGAGCCTAACACCAACCCTTCCACGGGGACATTAGCTTCCAGCCCCTCTACTAGTACCCTGTATCCCTACAGCAAAGTTCCTTCCCAGATCATCCATCCCCTTCTTTACTGCTTCATTCCTATGGGCCTACTGATACTGGGATATGTTTCATCTTAAATCAACCTTCCCTTGACCTTCCTCCAGAGTTTCTCCTCCATTTCTCTGCTTATTTTTATAGTATAAAACCTGAAACCAGCTGTCTACACTTGCTGTCTCCAGTTTTCCTCCCATTCTTTCTTGAACGGGTCTGAAGAGGCTGTGCCTCCACTGCTCAACCAAAATCTCTTGTCAAGGTCAGGAGGAGCTCCATGGCACTAAATCCAATAGTCAACTTTCAGGCCACATTCTCTTTGTGTAAACGAGAAAGGAAATATACAACTGTAAAGTGCTTCTTCATAAATGCGATCCAGAAGGGTCCAAGAGAGCACGGTTCTCCAGCCTCTTCAAGACACCAACAAACTTCTGTATATGCCAATGACGAGGACCACAGTCTGGGGCTGTGTGGCCACGTAGCTTGTCAATGCCTCTATTGCTGGAAATAAAAAGTGAGAATAAAAAGTGACAGTAAGGGTCTTATCTGCCTAGTGTTGTAGTAATGTGAAGTAGTATAGAGTATTTTACCAGTAGAAGGACTGGGGCAGCGGGGTGGAAGACAGTAAGGCAGGTCGGTGCACTCCAAAAATAGAAGGGCAGCCCTGTTAGTTATACATGTTACCGGATAAACCCTTGAAAGTGGGGGGGGACTCATATACTTATGAGTTATTACAGAGTTCCATGTTATTCCAAAGGGAACATTTGACAAAGTGAAGGTCATTCCCAACCACCCTTCTTTTCTTGAAGGTACTGGATTTCACCATCCCCCAATCTAGAAAGACATCCGCTCCGTGTCTGAGCCCTCGGAGCTCCCTCTGCTTTAGGGGCCTCCCAGGAGAGCCTTCTGTGGTGGGGACAGAAACCAGGAGCCCTCCCCTGCCCTCTATTCCGGGGATCATCTCTGTGTGAACTGGACCCAGCATAATGCAAGTGAAGCTCACAGCAATGACCACAGCCACACTAGCAGGTGTTATTAAAAGGAATTTAATAATCTTAATTAAAAACTCTCAACAGTGAATTCTGTCACAGGCCTTGGCAGCTGGAAGCAACCCCAGGGGCATGCCCCTTGGGGGTGTGGTCGAGCCACGGTCTTGGATCGAGGCCCACCACTGCCACGTGGCAAGGAGCTACCTGGAAGTTACTTCAATACAATATCAAAGATCCGTGAGGATTTTTTTTAAAAAAGTTTTAAATATATTAGACTCTCTTGATTGCCATTTTTACACAAAGCTGCTGATACAGTATACAGAGTTTTAACTTTTTTTTTCACATAAAATACATTTTTCTTAAGTATTCTCTGTACATCAGTGGCTTCTGGTCTGGTGAATTATTGCGGAGGGCCGGGAGTCTGCGGACTTTTCCTCGGTGCACAGAGCCAGGCCCCACGCTGTGGCACTTGCAATGCCCATGGGAAGCAGGCCCTCTGGCCAACTGGCCAACAAGAGACTCCTGTCAAGGAGAGGTTTACAACTTCTGGCAAAGGGGGGTCACTTCTGCAGCATCAACCACTGACCACATGACCCTTTGCTCTTACATGCACTGGGGTGCGGGAGGCTGTCCCCAGGCCACAATAGCAAGAGTTAAATACAGTCCCTCTGAGCATCTCGTAAGAACTGCCCTTCTGGAAAGTGCCCCGGTAACCTACTCTGGGAAGGCAAGTGGGAGAGAGCGCTCAAGACTGAAAGGTATCTGACACCAATTGCCAAAATGGTCTTGTTATGACAAAGTCAGGAAACTGTGGTGGTCTGGGCCAGGGTATGCCCCCTCGTTAGCTTTCCTCAGCCCACTGACACTGGCCAAACAGTGTGGAGCAGTTTGATCACAGCTGCATATTGGATGGAGAATTATGTCCTGAACTCTCCAGCAGACCTGGGCCTAGGGTGTATTCAACTTCCCTGAGCTCCTGGCCAGGAACTATCTGGTGGGAGCCACAATGTTCAGTGGTTTGAAGCAGCCTCCTTTAATCAGCCAGGCCAGACCCAGGTCTCAGAGTGAGCTGAGCATCTGGTGTATCTTGCTAGCTTTCTCCTAGTTCCTCGAACCACACCTGCCAGAGGGAGAGGCAGGTGCATGAGGAAAGGCTTCAGAGTTAGAGAAGTTCCTCACCTCCCATGATCCATTGGTGGGGCAGGAGGACTCCATAACAAAGGAGCAAAACTGAGCAAGAGGCAATGAGTTTCAGAACCTGAGATAGCAAATTCCAGACTCTATGTTCTTCTACAAACTGCTCTTATACAATGCCCCAAAGATGCTGGCCTGAAGGCAGCTATCCCTGAAAGTTCCAGACAGATTTGCAATGCTGTCTCCACGGAACTCAAGATCCAGCATCTGCATTTAGTGGCAAAGTTATCCAGGGATGGCTGGGACGGCAGTTTCGCTGCGGGTTTCCTTACTCTAGAAATGCCAGAGCTAGAAACCAAGGTGAAGCTAGACCAGGATGGGGTCACTCTGTCGCAGGTGAATTCGGTGGGGCTCCTGATAACCTCAAGGTATCGGATGCTGGTCCGCAAGGGATCAAAACTGTAAAGCACAGTCTCCTCACCCTGTTTTGCTCTTCCTTTATCCCCAGAGCCTAACCTAGTGCCTGGTATGTCTCAGCTACTCCGCGAACGACATGAGTGAATAAATGAACGACCCTGACCCCACCATGTCCCTCGACACCAAGGAGACCCATAGGTTGAGTTCTAAGGTACTCGAAGCCCTAACAAGGAAAGGCTTACCCTGACTGGAAACATGAGCTAAAATGCCCGTGAGTCTGTAGTTGGCTCCTGTCGGGAATCAGCTGGGATTTCCGGCCTTCTTTCCGGCTGGGAGATGAATGGCCCAGGAGGCAGGAAGTGAGGGGAAAGAGGGAGTGGCCAGAAGGGCTCAGAGTGGGCAACAAATGCCTTCAGTCTCTGAGCCCTAAGCCTACAGATCCGAAAACCTGCACAGCCCTCTCCTGGGAGCGTATGGCTTCCCTTGGCACTCTTCTGTTTGCAGCTTAAGTTGGCTCAAGAGAAGTTCAGGGTCAGTCGAATCTGAACCCTGTTTTAAAGCCAAAGGTGTGTGTGTTCTGATCATTCCTGCCCCGCTCCAGCCATGGGCCGACACAATGGAGAGCCTGCCCCAGAGGCCAGGGGCGTGGGAGGCACCACGCGTCCCTGCCTGTGGTCTCCTGAGCTGCCCCTCCACCCTATGCTGGATCTGCCCTGGGGTGGGGCTGGCCCACGGCTGTGACCCTCGCTGCTCCCAGGAGCCAGCCACCAGGTGCACAGTGGCTCTGCTGAGCCCTCTACTCTCTGGTCCAGATGCCTTGCTCCTGGGAAAGCATCAGCCAGGCCCCTGGGGTCCAGCTCCCTCTCTGGGTTATGGGGCCATGGAGGCCACACTGGGGACTGGGGCTGATAAGCAGCAGATCCCATTACTGGAATTGTGGCACAAGGGGACTCCTCCAACCCCAGCTCCCCGGCCCAGGTGCCCCTCGGGGAGAATTTCTCATAGGCTCAGAAAGAAGATTAAAGGGAACCCAGATTTGTCCCCCAAGTCCCAGAATCTGGACCTGGGGGGGGTGGCCCTTCAGAGCTCCAAGGAGGTAGTTTTAGGACGAATAAAAGGCGCACAGAGCAGGGAACGACCCTGCAGCTTATTAAGTACACCAGTAGGTTTGGGCTGAGCCTGTAGACAGTACCCAACTCACGGGCAGCAACTTTGAAGGGGCTCTTGAGAAAATGCAGTCGAGAGATGACGGGCAGCTTGGTTTTCCTTCCCCAGCACCAGGAAGGTCAGGGCTATGAGACTGCTGGGCTGCAGTGAGGCCCAACTCTAGCCCCATCACCTCTCTTCTGACTGCAATGCAGGGTGTTGGCCATGGGCACCTTGGGATGTCACCACTCCCGCGAGAGCAGGCCGGGAGCCCCCGGGCCAGGCAGGATCTCACAAGGGTCAACTGGCTGACTTGTTTCAGAGAAGGCAAAAGCTGGGCTGGGGGTCCTGAGCATTTCCCCCGGGAGAGGTGGGGGCTCCCAGCAGTCTCTCACTGCTCACTCTGATAGCTCAGTCCGAGGAAGTCTGGCTGACATAGGCTGGATGGAAACCACCTGGATATTCACAAGAATTGGCCAGGGCGCTGGGCTCTGTCAGGTCACCAGAGATGCCTATAGAAATTAACAACACAAACCCACTCCTCACCCTGGAAAACCCTTCCAACCACAGCTCCTCACTTAGCTTCATTTTCCCAACACCTGTCAGTAAAACCTAGTGATCATGATGCTATCCACAAAAGAACGCAAGAAAGCAAATTCCGTTATCTCCCACCGGCAGTTTTATGGCCTAAAAGAATTATTTTATCAAATGCGCTTTTGGAAACACTACCTTTATTCCCCCTCGCCTCCAATTTTTGCTAACTTCCATCCAAAAGTAAAATATGATTTGGATTATTCCAGGAATGGAATAGCCTGGTTTCCTACTCAGCCTCTGGGTAGTCACACAGCTGGCCTCTGGCTCGGGCAAGGCCGTGGGAAGGAGGCCATTGCCCATCTCGTTGACCCTATGTGGGTCCTGAGCTTCCTCTGAACAACGAGTGGACCTCCTCTCCTGCCAGATGTGGACGGTGGCCCAGACCCCTGTGTGACCCTGGGCAGGACTGTGGGTCTCAGCTTCACAGGCCCCTCCCTCCCCTGCTAACACCACACTGGCAGTGGGGATGAAACGGAGTCTTAGCCTCAATCCTCTTGGGAAGAGCTCACAAATTTTCAGCCCCACCTGCTTCCCATGAGCCAAGCTGTGTCATTCCTACACATGGTTGAGCGTGTGTGTGTGTGTGTGTGTGTGTATGTGCATGTGCACGCCGATATGTGATATGCAAGTCCTAGTCCAGAGAAGCCTAAACCGACAAGAGAACTGGAATCGAATCCCAGCCCCCCCCCTCCCAAAATCTGACAGCAGGGTGAGTCAGGAAGCCACGATGGGCCTTGTTTCTGATGGCAGACAATGCAGCAGGAAGCAAAGCCGTGGGAAGTGGCGACGCTATGGGCCTCTGGGCGAGAGGTGGGCTCGGCATTCCTCTGGAAAGCCGAGCCCACCTCCCCGCCGGCTGCCCTCTGATGTCTCCCCAGCCAAGGGCTGCGGGGTGGGCCTGGATTCCAGAGACCCGTTCCTGAAGCATCCCTCTCCTCTGTCACACAGAGACTAGGAGATGCGGCAGCAGCCATGGACCTTCTCCTCCATCTCCTCCATGGGGGCCTTGAACTTCAAGAGCGGGGGATCTCCGCTGGTCACCGTGTAATATACCGAGGTTCCGTTGCTGCTGTAGGGTGAAGTTCTGCCTCCGATCAAGGGGGCCTTGCCTTCACTGCTGCTCTCACCCGTCCTGGCCATGCTGCTGCCCAGGTGGGTGCTCAGGAAGGGATGACTGAGCAGCTTGGCTGCAGCCCGCTGCCGCTTCAGCTCCAGAAGGGTCTGGGGACTCTGTTCCTTGTAGCCACCCCAGGGCGAGGGGGCATTGGCCACGCCGGGGCTGCCATAGGCTATGTTGTAGTCAGGTACCTCATGCACTTTCCAGACATCCCCGTTGGACAGTGCATACTGGTAGGTGCTGACTGGAGCCCGGAGTCCATTCTCCACAGGCCCATCCATTTCACTTCGTGGGATCTTGGTAGAAAATTCGGAGAGCAGCACGGGCTTCTCCAGCCGGGGGTTCTGAGGGGGAGAAGGACAATATTACCAGCTGGTCAGAGGGTCCGAACACACTACCCACTTGCACCTCTCCCGAGGGCCTTGGCGTCTGGACCTGTGCTCCCTCCATTTTCCCAACCGGGCTCACGGGACCCCCCCCCCCACCTTCTGCTTCAGGGGACTCGCCGATCTATGCATTTTGGCAGAGCTGGCCAATCCCCATCCTTGCTGCAGGGACTGGAACATGACCCCTGGCATGGCCAGGTGGCAGATTCACTGCAGGAGGTGGTTCCTGGCACACCCGGGAAAGTGAAGTTCCATGTATGCAGAACTCGAGGGAGGCGATGGGGATGGAGGCTGGGGGCTGGGGGGATGGAGTGTCAAAGGGTCTGCTCGATGGTGCCGCTAACATAAAGGGAGACTGAAGGGGTGCATCTTGAGCCCCAGCGTCCAGTCGACCTCAGACTTCGCAGTGACATGACCCAATAAATTCTTATTTTGTGTAAGCTGTTTCTAGCTGAGTTTTTGGCCACTCGTAATCTTTTGTCTGTATTCCCAGCAAATATCCACTCCAAACAGCAGAAATTCCAACCCAGAAATCCCAGGGTAACAAGAGCTTTAAAAGGAGCTTCTGCTTAAACACTGGACACTAAAAGGTGGCTGTATTTGGTGACAACAAAAATGTAAGGCATGGCAAAATTCACCATAAATAAAAGTCAAAAGGCACATAAAAGATATTTGCAACATGTATGAGAGAAATGGGATGAATTTCCCAAATATATAAGAACTCTTAAAAGTCCATTTTAAAAAGCCCAACTGCCCAGGGGCACCTGGGTGGCTTAGTTGGTTAAGAGTCCAACTCTTGATTCCGGCTCAGGTCACGATCTCATAGTTTGTGAGTTCGAGCCCTGCATCTGCTGGTCAGGGCAGAGACTGCTTGGGATTCTCTCTCTCTCTCTCTCTCTCTCTCTCTGCCCCTCCCCCACTTGCCCTCTATCTCTCTCTCAAAATAAATAAAAACTTTTATTAAAACTTTAAAAATTAAATAAAAAATAAAAGCCCACTACCCAACAGAAAACAACAACAGACACTAATGTGTGGCTCCCAGCAATAATAATAATATACACAGCATATAAACACAAGAGAAGATATTCAGTCTCACTAATAACTAATGACATAAAAATTAAAGCAACAAAATATTTTTACCTATCGCACTGACAAATATTTTAAAATTGTGTTACGCCTCCGCGTTGGCAAGACTGTGGGAAAACAGGCAGATATATAAACTGCCATAATCTCTTTGGGGGACAATAACCCCCCCATCAAACAAAAATTGGTTTTATGAATGCTGTGCAGACTGCACCAGCAAGCCCATTTCTAGGACTTCATTTCACAGATATATGTTCCCTTAGGGGAGAAAAGCCTGGAAGTCACCATCAGGCAAAAAGAATGAAGGCAATCTTCATGCGCTGTCTTGATTCCAAGAATCTCCATTTCTTGGAAAGATCTCTAAGAAATATACAATTGGGCTAAAACATGGTACGGTGAGGGGCCCCTTTCCACAGGAAGCTTCTGTGTATGTGTGTATATTCTTTTTGTTTTTAATGGCTCCTTCTGAACAACACAGGCAGATTGAAGCCGCATTTGGGGCTTGTTTTTTTGTTTTTTTGTTTTGTTTTGTTTTTTGCAGCTTGAATTTTTGTGTCTATTGTCTTTACTCCCGGAATAGTCCTGGAAAAAGACCGTTCTTCATTGTCTAAATACGTGCTTCTCTAACTCCATGTGCATATGGGTCACCTGGTGCTCTTGTTAAAATGCACGCTCTGAATCACCAGGTCTGTGTTGGACTTGAATTTCGGTGTTTTTCTAAGAAATTCCCGACTGACGCTTTGAGTAGCAGGGATCTAAAACACGAGTTCTCAGTTACAGGTGCACAATGGAATCACCTGCAGGCTACATAATGTGATTCCAGTTTTAGGACATTCTGGAAAAGGCAAACCACGGAGATGGTCAAAAGATCAGTGGTCGCCAGGGGCTGGGGGAGGGATGAACAGGTGCACCAGGGATTTTTAGGGCAGTGAGAGTATTCTGTATGAAAGATATGACACTGCACATTTGTCAAAATCCATAGAATGCACCCCGTCCAGAGTAAACCCTTATGTAAAGTATAGACTTTAGTCAATAATCATATATCCATACTGGCTCATCAATGATAACGTACCTAACTCCACTAATGTAAGATGTTAATCCCAATGGAAACGGGGACATGATGGGGGGGTGTGAAAACTGTGTGTACCTTCTACATGTGTTTTCTATAAACTACAACTTCTCCAAAACATCAAGTCTATTCATTTCTTTTTAAATATATCAGTACAATGCCTGGCCACCAAGCACAAAGACTCAGATTTCATTTGTCTGGGTTGCAACGTAGGCATCAGAATTTTTTAAAAACAAAACCAAAAACACCACCCCAGGTGATTTTCTTTTACAGGTAAGTTTGTGAGCTACTGGTTTGGAGATGGGCTTGTTAACCGTCACTCAGCTCCACCAAAAGTGTGTGGCAAAGCCAGCCTGGGGGCTAACCAGATTGAGTCTAGGCAGAAACCTGACTTGCGGGTCAAGCTGAGCAAATACTCCCCCAGATACACGGTCCTCAAACTCCTGTGTGCACCATAATCCTCTGGAGGGCTAGTTAAAACACAGATTGCTAGTTAAACCCAGAGCCCAGGGTCTGTGATTCAGTACCTCTGGGGCGAGGCCAGAGAATCTGCATTTCTAAATTCATTTTTATTTCTTTATTTGTTTTAGTTTTTTAATGTTTGGTTTTTTTTTTTATTTTTGAGAGAGATAGAGAGCTGGGGAGGAGCAGGGAGAGAGGGAGACACAAAATGTGAAGCAGGCTTTAGGCTCTGAGCTGTCAGCACAGAACCTGACACGGGGCTCGAATTCACAGACTGCAAGATCACGACCTAAGCCGAAGTCAGATGCTTAACCGACGGAGCCCCCCAGGCGCCCCTGAGAAGCTGCGTTTCTAACAAAATCCCAGGTGATGCTGCTGCTGCTGGTCCCGGGGCCACACCTGGAGAACGTCTACCGCAGACACCATCACAGCCTTGTCAGTATCTAACGCCTTCAAGGGGGGTGGGGGGTAAGTAAAAGGAAGGAGCTGTGGGCTTTATAGCTGCACCCTGCCATCTCCCTGGGTTGCCCCGGGGCTGGGACAGGGATCTGGGGCCCTGGACCCCAACAGTTGCCCTTGGGACTAGACGGCTGGGCAACTGGCAGGAAGACAGTCTGCTTCTGAACAATCTCTTTCCAGGACCATTCCGGAAGTCAAGAAAACAGATACAAAACTTCAAGCTGCTGTCTCTCCCCAGGCCTGAAACCCCAGCCCCAGAGACAAAGCAGCCCATTGTTTTGCCTTCAACTAACCCCCGCCCCCAATAAACTGCAACTGCCTGACCAGGAAGCCAGGAAGCCGTAGAAATTATCAACAGACGCGGGCCACCCCCTCCCATCCTATTCCCTGCAGGGCTAAGGATTTATAGGACTCCGCACCAGCTGAGCACTTGCGGCAGAGTCCTGGGCCTGTGAGATCTGAGCAAACACAGGGACACATGTGAAGGAGGAAGAGCTACTTCCACAAGTCTTTGAGAGTCTCAGTCTCTCACCCACCAATCAGTAAGGAAAAGATAAGCAGCCCAACAAAAAGGGGCAGAAGAACAGACTTGGCCCAGAAGGAGATAACCAGATGGCCAATAAGCACATGGAAACGTGTTCACCACCATCCGCCGTCAGGGAAATACACATTTAAAATGCGAGGGGCGCCTGGGGGGCTCAGTCGGTTAAGCATCCAACCCTTGACTTCAGCCCAGGTCATGATCTCACGGTTCTTGAGTTCAAGCCCCACATCAGGCTCTGCACTGGCAGAGTGAAACCTGTTTGGGATTCTCTCTCTCTCCCTCTCTCCCACTCTCTCTGTATCTTTCAAAATAAACACTTGAAATGAAATGAAATGAAATGAAATGAAAATATAAAATAAAATGCGAGCTACCACAGCAACCCCACCAGGATGGCTCGGATGGAAAGGAATGAGTACATCAAGAACCAGCAAAAAGCACCCACATTTCTTGAGCACCGCTCAGGGAGTAGATAGGTACTAGCACTCTGGAAAAGTGCTTGGCGGTATGTTTCGTAACCTCCCCATGACTCATTCTGCATTCCTGGGTATAGAGCCTACAGAAAATTGTGCTTGTACCCACCAACAGACATGGATAAGAATGTTTTGAGCAGCTTAATTAAAATAGCACCGAACTTGAAACAACCCAAATGTCCACCCGCAGGAGAACAGACATGTGCGTTGTAGCCTAGTTAAACAACAGAACTTTCCAGAGCAATGAAAAAGAATGAACTGCCACTACGCGCCTGTACACGGATGAATCTCATAGTCGAGAATGAAGTCAGATGCCAAAGACTATCTGCTAATTGGATCTGTTTGTAGGCAGACGCGGACACAAAACTAACCTTCACCGCTCAAAGTTAGGTAGCGTCTCTCTTTGGGGAGGGAGGACCACGGGAGCAGAGGACATGGGAGCTTTCTGGGGTGATCGAAATGCTCTATGCATTCACCTGAGGGTACACATTTGTAAAAGTCCACTGAAAAACCCATTTAAGATTTGTGCACTTTACCGTACATAAATCCAGCTCACGAAAGGAAAAAGAAATACTGCATAGCTGAAAGACATCTGAAATGTGATTTGATTTCAGTCTACAGCTCTTTTCTCCCCAACCCCCAAGCTTATGGACTAGGCAGAACAAAGCCTCTGAGGTGCCTTCTCTGTCCCCAGCCACGGCCTCAACGGGATTCCCTTCAGTGGGCACCGTCACCTGCTGGTGAGACAAGCCTGCATGTGACCTCTCTGGTCCGGCTGGGAAGCAGGGACCCGCTGAGACAGGCGGGTACCCTGGGCAGCTAATCGTTTTGCATTCCGCCAAAGGCATGCTCTCTAGAAATGTTTCCCGCTGCTCGTGGTTGGTAAAAGAACTAAAAAGGTGGACTGCTGCTGGGATGGTCAGCCTCTCCCTTTTTTGTCCCCAGCAATTCTGCTCTGGCCCCAAACTTGCTGGCCCCACGCAGCGAGACAACAGCCATGCGTGAGACCTGGGCACATCAGTACTGAGGCAAGTATTGTCCTCCCAAAAGTCATGGCCAGCCCACAGCTCTGAGTGTGACCTTAGCTGGAGGTGGGGTCTTTGCAGAGGTAATACATTAAAATAAGATGAAGTCATACTGAATCAGGGCGGGCCCTAATCCAGCAACTGCTGTCTTTCTACAAAGAGAAAACAGAGACACACACACACAAGAAGACATGGAGACGGCAGCAGAGACTAGAGTCATGGAATGCCTGAGCCCCCGGAAGCTGGGAGAGATGTACGGAAAGACCCCCTTTCAGAATCCCCCAGAGAAAGCAACCCTGTGGTCACTTTGATTGTAGACTTCTGGCCTCCAGAACCGTGAGAGGATAAATGTCTACTGTTCTGAACCACCGAGTTTCTGGTAATGTGACACATACAGCGGTCCCAGGAAACCAACAGAGCATCATCCCTTTAATGCCCATCGGGCGCCAGGGTGGCTCAGTCGGCTAAGTGTCCAGCTTCAGCTCAGGTCATGATCTCACGGCTCCTGAGTTCGAACCCCGCGTTGGGATCTCTGTTGTCAACACAGAGCCCACTTCGGATCCTGTTTCCCTCTCTCTCTGCTCCTCCCTCCACCCCCCCCACACTCTTTCAGTAAATAAACAAACATAAATAAAAAAGAAAGAAAGAAAGTTTAATGCCCAGACCACTGGTTACTCCTGGAGCAGGCTTCTTAGAGGTCCTACTAGTACCCTACTTAGTTTTTCATAAAAATATCTTCCAGCCGGATGTGTTCTGCAAACACCATGGTCAACATCTTGTTATTTTTCTCCGCTAAAAAGCTTTAGTGCCTTTAGCTCCTTAGGGTGGTTGCTGTACCGAACCTCTCTTCTGGGAAGCCCAGAACTAGGTCAGCTGGAGCATAAGCAAGCACGTGACAATTACTTCCTGTCTGTTATGAGAGCCTACTGTGTGCCAGAGCCCCCGGCTCTGACCCTCACACACACAGCACCCCCCCTCCCCCACCCCCGGCATCGCCTCACTAACCACAGGAGCCACCAGCATCAGATGGGATCCGGCTGGTTGAAGGGCACTGCCCAGCTGCCCTCCCTCTTAAGGCTCCGAGATGAAGAGGCAAGACCAGGCTGGGGTCCTGGCCACCTCCCAAGTCAGTGGCTGACACCGAGGCAGGGCATGAAGCCACTCACCGGGTCCTTATTCTCTTGGTCTGTCCTGGTCTCCCTGATGTCCCCGTTGTAGGCGGAGGTCCGCTGCTCCTCGGCCGCACTCCGCTGCTGCCACAGTATGGCCTCTCCCTCATACTCCTTCCGGTACAGGTTGGTCCTGTCCGACAGGCTGGCTCGCCGCACCACCTTCCTGAGGGGCGAGAGGAGGTGCTAGAAGGTCGTACCCAGGTGCCACAAGCAGGGGCATTCCGAGGGGGCCCCGGCTGGCCGGCCCTGACTCACCCACGGCTCCCCGCGCTGGATGTCCTCCGGCTCAAGGAAGATTTGTGTCTCAGCTGTGACTTCATGATCACATCATGCTTGTGTTTTAGCTCCAGCAGCAGGACTTTGAACTCCTCCTCCTCACACAGGTCTGAAGGGGCAGAGAAGGTTGCTGTGGGGAGCAGCGCAGGGGCTGGTGGCCCCCAAGGGCCCTCCAGGCCACAGTAGCTGCCACCCCGACACACTGAGAACTCCCAGCATCTTTTGGGGCATCCCGGGAGGAAAGAAAATAATGCCAGCCTTACTTTCTGGGCTACACCCCAATCCTTAGAGGCTAAGAACAGGAACCCCAGGGTCTGTACAGTCACAACTCCTAATGTTCCCAGCTATGGGAAGATCCATCCCCCTTGTAGTTTCCAACAGGGCTCATCAACTCTCCAGTGATACAAGAAGTATGAAGAGAAACAAGCAAGTACTCTACGTAGCCCAAGCCCAAAATTATATGTCTATCAAATCACATATACCTACCCATTCAATCCACCTAATCATTTCATTCATCTATCTTCTTGTTCACTGACCCATCCATCCATCAAGAGATTCATCTCTACCCACCCATCCACTTATTCATCCATCTATCCAACCATCCAGCCGTCCGTTCATCCATCCAGCCGTCCGTTCATCCATCCATCCATCCATCCATCCATCCATCCATCCAACCTTCCATCCAACCTTCCATCCATACATTCAACCACTTATCCATACATGTATCTATCCATCCATCCTGCTATCCATCAGCACATTAATCCACCCTTCATTAATTTATTCATTCATCTTATCCATCCACACACCAATCCATCATCTAGGCAACTGTATATTTATCCAATTATCCCACTATCCATCAAAGAATTAATGAGTACCTATGTGTGTACTAGCTTTTATGCTGAACTTACCTATTGGCATCTCATCCATGGATGTCCTCGCGCTGAGACTGGCCCCATGGGACACCAATAGCTCTGCCATCTGCATCTGAAACACAGGAAGAAGCCCATGTTCCCCTTGGGCTCAAAAAGCCTAGAAGGTACAGGAGTGACCAATGTTTCTCAGGATATGACATAAAGAATGATGGGGCAGAGTGGGTTCCCAGGAAAGGCTCTGCACCCTGGAGCCAGGAATCCTGGCCACACAATGGGCTTGACACCTCCCCCAGCATGTCTGGGCCATGCCAAGGGAGAGAAGGAGTCAGCTATAAATCGAGAGCTGCCAGGTATCTAAGGAGGGATGGCAAAAGTTATAATCAGAGTTTTGTGTCTGGGAGTCAAAGGGAGTAATTACTCACATCAGAAATGTAAGGAATTTTCTAATTTGGCAAACTTGATGGTCACCTTCTTAGGACACAACTTGTCAAAGGTTTTTGTAAACCCTCAAGGTCCTTTCCTATCCCACAAACTAGCCGTAGTCAACACCTTAGGTGGGTCTTGTGAACCAGCTGCCAACCCAAAGGACAGTGTGCTGGTCCTGCGTACCCCCACTCCCAGCCCAACGGCAGAGAGCTACCTGTCCCCAGAAGGCAGCTGCATGCAGGGGCTCCCAGCCATCCCAGTCCTTCACGTCCACACGCACTCCATGGTCCAGTAGGAGCTCGGCCGCCCGCAGGTACCCGTTGGCTCCAGCTATGTGCAGCTGAAGGAGAGGAGGAAAGTGAGCATTCCCTATGGGCACCAGTCCCGCTTCTTCCCAAATCCCAGCTCATTCCTGGGGGATGGTGAATGGAATAGAATGAATTGGAAATCTAGGCCCATTACAAAGTATTATTGAGTCCACCTTTCCTCCCGTGGTGGGGCTGAGAGCCCCTGTGGTTAAGGCAAAAGTACTTACTGAGTCCCTACCATGTGCAGAGCTCTGAGAAAGGGGTTTCAGAGGCCCAACATGGTGGTTTTAAAATGCTTACAAACTCGTTGACACACCTCCCTGAAGAGATGAAGTTTAATTCCTCTCCCCTTGAATGTGGGCCAGAACAAGTGACTCGCTTCTAACAACACATTGTGAAGTCATGGTGTGTGAGTTGTGAGGTGAGGTCATACGAGGCATTGCTGGTTCTACCTTATGCTCTCTTGGCTCAATCACTCTAGGAGAAATCAGCCATCATTAGTGCAGACCCTTAAGCAGCCCTGAGGAGAGGTTGTACAGAGGTGAAAAACCAAAGCCTCCTGCTAACGGCACTAACTTGTGAGCCATGTGAGTGTGCCATCTTGGAAGTGGATCTTCCAGCCCCAGTCAAGTCCTCAGATGCCTGCAATGTCATCAGAGGCCCTAACCAGAGCTACCCAGCGAAGCTTTTCCCAATTCCCTACCCACAGAAACCATGTGAGATAACAAATACTTATTGTTGTTCTAAGATGCTAAGTGTTGGGTCGTTTGTTACACAGCAATAGGTAACCAATACATCCAACAAGGGAAAGCCTCATGCTGAGACCACACTTGTCTACCCAGCACCATTCAAGGCCTCTGGGGATGGACACCACCTTGCAGACCTCAAATATCCCATCTGCTTGATCTCCAGAAAATATATATAGTGCTTAGCACATGACAAACACTCAGTAAGTGATGTTCTTGGAGGGCCATGAGTGATGGTAAGGTGCATCATGGGAGGAGAAGGAGTAAGGAGATGAGGGGAAGAGAAACCAACTGCCCAGCCAAGGTGGGAGGTAGAGGTAAGATGCTAAGGACGCCAGAAGAAGACGGCTAGGAGGAAACCAGAGAGCTTGGTGGGGGGGGCAGGGGGGGCGGGGATTGAGGTCTGGGGCCACCGAGCTCCAGTCGGTGGGACAGAGAAGGCATGGCCCCAGGAAGTGGCCCTTCAGAACACAGCCCTGATGGCCAGATGCTGCCTCACCTCAGGGTACGGTTGCTTTGAGGTTTGGCAAATAGAGGTTTTGCTTCATTTTTTAATTTGCAGAAGAAACCCAGGGTGCGATCTGGTACAGGCATACATGAAAATTAGAATAATCATCTGATTTATAAATGTGTGATGTTCGCCAGTTGTGGAGAATGACACCAAGCAGGCCAGCCAGACATTATAAATTGTGGGGCCTCGTACTCGGCTGGGGACAAAAAGGGTTAGTGATATAGCTAGTAATAGCAATAGCACTGTTAGTCAGTTAGGCATCGGACTCTTGGTTTCAGCTCAAGATCTCACAGTTCGTGGGTTTGAGCCCCGCATCAGGCTCTGTGCTGACACCACAGACTTACTTCGGATTCTCTCTCCCTCTCTCTGCCCCTTCCCTGAGTGCTCTCATTCTCTCTCTCTCTCTCTCTCTCTCTTTCTCTCTCTCTCAGACACAGACACACACACACAGACACACACACACACAAATAAATAAACTTTAAAAAATAATGTTAATCACTAACATCTATGGCGAGTTTAGACTCTGTGCTAAGCACCTATATGCAGAATCTTCCAACCTGGTGAGGAAGGTGCTAGTAGTATCCCCACTTTACTGGGAAGACCCGAGCCCTAGTAGGGGCCCGGCCCATGTGGTCTGGGCCACCCTGAGGCCAGCCTCAGCCCAAGAGGAGAAGGGCCCAGTCACACACCCAAAGGAGCTCCAGCCAGGGTGGGCCATGCCCTGGGGCAGCTTGGCTTTGATTTCATACTGCAGTGTTTGGTCTCACTGCCTGACTCTATCTTTTAGTGCTGGGCTGAGCAGGGACCCAGTTAGCAGGAAAAGTCATGAGGCAGAGGGTGGGGCTCAGGAACCAGGTAGGAGAAGCCCAGTAACCACACCCGGGCCACCAGGTCAGGCCTGAGGGGCAGTGAGGGGTCTAGCTGGTGAGCCCCAGCTGGTGAGCTCAGGATTCTGAGAGCCCTGAGTACTCATGACCAGCACGGACCCCAAGCCTAGGCCAGAGTTCAGCCATCAGCAAGTGGCAGGGGAGAAGAGGGGATGGGTTTCCAAGGTTATGCTCTTGTTTTCAGTTTAGAGCCTCAGAAGCAGGCCCTCCCCAGTACTAGGGTGCATTGTCCTATGAAAGCCTATGAAGAGAGGTCAAGGTTTCCAACCACTGACACAAGCTGAAAGGATGAATGGAGCCCATCAGGCAGATCTGAGAGAGAAGGTTCATCGTTCTAGTTCTGCAAACTCTAGTAAAGCATGTGGCACAGGGGCATGTGTTGACTGGATGGATGAATGATGGATGGATGAATGAACCAATGGACAGATGGATGAGTGGGGGCTGTGGACTCAAAGGTCAAAGAACCCGGAAGAGAGGCTCTTAGCAGAGAGATTAGGGAGGGCTGATGAGGCAAGCCAGAGGGGCAGGAGAGGAGACCCTCAGGCAGGGGAATGGACGGTGCAAAGCAGGATGGCAGGGCAAGTGGATGAATAATGGACAGTCTCTGAGTGGGAGATACTCCTGGAGGAAGGGGACATAATGAGCTCAGGATGGACACGTGGAGCTTGAGGTAAAGGAGGAAAGTGGACACAGAGCAGGTGGTCAGGAGGGCCCCTGACTTCCAGCCCCAGCTGAAGTGGTCAGATTCTTGAAGGGGCTGCGCCCTGCTCTGCTGACTACATATTCGAGGGCCATCTCTGGCCCCAGAGCAGGTCTGGAGGAGGTTCAAGGCCACGGACAGGCCCCAACTGTATAAGCTTAACCTCCACAGTGGCTGGTCCACTTCAGCCACAGCTGGTCTTGGTTCTGGTACTGACTCCCCCCTCCCTGCCCCCTGCCCAAACCTGGCCCATCTGCTCACCAGTGTGGCCCCCTGGGCATCACTCCAGTCAAGGTCCTGGCCCGCTGCGATCATGCAGTGGATGTCCGCAATCATCTGCTGCTCAGGGGCTGCCCGCATCTCGTTGATTTTCTCTTGGGTGATGCCTGTATAGGGAAGGGGGCACTGAGTCAGCAGCCAGGCCTAGGCCCCAAGGGAGGGTGGGGTGGCCGGGCCGATGGGCGAGGCATAGCTCCTGCTCTCCGGGGTCTGCCAGGCAAGGGAGTAGACAGACATGCCCACAGGTCATCGTGTTCCAGGCCCAGTGAACACACACACTGAGCACTGGCCCAAAGACTGAGGGCCATTCCTGCCTGGAGCCCAGGCACTAACATCGGAGTGGTTACTGCTACATATTCTGTTCCTCCACACGGGAGCTCCCTTCCATCCACCTGTCTGCCTGCAACCGCTTGGTCGCCTGGCTCTGTCTTTTCCTGTGGGTCTGGCCGGGATCACCTCCCTTGCTGATGCCCCCCTGCCCAGACCACCTGTTGGTGGCTCTCTGTTGGTTTCCCTCATCTCTTCCATGGCCGTGCTTGCAGCACAGGGCTCAATGCTTAAGGAATCTGTAACGGGCATGAATGCTTAACGAATATATGCTTTTAAATGGCAAGTGGAGCAAACTGAGGGGGAAGGACCCAGACATTCTATAGCCTGAACCTCTGACTAAAAGTCTAAGTGTTACTGACAATTACTTTACGGTGTTTAAAAAGGCTACAGTGACATGTTCTATAGAATGTCCATTAGATCAAACACTCTTGGGCAGAACTGGGGGGGAGGTCCATAAACTTGAAAGGAGGAAAAAAATTACGTTTCTTCTCACCAACCTTGAAATGAAACACAGCATTACCTTCTATGGGGGACATGGGGAAAATCCACAGGAGAATTAGCAGGTGCCTATGACTCAGTCACCAATAAAAACTGCAGGTATTTTTTTTTTTTTTTTTTACTGTTTCACGAATTAATGAAGTTTCTACATAACACGTTTAAAAATATTTTGGTTAGAGGTGCCTGGGTGGCTGAGTCGGTTGAGTGTCCGACTTCGGCTCAGGTCATGATCTCTCAGTCTGTGGGCTCGAGCCCCGGCTTCAGGCTCTGTGCTGACAGCTCAGAACCTGGACCCTGCTTCAGATTCTGTGGCTCCCTCTCTATCTCCCCCTCCCCTGCTCACTCTCTGCCTCTGTCTCTCAAAATCAAATAAAGACATTAAAAAATGGTTTTTGGTAGCCATGTTTTAACATAACTGGATTCCTTTATAATGCTGGGATTTTGAAAACCACATTTAAAGACACTAACCTGAAGAGGAGCCCCCAGATTTACCAAATTGGTACAGAAAGGAAGCTCCCCTGCAGGGGATGAATAGGGAGAGCCCGGGGCCAGCGACCACATCAGTGGCTACCGCACCAACCGGGAAAGAGACTCAAGGGCAGGGTCCCAGGAGGACCCCGGAATGCAGTGGAGGGTCTGGATATGAGACTTCTTTCCCAGGACGCCTTCGGAAACACGCATTGGTGGTGGCGGGGGTGGGCAGGTCTCTGATTGCTACATTTGTTTCCTCTCTGAAGCTCATTTGTGAGCTGAGAACAGCCCACATCTTGTTTATCCCAGGCCCCTGGCAGCCAGCGTGGTGCCTGGCGCCGAGCGGGCACCCGCCAATGTTCTTGACTCTCGATTATTTTTCCAAATGGGAATGCATCTTTATTGTGAATGTTGACTGAAGTGTCACAGCTGACGAAGAGGAGACGAGGCCAGCTGAGGCCGCCCGCGCACGTGGGTGAGGACATTGCCTCCCCCTGCACCGCACGTTTTCCAGGGGCCTTTTGTGGCCTCGTCTTGCTAAGCACCTGGATCAGAGTAACGCCGAGGACCCGTCCCGCTTCCCGCGCGCTGAGCGTGAGGCGGGCGTGCAGCCGGCTGGCGTGGTCGCCGGTGCCCGCGACACAGTGTGCGGCCCCGCCCTTACCCTGGTACGCCATGCATGTCTCGATGACATCCAGGGTGGGCTCATCCTCACAGAGGTCATAGGGCATGTTCCCATCTGAGTTGACAGCGAGTAAGTCGGCCCCACTGCAGAGAAAGGGAGAGTGTGAGGGCCGGGGGAGGGGGTGGCTAGGGTTGGTCTGGCTGCCTCTGCGCCCCCCTCCCCCAGCCTCTCACCCGCAACCCCACTGTGCGCCCCAGCACCCACTACGCCAGCACCTCGCTGGGGCACCCCAGCCAGGACAGCAGCCTCAGGATCCCCGGGGTCCTCGGATGGGAACTCTCAGGGAAGCTGTCCCTAGCAGACCCCCTCCAGCTTCCTGCTCTGTTGGGCCAGCAGGCAGGCACTTGAGGACAGATGTCAAGGTCCTCCTTGGCGCCAATAACACAAATAACACTAATGGCACCACTTAGCATGCATCTGCTCAGAGCCGGGCTTGCTCCAGGCCGTGCACACACACCGTCTTCGTGAATCTCCGTGCTAGTCCTTCTGGGTTGTTATTGTTGACCCATCTCACTCAAGGGGAAACGAAGACTCAGGTAAGTGCAGTCACTTGTCCAAGGTTACCCAGCAAGGATGTGGGAGGGTCAAGGTTGAAACCCCGGCTCTATTTCAGTCCTTGTCCGCCGGCTCTCCCCGACCTTCTCTAAGTCCCGGCCCCAAAGGCTGACAAGACAGGGGCAGGACAGGGCCCTGGGGCTCTGGAAGAACCTGGTTTTTGGCCCAGGGGTTCCCACGCGGGTCCTGAGAGGGATGCCCTGCAGAGGCACCCGGGAATCGCGGAAATACACTGCAGCTTCCTGGGCTCCGCTCAGACCTCCTGAAACACAGTCTCCGGGGGCGGGGCTTCGGATTATGTATTCTGAACCCACGCCCCACGTGACTCTGGTACACATCAGAGCTGGGGACCCACCATCCTTGGCTGGCACTCCCCTTCCCTCTGGGCACCATCGCTGATCAGGCTGTGGCCTCTCGATGCCCCTGGCCGACCGAGCACAGCCAGGTTCTCATCAGAGGTGCGGCACAGGCCAAGGACAGTGTTCAGACCTCTCTGAGCTCCTGTGTGCCCTTGGGCAAGCTACTCCACCTCTCTGAGCCGGGGCACCAGCACTGTCACCTCCGTCGCCCCCACGGCCACCTGATGGGCTCCTGCTGCTTTGCCGAGCCTCCTGCAAAAGGTCACCTGCCCTTGGCCACTCTTCCCGGCTCCCTGCTCGCCGCGGCCTCCCGGGACCCACTCCACCCCTGCCCCAGCACTGCAAGTGCCGCTTGTCCTGCCTGGCTCCTTAGGACTCCTGCACCCGAGTGCCCAGTGC
Source organism: Crocuta crocuta (assembly GCF_008692635.1). NCBI lineage: Eukaryota > Metazoa > Chordata > Mammalia > Carnivora > Hyaenidae > Crocuta > Crocuta crocuta. Next base: position 4,079,141 of record NW_027532409.1, read on the forward strand.
CCAGCTCACGCGCCCGCCAACTGTCAGATGAATTCAACCGAATACACCTGAAACCGAATGTTGTCTTTTCTGTGTGTTTACAGAACCTGAGCGGACTGGAAAGCATCCCAGGGCAGGAAAGGACCATCAGAAGAGCATAGACATGGCCGAATTCCTAGGAAAAACACTGCCACGTGGTACCCCTCAAGGTAGGTTCTATCCCAAAGAAAAGCACATAAATAACATTTGAGGGGCAGGGCCAAGGAAGTGTGCTTTTTTTTTTTTTAATAGCAAAAAACAAACAAAACTGGCAACAAGACCCAAAGAGAGAAGAGGTGAAGGATATAAATAAATTCATGGACCCACAGAGACCGAGAAAACGAGATTTTAAAAAAAGAGAATGCTGCCCTGATACAAAGCCAGACCAAGACCCTACAGGAAATGAAAACTACAGACCCATATCCATTATGAACACGGATGCAAAAACCCTCAATAAAATACTAGCAAACCCCACTCAGCAGCAGAATGAAAGGATTACACACCAAGACTGATCAGGGTTATTCCTGCAAGGCAAGGACGGTGAAGCTTATGTTGTGTGTAGTATTTTGGGGGAAGCAGCAGGGAGAGACAGAATGGGGAGAGACAAGAGTGGGAAAGGAACACAGAGATGGAGGGAGGAAGGGAACCGGGGGCCAGAGGAAGAGAGAGAGAAACAGACACAGAGGTGAGGGGAGGGTGTGGGGAGAAAGACACGAGGCACCACGAGAGGCAGAGAAAGTGGTGCCGCCGGAGGAAAAGGAGGGAGGGGATGCGGGTGGAAGGCAGAAACAAGACAAATAGAAAACCACCAAAGGCAGAGGGGAAGCTGTCCCTGGGGAAGAGGGGGTCACGTACTACTGAACGAGGATTTTCACCAGGTTGATGTGGCCGCAGGTGGCCGCGGCATGCAGGGGTGTCCACAGCTCGTTGTCCTTGGCATTCACGTTGGCACCATGGGAAAGGAGCAGCTTGACAATTTCCTCAAAGTTGTCGATGCAGCACTGTGGGGGGTGAGGGGGGATACAGGGTCAACTTCAACAGGGTCCAGGCCTTTGGGGTCGGGGGAGGACACACCAGGTTCCCCTCGAGGCACCACGGAAAGGACAGTGCAGCCAAACTGTCTGAGTTTGGATCAAGCTGCATTTCTCACATGCTGTGTGACCTTGGGCAAGCCACATAGCCTCTCTGAGCCTGTTTCCCCACAAGGAAGTTAATAACACTCAAGAGAAAAATATAAGTGAAATATAAAAAATACAAGGGGCAGCAAGAAAATACTTTGTGAGTGGTGGAAACCAAAGAAAATTCTGAAGCAGGCTTCAAAATCTTATTCTTTTTTAAGCCCCAAGTAACCAAGCCTCCCCCCAATGAACTCTCCTCCACATCAGGGCTCTGGGGACCTGGACAGAGTCCCTGAAAGGACACAGCCATGTGTATGCTCCTGCACATTTAGGTCAGCCCTGGGGAGAGGGAAGGCTCGGGAACCTGTAGCCCCCCAGGGAGACAGAGGCCTGACAGCCACCAGAGCCCCCAAACTCTAGGGACAGAGGGTGAACGATTCNAAGAAGACAGGGAGTCACTTTATAGACCAGGATGGAAAAGCCAGCAGGGGACAAAGCAGGCGTCTATGCTCAGTACTGCCCATCCAGGTAAGGGCTTGGTGCCCGGGCAATGGGAGACATCGCAGAGTTATACTCAGAGGACCAACATAAGCACATTTGTCTTTTTTTAAATCCTTCCTCTGGGTGCATGTGAAGAATAGGCTGCGTGTGAGCACTTTTTGAGGAAGAGAAGGACAGTGAGAAGCTATGTTGAAATCATCCAATTAAGAGATGATGGTGGCCAGGCCTGTAGGACTATCTGTGGCCATGGGGAGAAGTGACTGGATGCCAGCAGAAGGATCAGGGGCACTTTGGGGAGCCCATAGCCCTAGGGGGGATGGGGATGGGGATAGGGTGGTACCATGGCCCCCCACCCCATCCCCAGCAGAGCCAGGGTTCAGTGCCAGGAGGACATGTGGGAAAGGGGCAACCGTTTGCACAAATGCCAGAGATCCAGGTTCTCCTTCCAGCCGGTCTAGAGTTGGCCGGGTCTGAGGCCATCGCTCCGGACAGGTGGGGCACTGGTGTGATGCCAGGAGGGGTGTGCCTCGGGTGGTTGAGAACCATGCAATGGCACAGCATGGCCAGCAGAGGGTGCCAAAGGCACCAGAGGGAGGCGGTGGGGACCTGCAAGGGGCCCCTGTCCCTGGGAGGTGAGTCTGGGGAGTCCCTGTCCGCAGGAGGAGCAGGTCAGCCTCTGGTGTCAGGGGGCAGCAGGACCAGAGAACCCACCCTTAGGGCTGCAGAGGATGGGGTAGCGGAGGAGCTCAGGTTGAAAGGGAAGGGGGCTGTGTACCCAGAATTGCAGCCTTACGAGAGGGACGCCCAGGGACTGGACCAGCCTGCACCTGGAAGGCTCAGCCAGAGCAAGGGTGGGGTTTGGGGTGCACGTTGCAGGGGAAGGTGGCGGGGCGGGCAGGCCTTCTCCCCTACATTCCCCAAGGTGGGAAATGGCACCTACAGTTGGATGACTCCTCCCGCCCCCTCGCTTCCCACATCCAGACTCTCATGGGGTGCGGATGCATCTAAGTCGCTGCCCCCAGCCCCACAGCCCTGGTGCGGCTTCGTCATCTCTCCCTGCCTCCCCGTCGCTCCCTTTCCCACACCCTCAGCTCATAGAGCTCCTCGTCAATCCATCAGTCCCAGTTTACAAGCCCCAGAGGTTCCCTGTTGCCAAGGGGAGAAAAGCCACACTCCTTTGCCAGGCATGCAAAGGCGCTTCCAGCATTTGTTGGATGGAGCAGCAGTGACAACAGTAATGACAGCCCGGCAGTAGAGGTAACAGCCTGTCACATTATCAAATAACCACGGCTAGCGCTTTCTGAGGTGCTCCTAGGGCCACCTTGCTAACTTTTGGCCACGAATCGCCTCTTTCAATGCTCAGAAGAATATTCTGAGTGCCCCACAGCCCCATGAGCCTGCATGGGACATCCCATCAGCCTAGAAAATTCTACCCGACAGAGCTGGCCCTGAGCCTCAGTTTCTTGAGCTATAAAATGGGGATAATAATATTTCAAAGGGCTGTTGAGAGGATCAACCGATACTTCACATAAGTGGCTCTGCACAGAAATGAACAAGGTGACAAATTTCAATAATGACAATGCCGTCTAATATTTATGCAGTGTCAGGAGATGCTTGAAGGGCTGTTATGTGTATTCGTTTAATCCTCGCAACAACCCGGTGAGGTGGGTACTTATTATTTTACAGATGAGGAGAGTGAGGCACAGAGAGCTTAAGTAACTCGCCCAAGGTCACACAGCTAGAATCAGTGGATGCATGAAGCCCTGTGGACAGGAAGAGGAGCCAAAAGGACAGATAGGAAGCCACTGGGCTGATGGCTGGGGGTGGGGCTTGCTCCTGGGGCTCATGGTGGGGCAGGAGCCAGTCTCTGGCCATCCCTTCCTGCCCTCATGAGGACATGGAGAGGCTCTCCCAAGCTCGGGGTTCAGGCAGCCTGGGCTGCATTCAAGTCCATCTGCTCAGAAACTTGGGCCAGGGCACCGGTAGGCTTCCATGCGTTCAAGTCAGCATGCACATATCGAGCACCTACTGTATGCCAGCATGGGGAAAGATGGTAGGACATACCAACGGGCAAGAGGCATGGGCTCTGCCCTCACGAGGCTGTCTGGATAGAGGGAGGCCGCCATCAAATGGCTAAAATGGCTACCGGAGCAGGTGCCCAGAAGGAAGGGACAGTGTGTAACAGGGCAGCTCTCAGGCGCTTGCTGCAGACTGGGGCTAACCGGGGCGCATCCCCACATGACGTGCGACGTGTGTGCAAGGGACAGGAGAGCCACATGGCTGGAGCCTGGAGAGGCGGGAGGCATGGTCAGGGGCCAGGCCGCGAGGCGCATGGTGGGAGGACGCCAGGGTGGCCCGAGCACCCGAGGGCACTGCGTGAAGGATGAAACACGGCAGGGCAACTGAAGGCCGGGGACCCGCCAGGAGGCTCTCGCAGCGGCCGGCTGGGCGATGACAGCCAGAACAGCCCCTCTCCGGCCAGCCCACCGCGCTGCCGTGGAAAGGGAGTGTGCTACCGTGGCACCTGGCTCAGGGCCACAGACCACGGCTGTGTGACCCCAGGCGGGTCACGTGGCCTCCTGTCACTCACCCTTCCCACCAGGGTGGATGGATGCCTGGGTGGGCGGGAGCAAACGTTCCTTGCAAACTTCACGCTCCGAACAAACTTGCCTTGTGTGTCGAGCCCTCTGCTGGGCGGAGGGGATGCCGCGGACAAGGGCTCCCTGTGCGGGAGGCCATGTGCGCGCCGCACGTGCGCGTGCACGGGGGCTGCAGGGGCGTGCTTGTAACAGCCGCGCGCATCTCCGGAAGAGACAGGTGCCTTTCAGCGGCGGCGGCTCCCCTTCCTCCCTCCTCCCTGAGGGCTCTGGGCAGGACGAAGCCGGGAGGCGGCGGAACTGTTCAGGTGGGGGCGCAGGGATGCCGGAACCCCCGCGGGCCCGCCTTACCTGGTGCAGGGCTGTGAGTCCATCCTCGTTGCACAGATCAGGGCTGACCTTATTCTTCAGGAAGTAGCGCACTGCAACAGAGGGCACGGGAGTGAGCAGGTGTGCGAGGGGCCCAGGTAAGACCCACCTGTCCCCAAGTCTCGATGCTAACGTCCTCTTCACCCTTTACAGCCAGCGCAGGAGACAAGCGGGAACAGCTCCCCACCAGGCAGGTGAGGAGGCTGCTGTGGGGAAACCAGGGGTGACCTGGGAAGGGCAGGGAGAAGGCGGCCACTTCTGCAGGACGAGTATGGGGTCAGCACCCCCGGGTGGTGGGGGCGGGGGAAAAGACGAGGTCACAGGTGCAGTGGGGCCTGTGGCCTCCGTGGCCCAATGTGAACTGAGTCCACAGGAAGGGAGTCAGAGGCTCCCACCCAGCCTTCTGGCAAGCGGTGGTGTCTCCAGCAGACGGGGGTTAGGACGGGCAGGGTTGGGGGGATATGGTCTCATTCTCTGGAGCTCCCTGTCCACTATGGAACTACCAGCCACATCTGGCTATTACAGCTTTTTAAACTTACATTCATAAGGATTCACAATTCACGTCCTTGGTCACGCTGGCCACATTTGAAGTGCTCAAAAGCCACACGTGGCTACCATATTAGAAAGTGCAGAAAGAGAACATTTCCATCGTCACAGAAAGTTCCATTGGACAGCGCCGCTTTGGGGCACTATGAATGGAAATGAGCTCCATCGCCAACTGTTAAAAGCCTTCCGTGGCTCCCCAGTGCTCTGGGAAGAAAGTCCTTCCTCAGACATACAATGTCCGCATGATGGGAGCCCTCCTGCAGGCCTCTCTCTTGCACACTCCAGGGGTCCGTTCACACTGCCACCTGTAAGACCGGCACCCCCTGGAGCAGTGCGCAACTTGCTCAGAGGTACATGGTGCTCCTACCTCTCCAGTCTCACTTCTTAAATTCCAAACACTTTCCACAATGGTCTTCCTCAGTCAGAGTCACCTTGCATCCTCTGGTCTCTGAGCTTTCGCATAGCCTGTTCCTACTGCCTGGAAGACTCAATCGTCCATCCATGCGTCCCTGCACTCATCCACACATCCACCATCCGTCCATCCAGCTTCATTCATACATCCACCCCTAACACACACGAGCGTGCGCGCGCGCGCGCACACACACACACACACACACACACACACCTGCCTCACTCCTCAACCTTCAGGTGCAGCTCAAGCTCCCCAGATGAGGGCGCTCCCCCTGCTACGTACACCCACAGCTCCTCTGCATCTAGTTTATAGCCTTTCACAACCACAATTACATAACTGTCTGGGCCATTAGGGGCGTTGGGTCTGTCTGCCTAGGTGACCTGGCACTTACTGCTCTTTCCCTAAGGCCTGGCACACGGTAAGCCCTCAGCCACTCTTGCTGGACCCTGACCTAATCAGCAGCCCCCTAGCTCAGCCCCAGGACACAGCCTGTCCAGCTCTGAGCAAACCAGATGGCGCTGCAGTCGTGACTCCATGGTGTGCATCTGTCATATGCAGTGCTGCCCACAGGTCCCTCCCAGGATGACCGGGTAGCTGGGCCCAGGAAGACTGATGGCAAGGCCACTGATCACCGAGGCCCAGCCTGCTGGTCCCTGGGCCAGTAGAGATGCCGTGAGGCTGGCAGGTGGCCTTGGGGAGAGTAGAAGCGGCCATTGTGTCCCTGGACAGGATGGATTCTGGGAAGGTTCTGCTCATATGAGGCAAGGGTTCAAATCCCATGGGCAGTGGGGGGTGGGGGGAAGACTAGGTTTCCTGTCCAGAAGACATTCCTGGAGCCAGGAATTAAACACCAGCAGCCAAAAGCACCATCTGTGTGCAGTAATTATTGGGGAGCTCTCTGTGCTGCGCAGGAACCCAAGATGAGGAATGACTCCCATGGCTGGCAGTCATTTTGAGCCCAAGAGGTACGAAGAACTGCCCCATCGCTACAGAGCCCTTCGCATGCACAAGCCAAGGTGCCCTTGGAAGCATGCTCTGCTCCAGCCGGGAGCCTAGCTCCAGGCACGATCACTGGCGCAAAGAGCCCACTACGGGCACCCGGGACACAGCCGGGCCTCTTTGCCTCCGGCTCAGCAAGGAAAAGGATTCTTAATCTACAGTGTCTTCTTCCTGAGCCCTTCCTGTGCCTCCAGGTCTGTCTAGAACCACCCTCTTTCATGGGTTCTTGTCTGTAACTATTCCCCTCATGGAGAAGAGGAGACAAAGGGTCCTAGTCACAGGAAACCAAGCAGAGGAAATGAGACCCCCTGACTCTGAAGCCCTGACTGTTGACTGTGGGGCTGCTCCACTCGGCTCCTGAGGCCTTGTGCAGACAGATGGCGTGGGGAGGAGGGGGACAGGTGAGTGACAGCAGTGGGCTCTGCTTCTGCCAGCACCGGAGGCCCCTGGGTCCCTGGCCAGGCCTCTTCTCCGGCCTCAGGGACCTACACACGGGACAGAGGAAACACTGCAGTTCCGGGGGCACAGTCTGGTCCTTCAGAACCATGTTAAATGTGACTTCGCACCCCTCACTTCCTGTTTAAACCCTCTCGTGGCTCCCCATTGCTCTTAGGATGACGTTCAACAAACTGAGGGCTGATGGGGGTGGGGGGGAGGGGAGGGGGGAGATGGGCATGGAGGAGGGCACTTGTGGGGATGAGCACTGGGTGTTATATGGAAACCAACCTGACAATAAACTATTTGTAAAAAACTGAAAAAATAAATAAAAAATAAAAGAGAAAAAAAAAAAGAATGACGTTCAAAATCCTTTTGTGGCCTTCACTGGGGTGGGCAAACTATGGCACACGGGCCAAATCTGGCAGGTACGCTGTTTCTGTAGATTAGGCTGCTTATTGGAACAATAAACATTTCATTTATTTACGTATCACCTATGACTGCTTCCACCCTATAACAGCCCAGTCAAGTAGGGGAACAGAGACCGTATGGCTCACACAGTCTAAAACACTTACTATCTGGCCTTCTACAGAATAGGATTGTACACGCTGGTCTTCAAGGTCCTGCATGGTGGGGTCCCGCCTACAGGGCTACCACCTCGCACAACTCCAGGGGTACATTCCTCTCATCACAGTCTATGTGCATGGCTTCCTCTGGAGTTGTGCAGTATACAGCTTGCTAAGCTGTACACCTATTCACCCATCTACTTATTAACCAACCTATTCATCCATCCCTTCTCCCTACCTCCCCAGGTTCTCCAAGCACCTTGCACAGTGGAGGAAGCTGGCTTGAGGGTGTCTAAAGGGTTGACTGTGGCTCGGGGAACACAAACACGGGAGGGACATGCTGCCTCTTTAGCCAGGGGTGTCCACACTTGGTTGTCAACACTTAGGTCGGCTCCCCGCCCCCAAGCTTGACCATCAGTTCATCAAAGTGGGCCACCTGTTCTTGCACATTTGTTTGGCTGGGGTTTTAAAAGCAAATTATCCCTCCCCTCTGTGCCCTGTGTCCTCAACTGTAAAATGGCCCCTTTGCTGTGAGGATTAAGTAAGAAAATACCTGAAAGTTACTACCACTATTTATTTTTTTTATACTTTATTGTCAAGTTGGTTTCCATATGACCCCCAGTGCTCATCCCAACAAGTGCCCATCTACCCCCTTCCCCTCTCCCTCACCCCCATCAGCCCTCAGTTTGTTCTCAGTATTTAAGAGTCTCTTATGGTTTGCCTCCCTCCCTCTCCCCAACTATTTTTCCCCTTCCCCTCCCCCATGGTCCTNTCTGATAGGCGTGAGGTGGTATCTCAGTGTCCCACCATTTATTTTTAAAATACAAATAAAAAACAACCACTAAGTCCTTCCTGATCCTGCCAGGTGCTGGGCGCTGGGGATGTAACTGTCAACATCTTGCATTTCTCAAAAGCTCCCAACCCGGCTGTAAAAGACAGAAGCCTCTCTCTCGAGGCAGCTCCATGTATCTGCTGCTTCGAGGACCACAGTGAGGTGGTCCCCACCGCCCCCCATGCAAGCAAGGTCCCACTGAGACGGCAAGGAGGTGGCTCCCGCCCTCCTCTCCTGTATCCCTGCTCCTGGCACCAGCCCTGTCGCTCCGCCCACACCTCCCTGGCAATCTGGCTGGAATCTGGGCCAAGCAGGGCCATCTGCTCCCCTCCATCTCCAGCTGCAGCGAGCGGGGCTGAACCGACCCGTCTCGGCAGGAAGCTGGTGGCGGCTGCCTCTGCAGGGAGAAATTGCTGCTGATAAGTTTGTGACAACNCAGCGGCATGCCACCACAGGTGTGGTGCCTGCTCCCGGCCCAGGATGGAAGGACAGAGGTGTCTGCCCACTGGAGACAGACCTTGGGCAATCCATACTGGCGGAGGAGGGGGGCAGGGGGGCGCTCTGGGGCTGAGTGGCCGCCGCCTGGCCATGTGACTCACACAGTCATGTGTGTGGGGTACACACTCACCAGCCCTCCTCCCCTCCCATCTCACCTCCTTCCCCACCGAGCGCCCAGGAACAGGCCACATCCTTCCACTGCCCGAGGCACCACCACCACCGCAAGATGCAGGCTCTGCCCCTCCCGGAAACCCCTCAGTGACTGATTCGGTCAAGCTGGCTTCTTTCATTTCCCAAATCAAAATGAAACAAAACAAAAACAGAGCTCCTCCGGGCTTTTACACACGCAGTTTCCTGTGCCTGGAGCCCTCCTTCTCCTCCCTCTTGGGCCAGCAAACTCTTCTTCAAACTTCAGATTCCAGCTGAAATGGTCACCTCCTCTGAGAGGCCTTCCCTGATCACCCCAGTCTTGGTCAAGTTGCCTGAGGTACCCTCTCCCATGGTACCTTGCATTTCTGCATTTCAGTTATACAGGAGCGTCTATCCCAATCTGTAAATACAGGCTGATTAGTTAGTCTACATTAATTACATAATTCTTTGTTTCATTTTTTTGGGCTCCATGAGGGAGCCTGGCTCCTGGCAGGAGCTCCAGAAATTATTGTAGGAAAAGCACCAGAAATCTACTCTCTCCGTAAATTTCTGGGTCTCAATACAGTGTTATTATTCTTTTTAAAATATTTATTTATTTAAGAGAGGGAGAGAGGTGGGGTGCCTGGGTGGCTCTGTTGGTTAAGCGGTCGACTTCGGCTCAGGTCATGATCTTACGGTTCGTGAGTTTGAGCCCCAGGTCGGGCGCTGTGCTGACAGCTCAGAGCCTGGAGCCTGCTTCAGATTCTGTGTCTCCCTCTCTCTCTGACCCTCCCCTGCTCGTGCTCTGTCTCTGTATACTGAATAAAATTTTAAAAAGGAGAGAGAGAGAGCAGGGGAGAGGCAGAGAGAAAGGGACACAGAGAGAATCCCAAGCAGGCTCCACACTGTCAGCCCAGAGCCCAACAAGGGGCTCAGTCTCATGAACTATGAGATCATGACCTGAGCCAAAATAAAGAATCGGACACTCAACCAACAGAGCCACGAGGTGCCCCAATAAAGTATTAACTGTTGTCGCCATGCTGTGAATTAGATGCCTTTATAACTACAATTTTGTGTCCTTTGACCAATATCTCAAAAAAAAAAAAAAAAACAGGTAACTATATAAGAAGATGGGTATGGGAATTAGCTTGACTATATTAATCATTTCTCTCTATATACCAACATCCTGTTGTACACCTTGCATATATTCAATTTTTATTTAAGAATAAGAATTTTAAAAAGCAAATCTATTGTGTGAACGAACAAAGGAAGGAAGGGAGGGAGGGAGACTGCTTGGGGGGGACCCCACAGAGCTGCTTGCTCCTGGGACCGCGGGACCTTGGGGACATGCGTGTGTCCAGCCACACAGACACACCACAGGGACTGAAAAGCCACAGTATGGAATGTGCACAGAAATGAAGCAGCAGATATCCCTCCTTGGGCCCCCACGGCAATACAGGCAGGCCTGGTGGCTGAGTGGAGGAGTCCTTGAGCCCACCCCCAGGCTGTCGTTCCCCCTGCCCAGGATCCCAGCCCTCACTCCCTCCGCCCGACCCCTCAGGTGCTCCTTGTGCTTCGCAGCACTAACTGTTTCGGGCACTGTATTAAGCACTTTGTCTATCAATCCATTAGTCTCCTGACCCAGTATGAGGATTAATGACTTGCTGTTATCACCTGCCTGCTATTATTGCCCTCAATGCACAGATGGGGAAACTGAGGCTCAGTCTTGAGCAAGTGAGACAACTTGCCTGAGGGCACGTGTCTGGGAATGTCAGAGCTAGGATTTCTAACCGCAGCTGGCTGTCTTCAAAACTGAACACTTCACTGCTTGGCTAGAATTGTGGCCAAACAAGGGCCCAGGAAGGAATGTGGGCGGCAGAAGGAGGCGTGGGGTGAATGCAGGGGACAGTTACAGAAAGGACAAAAAGCTAGAAGGGTCGGGACCATCGCTGATTGTCCAGTGTTCAGTACTTGTTAATAAAGACAGTGATTCCTCATAGTCATCACAGTGACCTTATTAGTACAGTTTACAGACAAGGATGTGGGGGCACCGAGGGCAACACTTAGCCTGAGGTCCGGTGACAGGTGAGTGACAGCTCTGGGGCAGACACACAAGCCCGAGCTCCAGTGCATCCTCTGTCCATCTCCCTGCCGCGCCTCCTTTCTAGGCGCATCCTCCCCACCCAGTGCCAGGCACGCAGTAGGCCCACGGCCAGCCGTGATGCCCACATACTGGGCTGCTCCCCTCCTACCGTCTCCTGGGGTCCAGCACATGCAGCCTGGTCACACCAGCTCCCCCTCCCCAGGGCGCCGTCAGGGTGCCAGGGCGCCCAGTCTGCTGCTCAGACAACGCCAGGTGGGCCAGAGCTCTCAGAACGGTTGTCCCGGGCCCCCGATGCACCGCACCTCCAGAATCCCTCCACCAAGGGATGCAACCTCTCCACCCACCACTGCCCTTCCCTGGAGCAGAAACAACCAGATATAGCTGCTTCCAGGGAGGCCTGGCTGCCCCGAGGCTGGGGATAGAGATCCGGTGAAGTCTAATGGGGGCTTCCGGAGGGGCTGGTGCGGCCCATCCTGCTGCTGGCCCGTTCACCCCGGGAAGCAGGGCGATGACTCAGCCGCGGTGGAGGGCGGGCAAGCCAGACTCGGGCTTCCCTCAAAGTCACAGCCCCAAGTGCAGGCCCCGAGCCAGGCCTTGCTCTTCCCCAGAAAGCCTTTCTCCAGGGCCCATCTGGGGAGAAAAAAGGGCAGACAATAACTGGGCTGGCAAGGAGGAAGGGATTCCGGAACCCTTGTACGTCACTGGTGGGAATGTGAACTGGAGCAGCCACGGAGGGAAAGTCTGGTGGTGGCTCAAAAAGTAAATACAGAGTCACCAAGTGACCCAGGGATTCCGATCCTAGGTATAGACCCAAGAGGAATAAACACAAACTCCCACACAAAAACTCATACACAAAGGTTTATTAGGAGCCGTATTTATAATGGCCCTAAAGTGAGGACACCCAGCTGTCCAGCAATGGATGAGTAAATAAGTCCAATGGGGTTTATTCACAGTGGAATATTACACAGCTATAAAAATGAACAAAATGCTGACACATGCCCTAACGTGGATGAACCTTGAGAACATCACACTAAGTGAAGGAAGCCAAGTGCAAAAGGCCATGTATTCTATGAGGCCATTTGTATGAAATTTTCAGAATAGGCAAACCATAGAAAGTGGATCAGTGGCTGCCAGAGGCTGAGGGGAAGGGGCCCTGGGGTGTGACAGCTAATGGTACAGGGTTTCATTTGGTGATAAAAATTTTCTGGAATTAGACAGTGGTAATGGTTGTACAACCTTATGAATATGCCAACGACCACAAATTGCACACTTTGATGTTTGTTTGTTTGTTTATTTATTTATTTATTTATTTTGAAGGGGGATAGCATGAGCAGGGGAGGAGAAGAGACAGTGGGAGAGAGAGAGAAACCCAAGTTATCACCACAGAGCCTGACGTGGGGCTCGATCTCACGAACCACAAGATCATGACCCGAGCCAAAATCAAGAATCAGACACTTCGCTGATGAGCCGCCCAGGCAACCCTTGCACACTGAACAGGTAAATTTTGTGGTATGTGAGTGATATTTCAATTTAAAAAAAATAGGGAGGTGCCTGGGTGGCTCAGTCAGTTAAGTGTCTGACTTCAACTCAGGTTATGATCTCATGGTTTGTGGGTTCGAGCCCCACGTTGGGCTCTATGCTGACAGCTCGGAACCTGGAGCCTGCTTCAGATTCTGTGTCTCCTTCTCTCTCTGTCCCTCCCCTGCTGATGCTCTGTCTCTCTCTGTCTCAAAAATAAATAAACATTAAAAAAAAAAAGAGGAAGGGGCTCTAAGGTGGCTTTGAGTGACCGGCTGAGAGCTCATTCCCCTGCCAGCCCGGGGGTTCCATGAGGTCAGGACAGTATCTGTCTCATCCATTACTGTACCCAGGGTGTCTAGGACAGTACCTGGTACAATGGGTGTTCGATTCTTACTTAAAATAAGGCAAAGGAAGAAGGAGGCCGCTGGCCACTCAACTCCTTCAGGGCCCTGCATGATTGGGCTTCTGCCCACCTTTCCCAACATCTTCCCTCCTCACCACCCGGACCCTTCCAGGACCACCATGCGCCACCCTCTCCCCTGACTCTCACGGCCTTCTCACGCACTATCCCTCTGCCTTTCTCAGCCTTCACTTCACAGTTAATTCTTAACCAGGTGTCAGGTTAGATGTCTCAGCTTGAATGTCGCTTTCTCCGTGAGGCTGACACCGAGGCTGGGTGAGGGACCCTTCTCAGGCGCTTTCTGTTCCTTCTCCAAAACGTTTAACACAATGATGTATTTGTGTATGGATTTGTCTGTGCCTTTACTAGACCAGGAGGTCTAAGACATGCCCATGCCTAAGATATGTGGTCATGCTGGACAAAAGTTGTTGACAGGGACTCACATCAGCTACCCACAAGCCTCTGCACATGTGTAACTTCTATCTAGTATTAGATGTGTGCAGGAAAAGGGACTGTAGACCCTTTAGAAGGCCAACTCTATGTAGGCAAATCTTGTCTGTCTTCTTCTCCGGAATATCCAGCACCTAGAGTGAGAGCTCAACAAATATTTGTTGAGAGAATGAACAAAAAAAAAATTTCTTCTAAGAAAATAAGACTAAAGATACCATGAAAATCTAAGAAAAATATGTATATGATCTATATGAGCAAAACTACAAAACTCTAATGAATGAAATCAAAGAAAAATAAACAGAAACATTCTATGTTCGTGGATAGGAAGATTTGATATTGTCAAAATGTTAGTTCGTTCCAACTTGATCTATAGATTCAGTGCAATCCCAATCAAAATCTCAGCCATTGATTTTATTAACACTGACACAATGATTCTGAGGTTTATAGGAAAAGGCAAAAGGCCCAACACTATATTGAAGAAGAACAAAGTTGGTGGACTGACATCATCTGACCTCAAGACTTACTATAAAGCTACAGTAATAAAGAGAGTGTGGTATTGGTGAAAGAAGAGACAGACAGATCAATGGAACAGAATAGAGGGCCCAGAAATAGACCCACATAAATATAGTCAACGTTCATCCACTGGTGGTGGGAATACAAAATGGTACAGCAACTTTTGATGGCTTCTTACAAAACTAAACATACTCTTACCACATAATCCAGGAGTCATCCTCCCTCGTATCTACTCAAAGAGGTTGAGACCTATATCCATAGAAGCCTGCACACAAATGTTTATTCATAATAATGCTTTATTCATAATCATAAACACTTGGAAGTAACCAAGATGTCCTTCAGCAGGCAAATGGACAAAGCATGGTACATTCAGACAATGGAATATTTATCTGGTGCTAAAAAGAAATGAGCTATCAGGTCATGAAAAGACATGGAAGAACCTTAAGTGAAAGAAGCCAGTGTGAAAAGGCTGCATATTGTATGATTCCAACTATATGATATTCCAGAAAAGACAAGACTATGGAACAGTAAGAAAAAAAAAAAAAATCAGTGTTGTCAGGATTTGGGGAGAGGGGAGTGGATAACAGGCAAGGAACAGGGGATTTTTAGGACTCTGAAAACACTCTGTATGATACAGTAATGATGGATACACATCATTATACATTTGTCCAAATCCACAGAATGTACAACACCACAAGTGAACCCTAATGTAAACTGAGGTTTTTGTAGATTATGATACATCGATGTAGGTTCATCGATGGTAACCAAAGTAGCGCACTGGTAGGGGCTCTTGCTGATGGAGTAGACTTCGCATGTGTGGTGCCAGGGGGTGTATGGAAAATCTCCGTACTTACTCTCATTTTTGCTGTGAGCCTACAACTTACAACTGTCCTCAAAAACTCAAGTCTAAATAAATAAATAAACAAACAGAAAGAAACTAGAGAAACCGTGATACAAAAGAAGCTGCAGCCAATGCTCATGAAAAATGCACATTTCTTTCTGAAATGTGGGGGTGGGAGAGGAATAACTTCCTAATGTAGCAGTGGATATTTGTACTAGATTTCCTCAAAGGGAGGAAGAACCGCATTTAACTCATCTAATAAGAGAAGACGTGAGTCTGTAAGGCTTCTCCACCAAAGCTTCAGAGGCTGTGCCTGTTTACTTTTTTTAAATGTGGATTTACTTTTTATTTATTCTGAGAGAAAGCGAGCAAGCATGGGATGGAGCAGAGAGAAAGATGGGGATAGAGAATCCCAAGCCGGCTCTGCAGCTTAAAGCACAGAGCCCAGTGCAGGGCTCGAACTCAAAAAGCCGCAAGATCATGACCTGAGCTGAAATTAAGAGTTGGATGCATAACTGGCTGAGCCACCCAGGCGCCCCTGTGCCTATTTACACTTCAGACTCAAGGTGAGGGTACTGCCGGTCCAGAAGTATGACCCTGGAACTTCCCTCATTCCATTCATGAACATACTGGACTCCAACTGTGCCAGGTCCTGTTCTTCACTAATTCTGCTTCCAGAATTTTCCCAATATCTCTCCCTGAAGCTTCTCTGGAGATCCAGGAACCAAATCTCCCGTCCACCCTGCAGTCTTGGCCTCCTGGGAACTCTCCAAGGTACCTGCTCTTTTTACCCAACTGCCCTCTCTCCCCAGTCACCCTGCACTCCTCTTCAGGAGTTCCTCTGGTTGCTTCTCCAACTCTGTCGCTCTCTCACCTCTCTTCCCTGTCTACTTACCTTTCCCCAATTTTTTTTTTTTAAAAACTGTCTGATTATTTCATACCCCCAGGCAAATAACAGATAAAACTATTCCCCCCTCTCCAATCAGGAACTGCATACACATAACAACTAAAACAGCGTCACAGCCATCATAACAATATCTAACGTTTACTGAATATTTTCCAAGCGTGAAGCACTATGCCCAGATGCTACACGTCTCATCTCAGTTAAGCAGGACAACAATCCTATAACTGAGGTGCTATTATCAACCCATTCAATAGGGAACTTCCATGATTCGCTCAAGCTCACTTAGCTAATAAGAGTTGAGAATCAATACTAGTGTGGTTGATGCCAGGCACAACTGGTGTGTCAGGCATAACTGGTGACAGGAGGTCCTCACCCAGAGAGAAGTAAGAATAAAACCATCCCTATCAATATTTAGTAAGAGGAAACAAGTTGCCTACAAAGGGGGAAATTCCTCTAGCTCCCACCTGTCCACCCAGAACCTTCTGTCTGTTTTCCCTGGTTCCACTCTACTGTCCCATAACCACATACTATCCCCCTCCCCCGTCTGGCTGGCTGGCTCTCAATTTTCTCCTAAAGACGCTGTGTCTTGCTTCTCTCCCTCAGTGATGTGTCACACAGGACAGCAGCAAATCCCACTCTGGGCTTCCACCTGTCTGGCTGAGGAAATTAAACAAGAGTTTTGAAAATTTTTAAAGTAGCCACTGGAGAAAGTGACATCAGGATTTTGTCTTCTATACCAATCGGAAAGATAAAAGAAAACATAGTATTCATTAAAGTCACAGAATGAAAGAACATAGAAACGTAAGTGTCACAAGGCCTAAGGCAAGATGACCGGAAACCAAGTGTCTACTACAATGAATGAAATCATCTAGCCTCCCCTACAAAGCAGTGAAGATTTGGTTGTCTAAAGAAAGACCAAAAACCATTCAACTCTGAGTTGCTTACAAGAGATATGTCCCAACAAAATAACAGAGAGCATAAAAATAAAGGAATGCCCCAAAATAAAGCAGTCAAATGCAAACACAAAGAAAGTGGGGGTGACAACATTACTATGATGCAGAATATTTTTTTTTAATTTTAGTGTATTTATTTTTCTTGAGAGAGAGCGAGCAGGGGAGGGGAGGAGCAGAGAGACAGGGAGAGAGACAATCCCAAGTAGGCTCTGCAGTGTCAGTGACTGATGCAGGGCTTGAACTCATGAGCTGTAAGATCATGGACCTGAGTTGGTCCATAAAACCACAAGTTGGTCGCTTAACCAACTGAGCCACCCATGCACCCCCTTAGGTTGATTTTTAAAAAAGACATGTCAAAGTGAAATCATAAACAGAAAGCAGATCTGTGGTTGTTTGGGGTCAGTGGTGGGGTGGGGAGAACGAAGTAATTATCAGTCAAGAAACCCCGTGGATCGCATAATCCACAAAGCAAAATCCAGTAAAACAAAAACTGTCCACATATAAATCAAAAATATAGTTTTTCTGAGGAATCTCCAGCATATACACATGCTAAAGATAAGAGGAGGGGTGGGGGGAAACGATTTATGACAAAGACGTTCACAGCAGCACTGTTTATATACATTGTTTATAACTGAGAATTACCAGAAGCAACCCAAACATCTAAACAATTGGAGACTGAGTAGGTAAATTATGGAACATTCATAGGATGGAATATTCTGCAGCCTGTACCTCTGAGGAATTTTTAATGATGTAGGAAATTGCTTGATACATAGTGTAGAATGGAAAACAAGCGATCAAAACCGTACATTCAATGCAATCTCAATTAGAAAGGAAAAATGCATTGCACACAGGCACATGCTGCTCATTTGAAAAACAATTTAGATATGAACTGTGCTTATCAGTGATTTTTAGTTTATAGTGGTCAGAATTTTCCAAGCATTTAAAACTATGTGTGCACTGCTTTCATAACCAGAATTTTCTTTAAAAAAATTTTTTTAATATTTATTTTTGAGACAGAGAGAGACACAGCATAAACGGGAGAGGAGCAGAGGGGGACACAGAATCCAATGCAGGCTCCAAGCTCTGAGCTGTCAGCACCCAGCCTGAACCCACGTGGCTCGAACCCATGAAGTGTGAGATCATGACCTGAGCCGAGGTCAGACTCAACCAACTGAGCTGTCCCAGTGCCCCAGGAACCAGAATTTTCTAATTTCACGAAAAAACAAAATGATACATTCCACACACAATGAGAGCCCAGTGGTTAAGAACTACATCTCTGCAAAATTTCTAGGGCAGAAAGGAGGTCTCATGATGGCTGACCCGTTGAAGCAAATGCTAAAGCTGAAGTTCCTTGGTTGGGGAGGATGTGAAATAGAAACAATAATAATAATAGCCTCTTTGTTTGTATTGTGCAGGGATTGGCAAACTATGGTCCAATGGCTAACGCCTTCTAATTCTGAACTGCTTGCAACTTAAGAATGGTTTATATATATTTATATATATGGTTTATGTATATACATATATATATATAGGCAGTTGGAGGAAGAAAGTCAAAGAAGAATCATATTTCATGACACATGAAAATTCTAGAAAAGCCAAAAAGTCAGCGTCCTTAAGTGAAGTTTAATTGGTACCCAAGCTCGTTGGTTTATGTACTGCTTTTGCTTGCCTCCTCTGTCAGAACACAGACTGGATGGCCCACACGGCCAACAGTGTTTCTTACCTGGCCCTTTGCAGAAAAAGTTTGCAGGCTGGTCCCTGGTGCAGTGTTTTTTAGCTAACAAAGCATGTTGAAAACCACAATCATTTCCCTCCCACAACAAAAGCCTCATGGTCCCAGGTAGGAGAGGAGGAAATCAACACACAGCCAAGATAGACCGTCGCATCCTGGCCAGGAGGCGGGCATGGGCAGATGGGGCTCAATGTCTTCACCACTGAGAAACGCGGGGGCACGAAGCCCCAAGAGCCTGCTGTTGCTCCTCACCTCTCCCCTCCCTGGAGCCCCAACTCAGCCACGCAGAGCAGTTTCCTGTCAAGAGCATGACCTTCCAAAACCGGTGTGGTGGAGGCTGCAGTTGCAGGAAGAAGAGTATTTTTATCTGGGCCCGGCTTCCTGTTTGATGGCTGGGGGGTTTCGTGTGCTGCTGTTTGGTTTTGTCACTTCTGGTACAGACGCGGCAGCCTTGCCACCACAGAACAGAGCTGTCTTCTAACAGGGTAGCTGCCTGCCACCCAGGCCCACCGCCCAAGGCCCCTGTCCCATTTCGACACAGGTCTTGGAGCTAAACTGGACCCCAGGTCTCCAGAGCCAGGAGATCTGCAGCCCAGAACCTTCCTGTTTCCTGTTCTGTCAGCACGTCTGGCACCAGGCTCTGAGCCAGGGGCATGAAAGGGCTAGTCTGACCTTTGCTACAGTCATTCCCACCCTGGAGAGAGGACACCAGAACGCACCGTCAGGGGCCAGGCAAGCCACCTAAGCGTGGCACCCGGCAGGCAAACATAGGTGTGGTGGCTAAGAATTCAGACACCTTTAGCCAGTGACCTGATCCCAGGCATGTCATCTCCTCTATCTGAGTCTCAGTTTCCCCCATCTGTAAAAGAGGAGTTATAACCTCATCAGGTTATCTGAGAGAGGAATTATATCAATGATGATGATAGTAATAACAGCAATGACAACATGACCTAGGTGGCCCTCCCCACACACCAGCTGCCCCCAGGAATGTGGATCCCAGTGTTCACGCTCGAAGCCACCCAATGGTGGCTCCAGACAGTAAGCACCTCCAGCAGTCTTGTGGGGTGATGGCAAGACAGAGGCAAAGGGCAGTCTCGGTGTGGCAGCCCATCTCCAAACACTGCCCACACCTCCCCTCCTCCCAGGCTTCACACTGACCAGAGCTGACTGGCGTGTGGCACCATGGGAAGGAATGTGGCTTCCAAGGCTGGGTCACAAAAGATACGATGGGCTCGGTCTTCCTCCTCTGATCATTCACTCTCAGGGAAGCAGCTGCCATGGCGGGATGGCGCATAGGCAGCCCTGTGGAAAGACCACATCGTGAGGAACTGAGATTTCCTGCTGCCAGCTGTGTGACAGAGCCAGGGTGGGAGAGAAACAGTGAGCCCGGTGAGAGCCATGGTTGGAGAGCCACGGTCAGAGAGCCACGGTCAGAGCCACGGTCAGAGCCACAGTCAGAGAGCCACAGTGGAGTGAGAACCTCCACCCCCACTCACACCCTCAGATGACAGGAGCCCTGGTGACATATCAACTACAACTTCCCAAGAAACCCTGAGCCAGGACCAGCCAGCTACCAGCCCAGGCCTTCAGTGCCCCAAGATGAGCCCGCCTCCCCCCCCGCCCCCCAGACAGATCTCTGTTGACCACGGAAAGTCTGCACTGAGCCCTGCAGCCGACTGAGGGCTTCTGTTCCCCACCGCCCTCAGTGCTGAAAACAAGTCAGGCATCGCCTGGGTCTCTTTCTTGTTGGAGGGACAAAACCCAGGCGTCCCTACTGTTGAGAATGGAATGGGTCCTGAGGCACCTTCCTGAGCTAAGTACCTGGCTAGAGACAAGTGGGGAGGACACTGCCATGCCCTGCCCCCAGCGGCCACCCCACAGTTTCCTAAATCGTAGACCTTAAGGAGCTTCTCTCCTGTTCAAAAACCTCTCATGGCTCCCCATTGCCTTCACACTGTCCATGGGAAAGCCCCAAGGTCCTCACAGTGTGTATCAGCAGCAACAGCAGGACCAGGGAATTTGCTAGAAACATAAACCCTGTGGCTCTCCCTCAACTGAATCAGGAACCTCAGGGGAGGGTCCGGCGATCTGCAGTTTGACAAGCCCGCCTGGTGATTCGGATGCTCCAGACTCCTCTGTCCTCATTCTTTCCTGTGTCTCCTGGGCTCTAGAAACACCTGACTCCTCCACCCCCGCCTCCCCTCCACAAATATTCACCAGGCACCAACTCTGTGCCAGGTGTGGGCATCCAGCAGTGAACAAGACAGACACCAGCTCCGCCCTCTTCCAGCAATCTGCACTCCCCTCAGTCTGGAATATTCTTCCCTTCTGCCCACCAGCCAAATCCCTGTGCAGCCTTCACATCACTGTAGGAACATTCAATAATCACAAGATGAAGATTAAATGAGTGAATGAATACAAGACTCAATGTACCACCTCAGTTGAGTCTTCCTTGACCTTGATTCAGGTGTCTACAGTGGACAGTGGGCATCTCATCCGGAGCACCTGTCACCCTGCACCATGGCCCCTAAGGTGCCGTGAGCCCCTTGGGGCTGGCGGGCACTTCATATGTAAATAACCCAGACTGAGATCCACTGTAAGTGTAAAAGGCACTGGACATGGGAGATTTATACCAAAAAAAGATATGGAAAATGTCTCAGTAACTTTTTGTACTGATTACACGTTGAAAGGATATATTGAGTTAAAGAAAACACATTATACAAGCTAATTTCACCTATTTCTTTTCCACTTGAATGTGGCTACTACAAAATTTAAAATTAAGTATGTGGCTCACATTCTGCTTCTATTGACCAGCACTGAGCTAGAATGTACTTACTCCCATGACTATGGGCACAGATGTGAGCACCACGATGGTATTTCTGTCCATCTATCCTTCCCTTCCCTCCTTCCTTCCTTCCTCCTTCCCTCCGTCCCTCCCTTGCTGGCTGTCTCCCTCTTTGCCCCTCCCCTCCTTTTCCCCCCAAGCATTTATTGGCCATTTGCTCTTGCACTCCCACCATGAGGCCGGACACAAGTAAGTGCCAGCACCATGTGCTGAATGAATAAACCAACACTCAGAAGCACACTGACCCAGGGACGACCCTAAGGGAGTTTCCCTCCTATTGAATTCCCATACCTGCTTGTTTGAGTGTAGTCTTCCCATTTCATTTCAAAGGAAGCCAAATTCCAAAGATGTCCTTATGTAACTCAGAGCTGGTACAAGCTTCCTCTTGTAAACGGGGCTCAGGTACACTCAGGTCCTGGGGTCAGGACTCTGTGTGCAGGACAAATTCTTCTCGAGGCTCCAGAAGGCTGGCCAGGGCTCTCTAGTGCCAAGCTCACCAGGGAGAGTAGAGCACCGGGCTGAGCCCTACACTGCTCTCCAACCTTGTCCCCCATGAAATTGAAACAATGAGGGTGCTGGTGGGTTAGCATGACTCAAGCTTACAAGCCTTGGGGACTGCACAAGGGTCTCTGTCGGGGTTACAGGCCTGCGTGCTGGAATCTCGGACTCGGTGCCCCTGACAGCGTCCCTCCCTGTCCCCGCCACCCAGCCCTCCAGTTTGAGAGGCTGCAAGACACTGGGATGAGCCACAGTATCTCAGACGAGCTGCCCCTTGGGGCTGGGAAGGCAGCAGGAAGGCCCCTGGGACCCACTCGCAGCTGACGCAAGGTTGTGGCCCCCACACCACGGCCCGTCACCAGCAGTAACATCCCTCATGCTCCCACTGATTCTCCACCTTTCCCAACTTAGCGCTGAACCCCCTTTCCCTGCCTCAGGGCCCTTGCTTATGTGACTGTTTCTGCTAGAACACTCGCCTCTAGCCTAACCTCCTCTAACTTTCTACACAGCTGGCTCCTTCTCATCCTTCAGGTCTCCTCAAGTCCTTGGAGAGAACTTCCCCAACTGGCCTCCCTAAGTACCCACCATGCTCTTGTCCCGACCAAAGTCCAGCAGGCAGTTTCAGGGGAGAGGGAGTGAGTGCCACCTAAGCCTTAAAGAGTCATCTCTTCCCCTTTAAAGTCTTCCATGGGCCATGACGCAGTGTTTCTGGCATTCAACCATACACCAAATATCTTCATGTGCAGGCTGGAAGAAGCCCCACACACAAGAGTCAATGCTCTTATTCTTTTTTTTTTTAATTTTTTAAATGTTTATTTTTGAGAGATACAGAGCATGAGTGGGGTAGGGGCAGGGAAAGAAGGAGACACAGAATCTGAAGCAGGCTCTAGGCTCTGAGCTGTCAGCACAGAGCCTGACACAGGGCTCAAACCCATGAACTGTGAGATTATGACTTGAGCCAAAGACAGACACTCAACCAACTGAGCCACCGAGGCACCCCATGCTGTTACTCCTTTTGAATGTGTTCTAGAACAAGCATAACTAACCGTACACTTCACACCCACTAGGGTGACTATAATCAAAAAAGCAAACCAAACAAACAAGTGTTGGCAAGGATGTGGAGAAATTGGAACGCTCCTGTACTGCTGGTGGGAATGTGATACAGTGCGGCTGTTTTGGAAAACAATCTGACAGTTCCCTAAACACTAAAACACAATTCCCAGATGAGCCAGCAATTCCGCTCCTAAGTACATGCTCCCAAATCATTGGAAACAGGAACTCAAACAAGTGCACCCTCATGTTCATAGCAGCATTATTCACAATAGTCACAAAATAGCCCAAGAATGAAAAAATCCAAGTGTGTACACATCTTTAGTCTTAAAAGGGAGTGAAGTACTAATTCATTCTACAATCGGGATGAACCTTGAAAACGTTATGCTAAGTGAGAGAAGCCACACTCAGAAGGTTACATGTCACAGGACTCCATTTAGAGGCCAACATAGACAAGGTCACAGAGACAGAAAACAGGTTGGTGCTTGCCAGGGGCTGGAAGGAGGGGACAATGGGAAGTGACTGCTTCATGGGTACAGAATTTCCTTTTGAGGGTGTGAAAATGTTTTGGAACCTGACGGAAGTGGTGGTTGCAAAACACTGTAAATGTACTAAATGCCACTGACTTGTGCACTTAAAAATGGGTTCATTTTATGTTATGTGAATTTCACCCCAAACAGACAAACAAACATCTAACCTGTAGTGGTTAAAAAAAAAAAACCATCAGAACAGTACTTGCCAGGGAGCGGGTAGAGGACAGGCTGGGAAGGTGCACAAGAGAACTTTCTGGAGGGTTGGTAATGTTCAAGACTGGCACTGTTCAACAGACATATCATGTGAGCCACATCTGTATATATTTTTAAATTTTCTGGTAGCAACATTAAAAATTAAATAGGTTTTAATAATATATTCTTTAACATCTTTTTAAATGTTTATTTCTTTATTTTGAGGGGAGCGGGAAGAGAGATAGAGAGAAAACCCCAAGAAGGCTCCACTGTCAGTGTAGAGCCCAGTGCAGGACTCGATCTCACAAACCTCGAGATCATGACATGAGCTGAAATGGAGAGTTAGATGCTTTAACCAACTGAGCTACCCGGGTGCCTCTTAATAATAGTATACTTTAATCTTAATACTATATTTTAATCTTAAAATTATTTTAATTTTAATAATATATTTTATTTAACCCACTATATCCAAATTACTATTATTTCAATATGTCATGAATATTGTTAAATTCAGTATCTTGGGGCACCTGGGTGATTTAGTCAGTTGAGCATCTGACTTTGGCTCAGGTCATGATCTCATGGTCTGTGAGTTCAAGTCCTACATTGGGCTCTGGGCTGACAGCTCAGAGCCTGGAGCTGCTTCAGATTCTGTGTCACCCTCTGTCTCTGCCCCTTCTCTGCTCATGCTCTGTCTCTCTCTCTCTCTTTCAAAAATAAACATTTAAAAAAATTCTGTATCTTGGGGCGCCTGGGTGGCTCAGTCGGTTAAGCATCCGACTTCGGCTCAAGTCCTCAAGTCAAGATCTCGCAGTTCGTGGGTTTGAGCCCCGCGTCGGGCTCTGTGCTGACTGCCAGCTCAGAGCCTGGAGCCTATTTCAGTCTGTGTCTCCCTCTCTCTCTGACGCTCCCCTGCTCATGCTGTCTCTCTCTCTCAGAAATAAATAAAAAACATTAAAAAAAATTCTGTATCTTGACTGTGGTATTGGTCACACAAATCTCTATCTACATTTGAAACACTGCAGAGCTAAATACATACCACACACACACACACACACACACACACACACACACACACAGGAAAATTGGACACAAAGAAAAAAAAAAAAAAGAGTAGGGTTGATGGATTGTATCAATGTCAATTTCCTGGTTGAGATACTACACTATAGTTCTGTAAGATGCTGATAGGACATTATAGTTTTGTAAGATGTTATCACTGGAGTAAACTGAGCAAAGGGTAAAAGGGATATCTCTATCATTTTTTTTCTCTGAAAGGAATCTAAAATTATCTCAAAATAAAAAGGCATGAGGTTTGCTCAAGGGGGCAGGAACTTGAACTCCTGACAAGGAAGGCAGAAGCGGTGTGGGTGTGCAGCCTTCATACAGCTTTCCCAGGCAGATACACTGGGCTGAGCCAAACCAGACTCAGCCCCTGCCTTGGGAGGGGCGGGGTGGTGTCACAGGGATGCATGGTAACAACACGACAGGACAACAAACAGATGGAACCATGTTATGAGGATGCCGGGCAGGGACCAGACCCCGTCAGGGGCTCGGCACCTGCCACAAGCCTGCAACTGTACAGCTACACACCAACTCACACAGTCAAAGAGTAAGGACGGCTGATGGCTAACGTGCCTTGCAAACTTCCTCTAGGCTGGACACTGTGCTGAATAAAGCAAGGCTTCATCTAGTCCTTGGTACATCCCTTTTGAGAAGGTGATCATATTTTGATTTGGCCAAAAGAGAAACTGAGGCACAGAGAGGTTGAGCGATGTGAATTGCCCAAGACTACCCAACAAGCAGCAGAGGTGAGATCTGAGCCCGTACGGTTCCACTCCAAAGCCCCGGGGCTGGCCCGTGTGTTCTGCTGCCTGACTCCCAGGCTGGGCACCTGGTGGATCTTTAACCTTCCCCACCCCCCGGAGCCACCGCCCTCCATCACTCCCATCAGCACCAGCTTGAATATTTGAGCAGTAATGCGCTGACGCGGCCGGAGGAACCCTGACCTCAGTGCCCTCTGCCCGTCACTGTAGGGGGTGGGCCTTCCGGTGGGCTGCAGAGTGTGTGTGTGTGTGTGTGTGTGTGTGTGTGTGTGTGTGTGTGTATCCCTCTGGGCCCAGCCGTGCCCTCTCCTCAAGCCCCCTTTGAAAAACAGCAGTTTTAGGGGAGCCTGAGTGGTTCAGTCAGTCCAACTCTTGATTTCGGCTCAGGTCATGATCTCACAGATCGTGGGTTCGAGCCTTGCATTGGGCTCTGTGCTAACAGCACAGAGTTTGCTTGGGATTCTCTCCCTGGCTCTCCCTGCCCCTCTCCTTCTTACTTTCTCTCAAAATAAATAAACTTAAAAACACCAGCAGTTTTTTTAAAAAAAGCAATTTCAAATAAAAAAAATAGCAGTTCTCCATCAACCAATGAACAGATAGACAAAATGTGGCCTATCTACTCAAAGGACTATTATCCAACCATAAAAAGGAAAGAAATGTTGATACATGCTACGACATGGATACACCTTGAAAAGATTATTCTAAGCCAGTGAAGTCAGACACCTAAGTCATGTACTGTACGATTCCATTTACATGGAATGTCCGCAGTAGGTAAACCCACGGATTAAGAAAGCAGGTCGTGCTTACCAGGGGCTGAGGGGAGGGAGCTGGGGAGTGACCGCTAATGAGAACAAGGTTTCCTTTGGGGAATATGAAAAAGTTGTGGAAGAAGGTAGGGGTGATGTTTCCACAACACCATGAATATACTAAATACCAGTGACTTGTCTGCTTTGAAATAGCTAATTTCACGTTATGTGAATTGCACTTCAAATTTTTGTTTATTTTTTTAATTTAAATGCAAGGTAGTTAACATGCAGTGTAACACGGATTTCAGGAGCAGAATCCAGGGAT
Organism: Crocuta crocuta; assembly: GCF_008692635.1. Classification (NCBI taxonomy): domain Eukaryota; kingdom Metazoa; phylum Chordata; class Mammalia; order Carnivora; family Hyaenidae; genus Crocuta; species Crocuta crocuta. The sequence continues at coordinate 4,105,588 of NW_027532409.1, forward strand.
TCATCTCTTATATACAACACCCAGTGCTCATGCTGACAAGTGTCCTCCTTAACACCCATCACCCATCTAGCCCAGACCCACCACCTCCCCTCGATCAGTTTGCTCTCTGTATTTAATAATCTCTTTTGGTTTGCCTCCCTCTCTGTTTTTATCTTATTTTTCCTTCCCATCCCCTATGTTCAGCTGTTTTGTTTCTTAAATTTCACATATGAGTGAAATCATATGATATTTGTCTTTCTTTGACTGACTTATTTTGCTTCGCATGAATACACTCTAGCTCCATCTGCATTTCAAATTTAAAAAAAAAACAGTAGTTTCCAGACTGCGGGCACTTTAACTCCATGGGCGTACCCCGATTTCTGACATAGCCACAGAGAGCAGTGTCCGGGTCAGGGAGGCCTGTCCAGCTGTGCCCTCACTGTGGGAAAGGACTTTCTAGGCCCCACACCCCAGACCCACAGCATAAAGCAAGCAGCCTCCCGTGTGCCGGGCTCCGAGGAGCTAACCACAACAGGAGAGCTGCTGGGAAACTCACTAGGTGGCAAGCGGTTTGCATGGAGTCCTGTTTCATCCTCAGGACAACCGTGAGATACATGATGCTGTTACTGCCACTTCACAGACAAGGCAAAGAGGCTCTGAGATCAAGTTCACCGCTGAAGTTCACCTAACAAGCCCACAGTAGAACTCACAGGCACCTCCTCTTCCAGCTACACACAGGCTCAGCCGACAGAAGACCGCACACCTAGGGTGTGGGGGCCCCTCTGTTCCACAGCCGTGTGGTGACTCTGCCTCCAAAACCAGAGGCAGGGATCGAACCTCACACACTTCTGAAACACAGGTGCTGAATGCTGTCCTCAAATTAGAGACGGGCTCTGCACGGGGCTGACCAAGGTCGCATGGAAGCCAGAGTACAGACACAGGATGGTGGCAGACCTGGACGGAATCCTGCTCTGCTACTTCCTGCCTGTGCAAATTTGGGCAAGCGACAACTTCTCTGAGCCTGTCTCCTCATCTGTGAAGTCAAGCCCATGTTACAGGCATACAGGTGACGCACAAAAGGGTCCTGGCCCCTTGCAGGGAGCAGTCAGGGCTGGGGCAGAAAAGCACAGGGAGGTAGAGTGTGCCGAGGGGAAGCCCCTCCTTCTCCTCCTTCTGGTCCCTGCACACCCCAGGGCCATCTTGACCTTGCCATGTTGGAGCCAGGTGCTTCCCGGGCTTGGACAAGAGTCATACTTGTCTCACACTCCAAATCGGAAACTCGGGCCATTCTGAATCCAGCCTGGCTAAGGGGACAGAGCCCAAGGGACAGAGAGGCCGATGCAACTAGGGCTGGGGCCACGGGCATGATTTCAGGCCAGCCCAGCCCACTTAATGGTGTTCTCCCCGCCAGAAGGAGGCCACGCTAATTAAGTGGAGTGTGCCCGTCTGCAAATCAATTTCTGCAGCTCCAACTCTGAGAGGGGCCAGCAGCTCCCAAACTGGGTCAGAGACCACTAGTCCCTCAGGGTCCCTGAGAAGCACTGACTTCTTACCTGCACCTCTGCTGGTGCATGTAGGCCCCACACACCCCCACCCTGGTGCCTACGTCCAAGTCACTGACCAAGGTCTTAACCTCCAACTGCCTTGCCAACCCTAATGGGCACTGCACTCCTCTCTGGAGAGGCGGGTTCCCCGGCTACCCAACAATGCTGGGCTCAGAGATCTAGAGTGAACTTGAAGTCATACCTGGGGGTAAGGAGCGTTGGAGGGGGGGATGGTGTGAGGACACAGCCAGGCATCATGGCTGGTTCAGGGTCAAGGTCTCTGGGACTGCAAGCCCAGCTCATGGGCAGGGCCTAACAGAACTCGCTGAGTTCATCAATGAGAACAGAAGGAATCAGCCCAAACAAAGTCCAAACAAGGGCAAAAGGGGCATCTTGGGGGTTAAAGATTACCAGCTGGAAGGCCCAGACAGCAGAGCTCTGACAAGCCCTTCAACAGAAGCCGTCAGCCATGACCCAGATGCATGCTGTGGGTATCCTAACAGTAATGAGAGATTTTATCAGGGGCTTGCTACATGCCAGGAAGAATGCCCATGCAGGTGATACATTTCTTTATTTAAACCTTGCAGCATCCTGTCGGTGTCCCCATTTTACAGATGGTCAAACTGAGGCTCAGAAACATGGAGTGACTTGCCCAAGGCCAGAACAGACCCCAGGCCTGGCTGACCGCCGAGTCCCTGCTCTCCACTCTTCGCTAATATGCTTCTTGACTCATGGGAAAATCTCCCAGCACATCCGTGGTGGCCCACCAGGCTGCTGGGGTCTCACCAAGACTTAGATTCAGACGTGACTCAATCACACTGGCCTATGAGCTCCCTGGATCAGTGCCCAACACTGTCATGCTGCCAGAGCTGGCTACATGTGTCCTATGGACACTCCCAAGCCTCGAAGGGGATGCTGTGAGGGTGAGCCTCACAGATGTGTCCGTAGGAGACGAAAGGAGTCAGGTCAGAGGAACCCGGCCGAAGGAACCTGGAGCTTTCGGGGAAGGGTAACCGAGACGCCGGGGGTGGTGGCTGCTGTCCGGCCAAGCCTCCATTTTGCTGAGGGACTTGCAAACTGAGGCTGGGCCTGGCTCCCCGTGGACAGCTGGGGAGATGGGAAAAGGCTGTCAGTGCAGGGGGAGTGTGAAAACGGCGGCTGACAGAGGCCGGGAGACTGGCCCAGGAACCACGCTGGATAACAGGGCGCCCTGTGTTACCACCCTCTCCCTGTCCCCCCACAGAGCCATCAGTGCCATCTTCCCACAGAGAAACCACAGAGCAGCGGTGCCCCTGACACCGCTCTGGGGTCACAGCCCACCGGGTCCCGGGAGATCTCCTATGACAGGTGCAGGAGGTCCTTATAGGCTGAGGAAGTCCCATGACCCCCTCTGTCACACATACAGTGTGACCCCTGATCGCTACAATGGGGGGCAGCTTAGTGTGGAGACTGAGCATAAGCCAGAATGCCTGAGTTCAGTTCCCTGGTCTGCCACTAACTAGCTGTGTGACTTCGGGCAAGTTACTTTACCTCTCTGTGCAGATGTCTCCACAACCGCAGAGATGAGGTAATAACAGAACCTCTCATAAGGCTGTCAGGAGGAGTCAATGGGTGAATCTCTTTGAAGCACTTGTAGTGCCTGGCACATAGCAAGTGCTAGCAAGCTGGATGCCAAGTTATGCTGTATGAACGAGCCAAGGGCAAACAGTATACAAAGCAAAGCTTCCTCCCACCTACACCAGCCCTAAGCAAAGCATACTGACCAGGCCCACCTGCACATAGTAGGTGCTCCAAAACTTGTTTACTGCCAGCGCAGACTCTGCTGCATGTTCCCTAAACTCTGTTTCCTTCCCTTCCTGAGCACACGGCCAGAGGGTCTGCCTCCATCTCCCTGTAAAGGCGGGACCATACTGGTCCTGGTCAACGGCAGGTGGGCAGGAATGGCATCAGTAGAACCCTGCAGAACCGGACCTGGTCATCCCCACACTCTCTACTCCTGGCCTGAATGGACGGGACCTGCGGGCCTACAGCTGTACCGCCCCATACAGTGCCACAAGCCATATGTGGTCATGAACACTCGAAATGTGTCCAATCTGAACTGATGAATGGTGTCAACATACACCAGATTTCAAAGACTTCTATTAAAAAACAAAACCCCGAATGGGGGCTCCTGGTGGCTCAGTCAGCGAAGCGACCGACTTTGGCTCAGGTCACGATCTCACGGTTTGTGAGTTCGAGCCCCATGTAGGGCTCTGTGCTGACAGCTCAGAGACTGGAGCCTGCTTTGGATCCTGTGTCTCCCTCTCTTTCTGCCCCTCCCCGACTTGTGTGTGTACACACTCTCTCTCTCTCTCTCTCTATCTCGCCCCCTCTATCAAAAATCAATAGAAACATTAAAACATTTTATGGGGCACCTGGCTCAGTCAGTTGAGCCTCTGACTTCGGCTTAGGTCATGATCTCGCGGTTTGTGAGTTCGAGCCCCGTGTCGGGCTCTGTGCTGACAGCTCAGAGACTGGAGCCTGCTTCGGATTGTGTCTCCCTCTCTCTCTGACCCTCCCCTGTTCACGCGGTCTCTCTCTCTCTCTCAGAAATAAATAAAAACATTAAAAAATAAATAAAACATTTTTAAAAAACAGAATGTAAGGTATCTCATTAGTAAGTTTTTATATTGATTGTGTGTTGAGATACTGTTTTGGATATACTGGGTTGAAGAAAATACATTAATAAATCTCATAATTTATTAAAATTAATTTCACCTGTTTATCTTCACCTTTTTGAACGTGGCTACTATGACAGTTACCATGACACATGTAGCTTGTGTTCTATTTCTCCTGGATGGTGTGGATCCTGAGGGCAGAGCCTCAGGCGGACGGACCCTGTACAAGGTCACGGCATGGAGGAGGGTTACCTAAAAGGCCCTTTCAGAGTGGGACAACCATCGCCACAATCCATTTTAGAACATTCTAGCACCACAGGAAGAAACCCTAGGCCCATCAACAGTCATTCCCCATTCCCTAGGCAACTCCAGCCCTCGGTAACCCATGAACATTCCCATTGGATGGTTACGTGAGAAACACATAAACTTCAAAATGTCACAGCCATTAGCACCTTGTTGCAGATGCAAAGATGGCCACAGACTGTGCGCATCAAACTCCTGTCATCAGGAGGTGAGGTCTTCATCCCTTGTCCGCAAATCCGGGTGGGCTTTGTAACTGTTCCAGGCCTCAAGACAGAGGCAGCTCTGACTTCCTGGGTCTTAGGTCACATGCTCTGGGAGCCCTGAGCTACAGTCTGAGCTATAGTCTGACTATACCAAGGCCAACACGCTGGACAGGCCACGTGGAGAAGCCCTCGGACCACATGGGGGGGGGGGGGAGGAGAGAGAGNTCAGCAGCTGCACGATGCCCCAGCCCCCACTACGTCAGTCATCCTAGCTAAGGTCTCAGGGAGGATGACATTTCCCTGCTGTGCTCCATCTGAATTCCTGACCCGTGGGAGATCATGATAAAATGGTGGTTGTTTCACACCACTAAGTTGTGGGGGGCACCTGGCTGGCTCAGTCAGTTAAGCATCCGACTTCAGCTCAGGTCATCATCTCTAAGGGTTCGTGAGTTTGAGCCCCGCACCGGGCTCTGTGCTGACAGCTCAGAGCATGGAGCCTGCTTCACATTCTGTGTCTCCATCTCTTTCTGCTCCTCCCCTACTTGCATTCTCTCTCTCACTCTCTCTCAAAAATAAAATAAATATAAAAATAAATAAATAAGGTAAACCACAAAGTTTTGGAGTGTTTTTTTATATGACAATGGAGAATCAGAACCCCTCGCTGGTAATACAGCTCCCTTCCACATCCCTTCTTCCGTACACCTTGCTGGGTAACTTCAGGGAATTGATCAATAAGTACATTGCCCCCTGCATGGTTTTGCAGCCCTGAATCATAGCCCCGTGCTCAAATCTTATGGTGCAAACAGGGTGTCAACTAGCAGGTCCATTCATTTACCCAGCAAATCAGGTTTGATCTTTCCCTCTGCCTCCCTTTTTTTCCCACCCCCTGCCGCACCTGACAGTTTTCTTAGACCAGGATTCTCTTCCAAAAATGATACACTCTAATCTGGGGACCCCAGAGCTCTGCCAATCAACCGTGCACTTCCCTTGGGAAGCGTAACCAGCCCTTGGGAATAACCTCTCAGCCTCAGGCTGCCTCTGTGTCCTCCTTGGAAACTCCCTGCCAGCTTCTCCCAATTGCAAGGAACCCTCCACAACATCAAAGAAGTTGGCCCTCTGGCCTCACAGCACAAAGTGACTGTGTTCTTCTCAAATTTACACGTTGAAGCCCTAACTCCCAATGCAATAGCATTTGGAGATGGTGCCTTTGGGAATTAGGCATGAAGCTGCCTTTGTGATGGGATTAGTCGCCTTATAGAAAGCACTGGAGGGGCGCCTGGGTGGGTCGGTCAGTTAGGTGTCCAACTTCAGTTCAGGTTATGATCTCACCATTCGTGGGTTCGAGCCCCACATCGGGCTCTGTGCTGACAGCTAGCTCAGAGACTGGAGCCTGTTTCAGATTCTGTGTCTCCCTCTCTCTCTGACCCTCCCCTGCTCATGCTGTCTCTCTCTTTCTCTCTCTCAGAAATAAGTTTAAAAAATTAAAAAATTAATTTTAAAAAAGGCACCGGAGTCCTCTCTCTCTCTTCTCTCTCTCTCTCTCTCTCTCTCTCTCTCTCTATATATATATATATAGGACACAGTGAGAAGACGTCCATCTCTAAACCAGGAAGGATGAGTCTCACCAGAAACTGCCACCTTGATCTTGGACTTTCAGCCTCCAGAAATATGAGAAAATACATTTTCATTGTTTAAGCCACCTGGTCCATGACATTTTGCTATGACAGCCCAAGCTAACTAAGACAGTCCTAGTGCCTGGCTGACGTCCCCAGGCCATGGCCACCCAGGAGAGACTCGGGGCGTTTTGGCTCCCAAGAGCTATGCCCTGAGAGACACCTGGGTCAGCGCAATCCTCAGTCCCTGAGTGCCGTGACTCAGAAGCTGTTTATTAGCCAGAGCACACCACGACCAGAATATACTTGCCAAAAATGGAGTTTTAAGAAATCTACAGCGTTGTGTGGGCTTTATGAATATATTTTCAGCTGCAGAGACAAAGATGGTGTATTTGACATGTCCTCAAACCTACTTACCGATCTATCTGTATAAAATCCAACCCCCTCCATTAATTAGAGCTTAACCTTAAGCTTCTCTTAGTGAAAAACAATTTCACCAACCAAGAGCCTCTGGAGTGAATGGCTTATCTCGGAACCAGCAGCTTATTAAAGAAGGCATCACGTCACATATGACAGCGAGATTGCACTGCTTTCATGAAATAAGGACAGTCAGGCTCTGCGGGACCCAAATGTAAATTTTTTCTTGAATTAAAACGATTCCCTGAAGCCTGGAGGAATTGCTATAGTATGTTTTGCAAGCACCTGGTGTCAGAAAATGGTGAAAACGTCAGCTGGGCACGACCCTTAACATGCCATCTGTCCCAGGACACGCAGCAAAGGCCAGAAGAGAGAAGGACAAACTCCCCGAGCCCAGGAGCTTTCTAGTCCTATGGCTCAGCCTGCGCAGATGATGGAAATTCACCATGGACTATAAATGTCTAAGTGCAAATGAGGTCTGATCGCCAGTGGTGGGTACACCCTGGGGAAGACAGGTTCTAAATTGTGACTTTATCCAGCAGACCTCATCGGAAATGGCTTTGGAACACAGCCAACAGGCGGCTGCACCCACCCACAGGTGGGGCTCCCGGGCATGTGGCTTGTGTCTCAGGCTCCTCACTCAGGAGGGCTCCCTCCCGAGCCCTCACTTCTGGACCAGACCTTGCTAAGTCCTCTTAAGGAGTGAATGGGGAGAGGGGCGCCCGGGTGGCTCAGTCGGTTAAGCGTCCTACTTTATTTAGCTCAGGTCATGATCTCGTGGTTCGAGGTTCTGAGCCCCGCCTCAGGCTCTGTGCTGACAGCTCAGAGCCTGGAGCCTGCTTCACATTCTGTGTCTCTCTCTTTCTCTGCCCCTCCCCCGCTCACGCCCTGTCTCTTCCTCTCAAAATTAAAAAATAAATAAATAAACATTAAAAATTTTTTAAAAGAAGACTGAATGGGGAGAACTGGGTTTTTGACAAGGGAATAATGCTCCATATGGATGTAATCCATGACTGCAGCGTGAGGCTTAGAGCACGGACAGTGCTTGCTCTGCTGCTTACCTGGGCAAGCAACTAGACCTTGCCAAGCCTCAGTTTATCCACCTGCAAAATGGGGCTATAATCATACTTATTTTATGGAGTTGTCAAAAGGAAAATGAGATAATGCACAGGAAGACATACCACAGTGCCTGACACTTCAATGGCCAATGATGAAGGTGACAGTGAGGCCATGGGGGTTCAGATGTGGACTCCTCTGAGACCTCCACCAGGCAGTTTCACCCACCCTTTGAGAGGCTGAGAGAAGAGAGAGCCCCCTCCCCAAAGGGAATACATGTGCCATGCCACACTGCACCCACACACCACTGTCACAACACCAGTCTGAATCCTGGAGAGCTTCACCCCACTAGTTTGAGGCAGCCTGGATTTGAGCTAACTGACACACACTCTGATAGAGTTTGTTTCTCCCCAGTAAGACCCAAGAAAGTGGCAAAATGGAGGTGCCTGGAGTGGGGCAGAATGGCCCCTGATCTGGGTCTGGGACTCTTCTATGGTCCCACGGCAGGAACTCCTACCTTGTGTCTTACCGTCATTAACCAGTTACGTTTCCATTCCCAGTTACGTTTCCATTCCAACTAGTCCTTGACGGCCCAGCTACTCCCTCTCTCTCCAGCTACTCCCTCATTGCCCAGCTACTCCCTCATTGCCCAGCTTCTCCCTCTCCCTAGCTACTTTCCCGTTGCCTTCTCCCTCTCCCTAGCTACTTTCCCGTTGCCTTGGCTGTTCCATCACTATCCAACTCTGCATCACCCACTCAGATGATCACTCATCGCCCAGCTACCCTGCCATTCCCCAGCTTCTCCCTCATCTTTGCATTATCTAGAGTTAACATCAGTTTGGAACAATCAAGGGAATCTTGGCTTTAGTCAGGACAAATCTGTCCTGGTCTATATATACATATCTCTGCAGGAAATCATGTCTTCCTGGACCAAGCAGCTGATGTTTAGAGACAGAATGTTTCCTGCTTATTATCTTTGAGGCCTTTGGTCCGGGCTCCTGGGAGTGGGAAGGCAAAGCCCACGTGGTGCAGGGCATGGAATGCTGCCAGGCAGAGCCGGGAGTCCCAGCGACCTGGGGGCGGGGGGAGGGACCCTGGTAGGTTGGGTGGCTTGGTCCTGGAGCAGCTCTCCTGGTCCCAGATGTGATGGTAAGTCCGGAGGCTCCTCCCCCTCGCCAGAGCCCTGTCCGTACCCTCCCTGCAGGTTGAGATGCTCTCTCCTAAAAGCCGGGAGAGCTTCATTATGGATCTGATTAAATCATAAGGAATCTCATCCCAAACTTGCCAGAAAACAAGTTATTTTCAGCATCCGTGGGAAGCAAATGAAGACGAAAGTCATGAGCCGGAAGGAATGACTGTGTAGAAACCTTGCCCATCCACAGGAAGGTTGGCCACCATGTCTCTTTGATAAAACGTTAGGTGCCAAGGATCTTGGGAGAAGTTTTGCAAAATAATCTAGGGTACTTTTTTTTCAATGACAAGGGAAGGGATCGTATCAACTCCAAAAGTTAGAGAAAGCCATTTATAGAAGCTAATTAGGGTCTCTCCAAAGAGATTTTATAATTATAGACAGGGTCTGAACATTCAAATGGCTCAAGCCAAACAACGCAGGTATTTGTGGCTGCCTTACAAGGTGACACACAGAAACCAGGAGCTCCCAGGCACCTCGAGCTCTCCAGTCTCAGTCAACAGTCTGACAGAAGCTTTCCAGGGGGTGGGTCCTTCCACTGCAGGGAGTCTGAAAGGACCCTGTGAGGCAAGCATCCTTTAAGTGTCACATCATGTGGGGTGGCCCAGACCTTTCATTTCCCACTGACTTGTGACAGAAGTTGCTGTAAAATGGCTTGATTTTCACACTAACATGTAAATGACTACAATCAGAATACTCTTATATGAATGGCTAATGGGAAGCTAGCACTGGGTAAGTGGAGATAGAGGAAATGGGGTAGTTATAGCAGTGGGGGTGAGAGGAAGAAGGATCAGGAAGAAAACAGAAGAGATGTTAACCTTGCCTCTGGCCCATCATAACCAAGGCTGGCGACAGATGACAGCAATAGCTACCTGGCTATATCTGCTGTCTAGACTGTATCTCTGTGAGCCTTCTCAACTGCCATCCCCATGGTCACTATTCTCTCTACAGATGAGAAATCCAAGCACAAAGAGATTAAGGCCTTCACCCAAGGCCACACAATGGAGACTAAAACTTGGTTTTGTCTAACTCCATGATAACTCCCAAGGCTCATGACCTCTCTGCAAAGCTTCCCTACCATTCCACCAAGAGCCCTCTTTGATTCAGTTCCCCCTACACTATCCACGTTTTTAAAGATTCTATCTCTTGAGCACTCTGCGTTTGTGAACTAATAACTCGCTCCATCTGGCTGACGATTATTTTTCTGTTCCTGCTTCTGTTTCAACATCGATCCAGACTTTAACCCCAATTACTGAGGGTTCAACATAATATTATGAAATCACATAAATCATTGTCATAGCTATGTAGTTAATAAGCAATAAAATTAAATAAACATGAGAACCATTCCCCAGTGCTGAATTCTGACTGCCACGTGGTTTTAGAATCACTGCAAATCACACAGTCAGCATGCTCAACCCAGGGTCTGGGGTTCCACTGTCTTTGGTTCACCTGCTACATCCTTGACGCTGCAGCGTATCGACAACCAGTCACAGCATTTGACCAAAACAACATGCCCAGGGCTACCACACTGGGGTGCTAGAATCCTGGTCTAGAGCAAAGCAAAGGCTAGGGTGTGTGGTCGATTGTAACAACAGCAGCCCCACTGAATCATGCCTTTCAGGACCTGTGCACATGGATAGACTCCTCCCACACACTGACTCTGAGCTTGGCCATGTGACTTACTTTGGCCAATGTGACATCAGCAAACATGACGCAGGCAAAGGCCGGACATAAGCTTGCGCACTGGCGCTTCCCTTCCTGGAACCCTCAGCCCACCATGCTGGAGGAAGTAAGCATGGAAGACCACATGGAGAGAGAATCCCTGCCATCCCTGCTGCCCCCAGACACTGGCTGACCCAGCAAACAGCTGTAACCTCATACTGAGCCCAGGTAAAACCAGCAGAAGCGCCCAGTCAATCCAAAGGGTCGTTGAGAAGTAAGTTGTTTCAAGCTACTAAGTGTTTCAGGGTGGTTGGTTATGTAAGAGCAGGCGGCCGATACAGCAGAGTTCTTGCTGATGAGTCACCTGGAGAGCTGCCACTACTACCTCTGTGACCCCCGGGGAATTGGGGATCCTTAAGCCAAAAAGCCCGTGTCCTTGGGTTTCTCTTAAAGGACTGGGAACACCGACTACTCCATCAAGATTGGGCTTTATGCAGCTTTTCCTGTGTAAATGATGAAGGGACCATGTCCCACTCCCCGAGGTAGCAACTTTCCTACCTCTTCACTTAGATTTCACCTCTCCTCCAGACCCAACTGTCTCCACCAAACATGGCAGACAGAGGACTGGGTGGTGGGATCAGCTCTGCTTGTTGGCACAAGCTCGGACAGACATACTAGAAAATTCACTACTTAGAGCTGATTCTGGAACCTTCTTCTATTTGTTAAAACCCCAGCCTTCCTCCACATGGCTACGGAATGACTTTGGCTCTGGTGATTGTTGTAGAAAGGCTTAGGACTTATTCATGTAAAGAGCCTCTGAGTCCCTCTGACAGAAATACTGACCATTTTCTCACTCCATTATAAAGGCAACAGTGGTTGCGAGAAGCCAAGCAAGAATACACCATGTCCCAAGTATCTCCTCTGTCTCCTCAACAGGGCCAGTTTGGATTGAGCGATGTTAAAGATAGGGTGTGTCTAGACTCCAGCGAGCAGTTGACAGCCTCTCACATTGCTCCTTATCAATATCCGGGGAAATACTTGTTGGGTGTCACAGTGATTGGGGTCTGAGAAGGTTCCAGGAGCATGCCAGGTGGCCCAGTGCCCCAGGGTTGGCATCAGCTTGGTGACTGCCAGTGTACCAGCCTACCCAAGCAGTTCTCTTGCCCAAGAGTAGTCTCCTACCATCTGAGCATAGGAGGCTGCTGAACAAAACCACAATACAGTCTCACTTGAGAAAAGGAATTGTCTTGCATGCCAGAAACTCGCTTAAGCCTGGTCGACTCATTCTGCGCCTGTAGGCAGCCCTGGCTGCAAAGCCAAGTTATAGTCAGAGGGCTGCGAGGAAGTACGCGATCATCACATTTAACACCATTGTGTCAAGATGGATTGAAGTCTCTTTTTTCATAATCACAATGTCTTACCAAGGGGGTGGTGATCTTCCAAAGTTGTTGGTCACAGTACCCTCTCCTCTGGAGAGTATCTAGATGGCCTTGCCCATCAGTGATCGCCTAGCCTCCTTTATCTAGGCATCTGTTCTTGACAAGACTCTAACACAATCCACTCTTCAAATACCGACTTTGCCAGACTCTGAGCTCCATTACGGCCTGAGCCAGTGTCCGTCCTGTTCACTACTGAACTGCTGTTGCCAGTCTGGAGGTGTCCAGACTGTGTTCCATGAATGTCTGTGCATGAAATTCTACCCTGGCCCATTACATGTTTTGTTATCATTTAATCCTCAGAGAGAAAACTTCTTCCAAGTTTATATAGGACAAGAAGTCTCTCTTTTTATAGTACAGACTCTTGTTATGTTTCCCACATACCAACTACAGAAACAGTATAAATTCATTTCAGTTAAACAACTATCCCTAATGGGTAATGGTTGACTCAGATACATTAACATGGAGGAGGTCTCTGGTCACGTCCCAGGCTCTGTCTTTGGCGGTAGCCTGCACAACATTTTTATCAGGGATTTAGTTAGGGTCCAGGATTGTGTTGTCTGATACAGTAGCCTCCAGTCTAGCTACAGGTGGCTACTAAAATGATTTTAAATTAAATGAAATCAAAACTTCAGTTCCTTAGGCTCCAGTCACATTTTAAGTGCTTAAGAGCCACTTGTGACTAGAAGCTACCCTAATGGACAGAGCATTTCCATCATGGGAAAAAGTTCTACTGAGCAATTCTGGGGTAGAAGACAAATGCTGATTTGATTGTGTTTGTGAATGGCATGGAATAGACACTGGTGGTGAATATTTCATCTAAGGTAGACGTATTTAATGATGGCCTGCCCATCATCCATCTTCCCTCCTGCTGGTAACAGCATCACAATTTTCCCTGCAGCAGGTACAACATAGCTCCAAGTGTCAGGCCACCTGTTTTGGGAGGAGCTGACTTCAGGGGCAGGCACATGGTTTAGATCAGACCAATCACAGCATGGCATCCCTGCTCTAGTCCCTGTGATTGGCTCTGGGGTAGACATCTTAGCCAGTGAGATTCAATTCTGGGACCTGCTGAACAGGGGAGACTGTTGGAAAGGAAATTACTCCTAATGAGGTTACTGTAAGGACAAAATACACACTTTGACCTGCTGACAGTGATCTACTCAGAGATACTTTTTGGTGGCCCCCTGTCGCCATGTGTGCTTAAATTAGTTTGAGTTGGATTTCCTGTCCCTGGTAGCACAGAAGTCTTACTATATCATTCAAAGTCCAAATTATTTGAGCAGATGGATAATGGGCTCCAAATTCAACAAGATAAATTCAGAGTCTCAACTTCACTGTTGAAAATCACCTGTGTGTCCAATGAGGCTTCTAGGTGCCAGCGATGTTCTGTTTCTCAGAGTGAGTACTAGTTACATAGACACACACAACTTATGAAAATGGAACCTGTTCTGTACTTTTCTGTATGAAAAATATACTTCAACAGATAGTTTAAAAAAACAAACAAACACATCCGGGACACCTGGATGACTCAGTTGGTTAAGTGTCCAGCTCTTGATTTCAGCTCAGGATATGCTCTCGTAGTTCATGGGATTGAGCCCCTCGTTGGGCTCTGTGCTGAGATGTGGAGCTTGCTTGGGATTCATTCATTCTCTCTCTCTCTCTCTCTCTCCTCTCTCACTTTTTCTCTCTCTCTCCTCTCTCTCTCTATGCCTTTCCCCCTGCTCATGCTCTCTGTCCCAAAATAAATAAAAATAAAAAAATAAAAAATCGCTTGCATAAGAACAGGATGGGGAAGATGTAACTTCACTAATGGGATGCCCACTGGGGGGTTTAGTTTCTTACAAACACCATATGAGTTGACAGTTGACCAAAAAGCCAATAGAAATTTGGGCCATGCTAACAGACACACTCAACCAGAATGAGGAAACTGACAGTTCCATTCACCTGACAGTGCGCCAGATCAGGCTTTGGGGAAGCTATAGACAAAGGAAAGCACAGTCACAAATCTCAAAGTCTCATCTTATAAAAGTCCATAAAAAGAACAGGACATTGTTAGCCTAGAGAAAAGAGGTGGGAGCAGAGGTTATGGGCACGACAGCCTCAATGAAACACCAGAATGAACAGATAACCTTATCACATGCAAATGTTATTTTCTACATGAAAGCCCTAAAGGAACCTACTGAAAAAAAAAGGAGACAGTAGAATGGCTTTCCACAAAATTAATATATAAAAACTTAAAGCCTTCCTTTCAAGAAATAAACAGGACATATGTGGTAACAAAAAACCCTGTAGCTTTTCTAAAGGACATAAAAGAATATTCGTGGGGCACCTGAGTGGCTCAGTCAGTTAAGCAGCTGACTTCAGCTCAGGTCATAATCTCACAACTCAATGTCTTGTGAGTTCAAGCCCTGCATCAGGCTCTGCACTGGCAGCTCAGAGTCTAGAGCCTGCTTCAGATTCTGCATCTCCCTCTCTCTCTTTGCCCCTCTCCCAGTCATGCTCTGTCTTTCTCTCTCAAAAATAAACATTAAAAAATATTAAAAAAAAAAAAAAAAAAGAATACTTGTCCAACAGACACAGGTGCCATTTTCCTGCTTAGAAAAAACTCACGAGGAGGAAATCAGTTTGGCCTAAAGGAATTTTTTTCAGTTGTGGTAAAATATACAGAAGATACAACTCACCATATTAGCCACTTTTTAGTGTACAGTTCAGTGGCATTAATCGCGTTCACATTACTGTGCACCCAACACCACCATCCATCCCTACGGCTTTTTCCATCTTCCCAATGGAAACTCTGTACCCATTAGATGATAACTTCCTTCCCCCCTCCCCTCCCTCCAGTCCCTGGCTAAATTTTGGGGGTTGTTTTTGGTTTTTTAATGTTTTCCCTTTTTTTGTTGTGGTAAAATTCACATAAAATCTACCATCTTAATCCTGTTTAAGTGTCCGGTTCGGTGGTATTAAATATATTCATAATGTTGTACGACCACCACCCCATCCATCTCCAGAACTCTGCATCTTGTGAAACCAAAACTCTCCATCCATTTATGATATTAATCAATTCTATTTTTGAGCTCTATAGGGAAAGTTTGACCAAAAGTTCTTAAATGTCACATGCACAGCTGAAAATAAACAAGAACATTTTGCAAAAGAAGAGCCGTTTGAAGAAGGACTTGTTCTCTCGTATATTAAGCCACACTAGAAAGCCAGGATCAAAACAGTGTGTAACTGGCACAGAATCCGATTGCTGGAACACAATAAACAGCTCGGAAAGTCATCCTTCTTCACCGATGAGGCTCAGAGTACGAGCATGGCAGCACATACTCACAGGGAAGGGAAGGACACTGGACAATCGATAATGCCTCAGAAGCAACATGGCGATAGACAGATTTTCATTTACTACTTTACACTAAAATGAGTTCCAAGAGAATTACGTGTCTAATTTATTTACATAAGGCCACAAAAAGTTAGAAGATCATGTAGGTTAATATACACCACTGGATGAGGAAACACTTTACAGCCAGAGTCAGCAAATGTTTTCTGTCAAGGGCAGCTTTTCACCTTTATAGGTCTTCTGGTCTCTGTTGCAACCACCTGTCATTGTTGTGTGAAAGTGGCCATAGACAATATGTAAATGACTGGGTGTGGCTGTGTTCCAATAAAACTTTATTTACAAAAACAGATGGTGGCATTCAACCCATAGTTTTGTCACCCCTGCTTTAAAGGGATAAAAGAACAAAACAATGAAGAAAAAAAGCAAGTATCATTAGATTTCACTACATAAAAACAATCTATAAACAAAATGTTAAAGCAAACACACACACACACCACACACACACACACACACACACACACACACACTGAGAAAGTAAGTGCACCACACATAACAACACAGGGTTGCCATCCTCCCCTCCATTTTCATGATGTCTCTCCTCCCTTTCTCTTCTCTGTTGCCCACAAATACTACCCAGTCATTGAAATCAGTAAGTAAAAGAAACAAACTAGTAGAAAAAATGGACACACAAAAAAAATAGACAACTCAGAGCAATAAAGAAATGAATGCCCAGTAAGCCTATAGACAGGTATTCAACCTTAAACTTCTTGGGGCACCTGGGTGGCTCAGTCAGTTAAGTGTCCGACTTCGGCTCAGGTCATCATCTCACGGTTCATGGGTTTGAGCCCCACATCAGGCTCTTGTTGACAGCTCAGAGACCAGAGCCTGCTTCGGATTCTGTATCTCTGTATCTCCCTCTCTCTCTGCCCCCTTCCGTACTCGTTCTCTCCCTCTCTCCCTCTCTCCCTCTCTCTCTCAAAAATAAACAAACATTTTTTAAAAAACCTTAAACTTCTCAGTTATATATGAATCAAGACAATAGGACTATTTTCCTTATATTGAGTCTGTCAACTTTCTGTGTCATCAGGCAGAGCAAGGCAGAGGGGAGGCAAGCCTGGCACACAAGCTGGGGGGAGGTGAAAATGGACCAAATATGCAATTTTTTTTATGTTTTTTTATTTATTTCTGAGAGAGAGAGAGACAGCATGAACAGGGAAGGGTCAGAGAGAGAGGGAGACACAGAATCCGAAGCAGGCTCCAGGCTCTGAGCTAGCTGTCAGCACAAAGCCTAACATGGGGCTTGAACCCACAAACCGTAGATCATGACCTGAGCCGAAGTCGGCCGCTTAACTGACTGAGCCACCCAGACACCCCCCAAATACGCAATTATACCAGATGTTTGTATCACAAATCTATGAACCTCAAATCTACCCAAAGTAATCAAAGCTGTGACTAGATACTTTCATACAATGATAATCACTATGGCATAATTTATAGTAGCAAAAATTGGAAACAACCCGAAAATCCAATCATCAGGTATGGTTACGTAAATTTTGGTTCATTCAGACAAGGGAGTATGAGGTTGTCGTTAAAAATCTCTTTGCAAAGACTGTATGAAGACAACATAAAACCGTCGAACTCAAAGCAACATCTGACTCAGCTGACAGACCTTTCCTCTAAAAGCGCCTCCCTCCCTCGGCTGCTGAGATGCCACACCATCCTAGCTGCCTTCCACCGGACAGATGGCTATTGGTCTCCTCCATTCTCTTCTTGGCTCAGCATGTAGCATCTGAGGTGTCCCAGGGTTTTCTCTTGGTTTGGTTCTTTGCTCCATCTACTTTGCCATTACCAAGGGCACAAAGTCATTATAGTTCTTCCGTGTCTGAAATGAAGTGATATCTCATTGTGGCTTTGATCTTCATTTCCCTAATGATGAGTGATGTTGAGCATCTTTTCATGTTGCTGTTGGCCATCTGCATGTCTTCTTTGGGAAAATGTCTATACGGGTTCTCTGCCCATTTTTAATTGGATCATTTGGGTTGTTTGCTATTGAGTTGTATGAGTTCCTTATATATGCTAGATATTAACCCCTAATATACAGCTTGCAAATATTTTCTCCCATTCTATAATTTGCTTCTTCATTTGTTGACTGTTTATTTTGCTGTGGGTAAGGTTTTGGGTTTGATATAGCCCCACCTGTTTATTTTTTCCTTTTGTTGCTTATACTTTTGCTGTAACATCCTCAAAAAAAGTGAACTAAGATTTCTAACAGATAATACATTACATTAAAGGGGGCACCTGGGTGGCTCAGTTGGTTAAGCGTCCGACTTCGGCTCAGGTCATGATCTCACAGTTCATGGGTTCGAGCCCCGCGTTGGGCTCTGTGCTGACAGCTCAGAGCCTGGAGTCTGTTTTGGATTCTGTGTCTCCCTCTCTCTCTGACCCTCCCCTGCTCATGCTGTCTCTCTCTCTCTCAGAAATAAATAAAAAACATTAAAAAATACATTACATTAAAAAAAATAGGTATGGGTAAAAGAGCCATTCAAAATACAAAACCACCAGTGAATTTTAGTGCAACAAAGTAAGAAAAGCTAAAACTTCATATGGTTTCAGATTCCACATTGAGATTAATCTTCAAGAAACTACCATCTATTGGGACACCTGGGTGGCTCAGTTGGTTAAGCATCTGACTCTTGACTTCTAGCTCAGGTCATGACCTCATGATTCATGAGTTTGAGCCCCACACTGGGCTTTGTACTGGCTGTGCAGAGCCTGTGTGGGATTCTGTCTCCCCCTCTCTGTCCCTCCTCTGCTTGCTCTCTATCGTTCTCTCAAATAAAAATAAACTAAAAAAATAAAATAAAATAAGAAAGAAATTACCACCTGTTGAGTTTAGTTGAGTATTAAGGAATATCCACAATTATCTGAAAAGGCAATTAAAATATTTCCTCTCTTTTCCAATGACATATCTGTGTGAAGTAAGATTTTCTTCATTTACTTTAACCAAAATAATATATCACAGCACAGTGAAGCAGAAGCAGATTAAAAAAAAAAAAAAATCCATCTACCTTCTTTTAAACCAGACCTTACAAAGATTTGCAAAAGTATAAAACAAGGCTACCTTATGTTTGCTGTTTTGAAAAATATCAGTATTTTTCATAAAAATATTTATGTTAACACGTGTGGTAATTTTGGAACATGTCCACAAATTCTCCTCCCTTCAAGAGGCGAAGCCTAATCCCCCTACCTTTGAACGATTTAGTGAATCATTTCTAATGAACACAATATGGCGGAAGTGATGCTACGTGACTTAAAAGTCTAGATCATAAAAGGCCTGTGGTTTCCCCCTTGCTCTCTTGGATCACTCACTCTGAAGAAAACCAGCTGCCATGTTTAGAAGACACCCAAGCAGCCCTGTGAGGAGGGTTATATGGTGAGAATCTGAGGCTTCCTACCAAGGACCACTTGAGAGCGCCATCTTGGAGGCGGATATTCACGCTCCATTAAGCCTTGGGGTGCCTGCAACCTTATGAGAGACCCTAAGCTAGAACCACCCAGCTAAGTTGCCCCCAGATTCTTGATCCATGGAAACTGTGTGAGACAATGTTTATTGTCTTGAGCTGCTAAATTTTGAGCTCATGTACTACATAGCAATAGATGACTAGTACAACAGATAACGGATTGGTGTTTATGTCTTTTTTTTTTTATTTTTTAATGTTTTATTTATTTCTGAGAGAGAGAGAGAGAGAGAGACAGAATGAGCAGGGGAGGGTCTGAGAGAGAGGGAGACACAGAATCTGAAGCAGGCTCCAGGCTCTGAGCTGTCAGCACAGAGCCTGACGCGGGGTCAAACCCACAAACTGTGAGATCATGACCTGAGCCGAAGTCGGACACTTAACCAACTGAGCCACCCAGGCACCCTGGTGTTTTTGTTTTTGTTTTTGTTTTATATTTTATTTATTTTTGAGAGAGAGATAGAGACAACATGAGCAGGGGAGGGTCAGAGAGAGAGGGAGACACAGAATCTGAAGCAGGCTCCAGGCTCTGAGCTGTCAGCACAGAGCCCAGTGAGGGGCTTGAATCCACGAACCGCGAGATCATGACCTGAGCTGAAGTCGGATGCTTAACCGACTGAGCCACCCAGGCACCCCCGCCCTGGTGTTTATGTCTTAATGAGTACATGTTTATTTTAATTACTCAGCTTTCATTTCAAATGGTAAATATCCATACAAAACCCAGGTGAACAAAACCTCTTAAGAGTTCTCAGTTTTTAATAATATCAAGGGGCCCTGAAACCAAACAGTTGGAGAACTATTGCCCTAAGCCTTTTGGAAATTGCCCCTTTATTAAACTTTTCTCAAACTACCCCATGTGAGGGCACCATTTCTTTCCTATCAGGGCCCTGAGTAATAAAAAAATACCAAAATATTATTGATAGCTGTTGCGGTTTTAGGTATCTTGATTTTATTTTCTTAATGGTTTTTTTTTCTGTACTTCAACATTTTCCTACAGCAAGGATGAACGATTTTTACAATTAAGAGAAAAGAAACTTCCCCTTTCAAAGTCATCAAAAGTGAAAATCAGATGTGCGTTTCCTTTAGCTGAGTCGACCGTTTAAGCACAGCCTGCAGAGCCCAGGTGTCGGCCAGCACCCCTGCGTGCAGTGGAGAGGTCTGGGGGGCGGTGGTGGGTGAGGGTCCAGTAGCCACGACACCTGCCCCCCCGCCCCCCACAACTTCAGCCAGACTAGCTCTTCCACTCATTTTACATATTGAGTTTCTGCATAACTTCACACAAAAAGTTTCCACTGCCTAAGAAAAAAAGTTTGAAAACCTTTACCGTGAGAAAAACAGTTGAAGAGTTAAAATTAAGCTATAGAAGAATCACTCAAACTTTTTTGGGAATGTGAACAGAGTTTCCATAAAGAAAATCCTGCACATTCGGAGAGAAGAACAGAAGCCCCAACAACTTAACAAATGTTCGGTGGTTTCGAGAGAGGCTCGCTCGTGTGGCCACGGAAAAGGTGACAGCTAGGGGTGAAGAGCTTGGCCAGGGACCCCTCCAATCCAAAGGGCCCAAGAGGTCCGCAGAAGCAGCAGGGCCTTAAGGCCCCAGGAGAGACAGACCAGAATGACGGGGAAGTGGTTCTCTCATTGCCTTGGGAAAATCCAAAGCGGGAGATGCCAGGACCACACGGGCTTTGGAGACACCAGATCTGGGTTCGAGTCCCAGGTCTGACCCTAAAAACCTATGCGATCTTTGGCAAGTGCCAGAGCCAGCTCTCAGGGCTCCGATGTCCTCATCTGGAAAATGAGACTTGAAAATGCAAAATGGCGCGACCACTTTGGAACACAGGTTAGCGGTTTCCTAACCGTTAAACGGAAGTTTGCCAAAGGACCCAGCAATTCCATTCCCAGGTAACCACCCAAGAGAAATAAAAACAGATCCGCACAAAGACTTGCACACAAATGTTCTTAGCAGCATTATTCATCAGAACTCAAGATGGAAGCTGTCCAAATGTTCCTCAGCCAGTGAACGGCTAAACAAAATGCGGCGGATCCATACGATGGAATACTATGGGGCGATAAAAGAAAAAAATATATGCCTGATACATGTCACGACCTGAAAGCACCCTGAAAACAGGACTCTAAATGAAACAACAAGCCAATCGCAAAAGATCAAATATTGGGTGAGTCCATGTCCGTGGAACATTCCAGAAAAGGCAAGATACAGAGGCAGAAAACAGATTAGTGATTGCCTAGGACTGGGGACAAAGGGTGGGAACCAGGAGTGACTACAAATGGGTGCAGAGTTTCTTTTTGGGGTGAGGGAATGTTCAAAAATCGGGACGTGGTGATGAGTGCATAACTCTGTAAATGTACTGAAAGTCACTAAATTGTACACTTTAAAATGGGCAAGTTCCGTGATATGTAAATTAAAACTCAAAAGGGCTGTTTTTAAAAAATGGGATTTGACTCTCTACCTCAGGGGGCTGTTGTGAGGATGCACTGAGATAATGTCTGATTCAAAATAAGCACTCAATAAATAATTGTAATGATGATGATCAGTGTATATACTAGCAACGGATTATGTAAGTGTAGACCGTACATCATGCAGAGCTGCAACAATTTATAGCACCTATCTACGCCCTAACATACCACTCCAGATTCAGTAAAGCCGATTTAACCCCAGAACAACTTTCTTCTTTTTTTTTTTTTTTAACATTTTTATTTATTTTTGAGAGACAGAGCACAAGCAGGGGAGGGGCAGAGAGAGAGGAAGACACAGAAAGCGAAGCAGGCTCCAGGCTCTGAGCTGTCAGCACAGAGCCCGACGCGGGGCTCAAACTCACAAAACGTGAGATCGTGACCTGAGCCGAAGTTAGATGCTCAACCGCCACCCAGGCGTCCCAACCCCAGAACAACTTTCTGAGGTAAGTGTATTAGATCATCTTCATTTTCACAGTGGGGAAACTGAGGCCCCAGAAGTTTAGGAAGCTTCCCAAGGCTGCACAGCCAGGACATGGCAGAGCTGGAATCTGAATCCTGGAGAACTCGCTCTGGAGTGCTTGCCCCTCGCCACGACACTGCACAGCCTCCCAGTAAACACCAGCTGTGTATTGAGTTGCTGCTCTAACTGGTGACGGGGTGGGCTGCAGAGGAGGCTCACAGACAGCTCCCCAAGAATGCCACTCACGACCCAGCCCCTAAGGTTACAGGAGTCAGGGGAAAGAATGTTCCAGACAGAGGGAACTGCATATACACAGGCAGGTAGGTAAGAGAAGACAGTGGGTAGAGGAGGAAGCGGGGCTGGAGACGGCTGGAGCACGGGCTGATGCTGGGCAGTGGGCACCTGAGGGTGGGTTCAGGCAAGCCCCAGGCCAAGGAGGGTCCCTGGTCGCCCAGACGTTAGCCTGAAGGCAACGCAGAGCCAGAGAAGGAAATACAGGGAGTCCCTCCCCAGCGCTGCCTTTCTCTGGGTCGATTCACATTGCCCTGGCAGGTGGAGGAGGTTGACTCAGCCGCTGCTGTGAGCTCAAGGGAGCGGGGGCGCTGCCACCCCCACTCCCGTCGCGCTGCGAGCTAACGCCCCTGCAGCCTCCCCAACACCAGCTCCACCAGCACGCAGGCACCATCGCTCTGTCACGCTGCCAGGGAGCTGAGCGCAGCCCGGGGCCAGGCTGCCTGCTGACTGATGGAAGCTTCACACCCCTGCCCAAAGCCAGCCGCCTGNAGTGCTTCTCTCATTCAAATTGAATACACATATCCTTGTCTCCAGCTCTTCCACTGTCCCACATCTGTCCCTGATAAACATCCGGCTGTGTGCACAAAACGTCCACTTGCGCAAAAGCAAAACTATTGAAGAAGCCTCCGTGCCTATCGATAAAGAACCAGCTCAAAAATTCTGAGGAAGCCGGGGCGCCTGGGTGGCTCAGTCGGTTAAGCGTCCGACTTCGGCTCAGGTCATGATCTCACGGTTTGTGGGTTCGAGCCCCGCATCGGGCTCTGTGCTGACGGCTAGCTTAGAGCCTGGAGCCTGTTTCAGATTTTGTGTCTCCCTCTCTCTCTGACCCTCCCCTGCTCACACTGTCTCTCTCTCTCTCTCTCTCTCTCTCCGAAATAAATAAAACATTTAAAAAATAAAATTTCTGGTGAAGCCATACCACAGAATACTACACAGCAGTTAAAAAGGATAATACAGATCTATTATTCCAGGGCACTGGCACGAAAACACCTCTAAGACACGTTGTTGGGTGAAAAACAAACTGCAAAGTAATGTATCCGGTGTGTCATCACTTGCATAAAAACAAAACAGAAATGGGCTCCTGGGGGGCTCAGTGGGTAACACGTCCGACTTCAGCTCAGGTCACGATCTCACGGTTCATGCATTCAAGCCCCGCGTCAGACTCTGTGCTGACAGCTCAGAGCCTGGAGCTGCTTTGGATTCTGTGTCTCCCTCTCTCTCTCTCTGCCCCTCCCTCACTCATACTCTGTCTCTCTTTTCTCTCAAACATAAAGAAGCATTAAAAACAAAAACAACCCCCCCCCCCCCAGGCAGTCTCTCTCTTTCTCCAAGTCTACAAATAGGCAAGTAAGAAAAACTCCTGGAAGGAAGCACATCAGAGTAACAAAAAGAAAGGAGGGGTGGAGGGAGGGACCCTCGACTCTGTATGCCTCTGTGTTGAGTTTTAGAAGAAGAATGTGTTTATGGATATTTGGGTTATTTAAAAAGTGTGTTAAAAAAACAGAGGAAAAGCATATTAAAAGGCTCACCACACTGGTGCCGCCTTCAGCGCCACTTCTCAGAGAGCTGTCACATTCAGCATCTTGTCTGATTCTTGCCACACCCCCTTGAGGACAAGGTTCAAAACTCCCTTTTACAGATCCAGAAACGACCCAGAGAGGTGAAACAGCCACTCAGGATCACACGCAAGGCCAAGGGGGGGCTGCGGCCCTGGCCCCGAGCCCAGGGCTCCTTCTCACCAGCGCGCGTGGGGGTCTGTCAGGGTGTGGGGCCCACGCTGGGGCCGGGGAGGCGATGACATGCTGGAGCAGCTGACAGCCAGCTCACAAAGTCCCTTCAGGGAGGGGACCGGGCCTTTGTCAGGGAAAGAGGGGGGAAAAGATGAGTGGCAAAAGAGGAGCTGATGAACCGCCGCCCACGACAAAAATTAGACATCACTGATGTGCCGCCCACTGAGCAGGATGGGTCCTGCCACGTCACCTGGCAAATCTCGTGGAGGAAGGAGCTTCGCGGGGCAGGTCCCCTGAGCCCGACATTTCAAGCCTGCCTGCCTCTCTCTCTCTCTCTGCCTCTCTCTCTCTCTCTCTCTCTCTCTCTCTCTCTCTCTCTCTCTCTCTCTCTCNTCTCTCTCTCTCTCTCTCTCTCTCGGAGGCTGCTCACCCCAGGCTCTCGGCTGTGCTGTTTCCAGCTGAGTGGTTCCGGGAATGTTTCTGCTCAGTTCCCGGAACACTGTAGCCGGGGCAGAAGTGGGACCGTGCTTCTCAGAAGGTGCTAGAACCTGAGGAGCGATGTGCAAAACACCCAACACCCTCTAGCGCAGAAAGTGTCATCCGTCTTTCAACAACCACTCTAGCACCACGCGTCCGGAGGGGGTGCAGAGGCAGGAGGCCAGAGGGACCCAGGAAGCACGGCTAGGCCTCTCCGGGGACAGCCAGAACGGGCTCCTGTACAGGAGGGGGCTGGGGTCCGCCGAGGGGAGCACAGGACACATACACACACCTCAGCTGCACAAGGACCCCGCGGGGCCCGTTCGGGGAAGAGAGCTTTGGTAAAATCATGGGTGCTCCAAACATTCCTATAACGGGAAACAAACCCCCGAGGCCATGAGACCATCGACAGCAACTTGAATCCTGTGGTTTCTGGTCCCAGCTCTACCACCTTGGTCAAGGCTCTGAACCTCTCTGGGTCTCAGTTTCCCTATCTGTAAAATGGGTGTTTATTACACCTGCCTTTAGGGTATCATGATACCTGGATCCAGGGACATATAATAACATAATTAAGTAAATGTAACAAGTACGGGGTATCCATAAAATCTGGAAACGGATTCCATGAGTGTGTGAATATATGTGTTCGTGTCCAGTTATATGTTCGCTTTATATAGTGAGTGTCCTAGACAACATTGTACATACTGTCCATTTCCAGACTTTACGAACACTCTGTGTATACACACAATTACCTGTATATAAATGTTATATTAGGCAAATGTTTTATATATATATACACAGATATGTATATAAGCATATATTCATTATATAAATAAATGAAATAAACTATAGTCATAACTTAATAAAACGAAATATACTAGTAACTACTCACACAGTATGAGGGACCATTCGTGCCCAAGAACTCAGAGGTATTACCTAATTTCATGCTCACCGCAAGCCCTTGAGGTGGATACTCGTATTTATCCCCATTTTGCAGAGGTGGGAACTAAAGTACAGGGAGCCGAGGTGATCCGCCTACTGGCCAGAGTCACCCCGGGAATGACCGACGACAAAGCCAGCTTCAGAAGCAAGGGCAGTCTGACTGCTGGCCTGTGCTATTAGCCACCCACCCTGCACCCTCCCAGGTCCGCAGCCAAGGCCGGCCCAAACTCAACAGCACACGCAGCGCCCTGTACGGTGGTGTGGCGCCCAAGCCGGGCTCAAGAAACGCAAGAGCCTCTGAGTATCACGCTCCTGGAAGAGCAAGACCAGATCCAATTGGTTGGCCACAAGTGGAATAGTAAGGCTCGGGGCTTTTGGGGCTGTCGGTAAACATTCACAGGAGGGAAGGGAAATTAGTATGGTATTCATTAGCCAAAGGCTAGCATTCTTGTTTAAAAAAAAAAAAGGCTAAGATAATTCAGAGCCCCGCAGGGTAAGCGCCCCTGCTCGTCTGTGCGGGGCTGCCCAAACTTGGGAGTGGGCCAGACCCAGCCCGCACCCCTCCGCGGCGGCGCAGCCCAGGAGGCCAGCCCGGAGGAGGAGGCGCCCGGGGTGGGGGTGCCGAGGACGGGAGGGCCTACCTTCCTCGGCGTCGTTCCTCAGGGACGCCTCCAGCAGGGCCACGCTGGCCTCGAAGGACACCTTCTTCCGCCGGCCGCCCGCGCTGCGCTTCCGCTCGTGCTTGCGCTTGCGGTGCTGCAGGTCCTGCTCGTNTGCAGCTCGGTCAGCAGGTCCACGTGGCTGGCCATGGCCTTGGCGCCTCCCCACACCCCCGGCGGCGGCAGGGCGCTAGCGCGGGGCGCCGGGTGCGAGGGGAGCGCGTGGGCTCCGGCGGCGCTGGGG
This sequence comes from Crocuta crocuta, assembly GCF_008692635.1. Taxonomy (NCBI): domain Eukaryota; kingdom Metazoa; phylum Chordata; class Mammalia; order Carnivora; family Hyaenidae; genus Crocuta; species Crocuta crocuta. Next base: position 4,131,777 of record NW_027532409.1, read on the forward strand.
CCGCATGCTGGGGGCCTGTGCGGGGAGAGAGACACAGAGGCACGCGGATCAGAGGGTGTCGTTCACTCTCCCCGGGCCCAAAACGCTTGCTTTTTCTCTTTTATTCATCTGTTTAAAGTTGAGATATAATTGGCCTGTAGCCTTGTGTAAGTCTAAGGCACAGAGCAATGACTTGATACGCTTACCTACGCGATATGATTACTACTGTAGCCTTCGCTACGTGATTACTCCATCAGGCCACATAATTACGAATTTGGGGGGTTGTGTTGTTATTACATAGAAGGTTATTATACTGTTGTAACATATAAGGGAGTTATTGTTATTTTTAAAGGAATTAATACCATATTTTATGTTTCTCGGTATTAATTTTTGCTATGGTAAGTACGGGCAGATATAATCCACAAAAACAAAATCTCTTGGAGATCCTTAATCTTAAGAGCATAAAAGCGTCCGAAGACCAAAAAGTTTGGTAATTGCCTAACTACAGGGGCCTAGAAAATCTTAGAAAATCTTCATGTTTTCTTCTTTGGATGACCTTAAAAATATTTTTTAATCACACTTTTTGCGGGGCGCCGGGATGGCTCAGTCCAGTTATGCCTCCGACTCTTGGTTTCAGCTCAGGTCATGATCTCACAGTTTGTGGGTTTGAGCCCCACACTGGGCTCCAGGCTGACAGCTAGGAGCCTGCTTGGGATTCTGTCTCTCCCTTGCTCTCTGCCCCTCCCTCGCTTGCATGCTCTCTCAGAATAAATTAAAAAAATTTTAATAAACAAATCACCCATCTGTCTCTCATAGATCGCTGGACAACATGAAGTCGACAAAATTTCAGTCCGATTCCAACTGGTCCCTGTCGCTCATTCAGCACAGACCCTATGGGCTCTCACACACACAGGGAAAGAAAGGGTCTTGGCACAGTCACCTGCACCTCTTTAAGCCTCTTTTCCCACCTCTCTAATGTTGTGTCCACCTCCCAGAGTAGATAGGAATACAAAGAGCTGACCAGAAAAGTTCTACACCTAACAGCAGAGAGAAACAGCTTGGAGGAAGAGCAGAGAGACGTAAATGCAGCCAGCCCAGCTAGGAACCCACAGCAAGGCTGGTGGATAATTACGGGATAACGAACAAAGACTGGCACCGGTCTGCATTTGCCTAATGTGTTAATGCCTGCTGGTCCCAAGGGGTCAGGATGGCCTTGGCCTTCAGGAAGTAATTGCTGATCTTCTGGGTTCTGTGTTCCACTCCCCGGCTGCCCATCCTCCAGAGGATAAAGACAGGGCTTCAACCCTAGCCCAGACCCTTTCTTGGGAGCTCAGGTTGGGTTCAGATTTTTCTCTGGGTCCCTCCCAGCTCCCAGACTGGAGGGTACACAAGGAAATGGGGAAGGGGCTGGCTTGGCCAGGCTCAAAAGGCAAAAGCCCTCAGGGTGAAGTAAACCCGATTCAAATGTAAACAGAAGCTGAAGGCAAGGCTCATCTAAAAAACTGCAGGCCAGCCGCCTTTGGTTACTTTTTGTTTTGGTTTGAATACCATGCAATGCTGTATTGTATTGTATTGTATTGTATTGTATTGTATTGTATTGTATTGTATTGTATTGTATTTTTTTAGAGAAAGAGAGGGTGCAAGTGAGGGGGAGGAGTGAGAGAGAGAAGGGGGCTCACCTTGGGCTCATGTTTTTACCCAAATCTTTTTACCTTAATCAGGGCTGGAGCTCATCAGAAGTGGGGTGCAAGCCCACCCCAAGCAGGGCTCATGCTCACCTGAAGCGGGGCTGGTGCTCACCTGATGTGGGACTCGAACTCAGCAACTGTGAGATCATGACCTGAACCCAAAGTCAGATGCCTAACGACTGAGCCACCCAGGCACCCACCTTGCAATGCTTTTTAAAGTAATTTACTAAAATTTTTGAGATACTGTAGGTGCACGTGTGGTTGTAGCAAATAACATGCAACGTTTACCTAGTTTATCCCAGTGATAGCATCCTGCAAAACTATCATGGTACAATATCACAACCAGGAACCTGACACTGATACAATCTATCAATCTATTTAGAATTCCCTGGTTTGGGGCGCCTGGGTGGCTCAGTGGGTTAAGTGTCCTACTCTTGATTCCCGCTCAGGTCATGAGCTCACGGTTTCATGAGTTCAAGTCCAAGTCTTGGGATTCTCTCTCTCCTACGCTCTCTGCCCCTCCCCCATTTGTGCACGCACACTTGCGTGTGCTCTCTCTCTCTCAAAATAAATAAGCCTTAAAAAAAATTTGTGGTTTTACAGGTACTCGTTTGTGTGTGTTTAGTTTTACAGTTTCATCATACGTGTAGGTTTGTGTCCACCACCGTGGTCAAGGTATGAATGATGCCTTTACCCAAGGATCCCTAACCCCACCTTCTCAAAGCACTCCCGTCCTTGCCCTTGGCAATCACTAACCTGGTCCCCATATCTAGAATTTTGTCACTTGGAAAATGTTCTATAAATAGAGCCAGACAGCAGGTAACCTTTTGGGACTGACTTTTTCACTCAGCATCATTCCCTTGAGGTTCCCAAGCTGCTGCGTGTACCATAATTCATTCCTCTTTATCGCTGAGTAGGATTCCATTGTGCGGATGTACCACGATGTGCTTAACCACTCACCAAAGAATGTCCGGGCTGTTTCCAGTGTGGGGCTATCACATTCGTGTGCAAGCTTTGCGTGAATACAAGTTTTCACTTCTTTGGAGCAAATGCCCCAGAGTACAGCTGCTGGCCCGTATGGTAATGACATAATTAGTTTTATTTTTAAAAAACTGTCAAACTGCTTTTCCAGAGTGACGGTACCAATTTTCCTTCCCACCAGCAGTGTATGAGCGATCCAGTTTCTCCGCCAGCATTTAGTGTTGTCACTGTTTTTGTATTTTAGCCATTTAGATAGATATTTTTGGTTGCCTTTTTCAAAAGCGAGGACTTCAGAAGAGCTGTATTCACAAGCCCATCATATCATCATGATGGTCAGAAAGAACGGACCACATATTCACTTCTCCCCATTTCCTCAAGTGATCAAACATTGAATGCATACGGGCTCTGTGCCCTGTTTCAGAGATGGATCACGGACTAGCTCTACCTGCTAGGAAACCCCAGTCTGTCTGTCTTCTGTCTGTCTACCAGTATATCTACAAATTCCTTTAATCCCCCTGGCAATCTAATGAGGTAGGTAGTATCATCATCCCCATTTCACAGATAAGCAAATTGAGGGACAGAGAGATTAAGTAATTCACCTAGCATCACATCCTAGCTAGAAAATGGAAAAGCCAGTCTGCCTGGGGTTATGAGGAAGGCTCTCCAGAGCAAAGGACAACCATTAAAAATAAGGAGGAGAAGGAGGGGGCACCTGGGTGGCTCAGTCAGTTAAGCGTCTGACTTTGGCTCAGGTCTCAATCTCAGGGTTTGTGAGTTCAGGCCCCGCCTGTCTCTGTGCTGACAGCTCAGAGCCTGGAGCCTGCTTCCGATTCTGTGTCTCCCTCTCTCTCTGTCCCTCCCCTGCTCACACTCTGTCCCTCTCAAAAATAAATAAACATTAAAGTTAAAGGAAAAATTAGGAGGAGGAGGAGTTCACCAGATGAATGGGACAGATACAGGCTGAGAGGGAGCTTGGCAATGTTTAAAGGCATGCAGAGGGATGCATCCCATCCACCATGGAATTCTAGGAACCACCGCCCACAGTCATGGCTTGAGGAGAATGGGGCTGCCCAGCCCAGAAAGAACGGAAGGAGCAGTGGGGAGTAATTTGTGGCGAGGGCCCAGACTTCACCAGGAAGCCCCCAGTCCACATCGTGTTTGGCTGGCTGGTTGGGTGGGTGTTGGACCACACCATGGTTTACCACATTGTAATGCGTTGCTAAGGTTTACAGCTTGAAGCTTTAATATCCAAAATGGGATCTTCAGGTTTTCTGAGACCATCTCAGCACCCGGCCACATGGGGCTCATAGGGTAGCAATCTGCAGATGCAGAGGAGGACTGTCCCGTTCAGGTGGGGATGCTACCCAGCCCCCGCCACCCTACCTGACCTCCTTCACTAATTGGCATCACTTTGCCAGCTCCTGTGGTCATCTGAGTTCGCAAGCCCCATCTTCGGCAGAATGAGACAGCAGTCTCCAACTAGGCAGAAAGAAAGGAAAGAGTCTAGTATGTCCCCAGGGCAGAACAGGACCCAAGGTTGGGGGCGGGGGAGGTGCGCAGTGCTTTGTCCCTGTCCTCCGGAGCCAGCCAGAAACAGTTCAACAGGGGGCTTGTGGTCTCAGGAGACACCAGATTCTCCATCACTCACTGGAGAACACAGTTTCCCCTTTTGTCAGATCGCCACAAGGTCGCTTTTGGCCTGAACATTCTGTACACAGTGGCCCCTTTTTGCAATATTGAGGGTTTACTGATCACCTACTAAGCGAGAGGTACCAAAAACCTGCCAGGACTAAAGATGAGAAGCATACCAATCACTTGTCCTCTTAATTAAAGCACTCAATCCTTTTCAAAGGACTCCCAGTCGTCATCTCAGCCAAGTGCTTCCCGAAGTATGGAAAGAGAATCCACTCCAAGGAAATTTTCAAAAGTATGGGACAAGATTTAACATAAGACAGACTTACAGAAAAAGCAACTTCTCTTCTTCTTTGTTAATCTATCAGATTTTCTCCAGAAGAAAGCATCAGTTTGGTACTTATAGACCTTAAACGTCATTATAACCCAGTCAATCTCCCTGGGAAACAAAGAAAAGGCGGGCCTCACGCTCCTAGCCTCCAGGATAGAATGCAAAAAACATTGCTTTGTTTTCTGTGGATTTGTTTTCACAGTTACTGTTTCTTTATGGCAGTGATATAAAATAAAATTGCCTTTTTAATAAGTCTACTTCGGCGGAAAGCTAGCAAGCTGGTAGCCAAAGATATGAAATGAGGATGGTATTCAATGTTGGCAAAAATTGTCAGTGATTGGCGTTTGGGAAATCTACCTGGCGAGTGATCGTCAATGATCACAGTTTTATAAGAAAAGCATTCACGTGAACTCATGATTTCCCCTGACAAATATTTCCTGGGTATCTCTCCCGTGCCGGGACTATGCTGATGGCTAGGGGTACAGCAGGGCAAAAGACAGGTACAGTCCCTAACCGCTGGATGGATAGGGTCAGCCCCAGGCAGACGGAAGGCACTCATTTCACTGCAGTGCCCTCCCTGGCTAGGGCAGCTCCGGAGAACAGAATTAAGGGCAGTTGCCCAGCCCCCTGGAGCAAGGGGAGAACAATGCCTCCCAAGGGCCAGTAAAAGGGGCCAGAGCACATTTTCCTCTGACTTTGCTCTCCCTGCCAGCCCCTCCTGCCTCGCCCCTCTGGGTTCCCTAGAGCTGGGACTCCGGGACACCTCCCTCTTGACTGCTGGTTTTCAGGTGACCTAGTTTCCCCCAATAGACCCACGCACCTCCTCCCACCCCCGGCCGAGAAAACCCTGCTTGGTCTAATTAAAGAACTGCCATCGTGCTGCTAACACAGCAGCTGGGCGGCCCCCAAGACAGGGCACTTGCCTGGGTGCTGGGGCAGCCCACAGAAGTCCCAGCCCCTATGGGCTGTGGACCGGCCCCCTCCGAGATCCGGGCACAGCTGTCCGCACTTTCAGAGGAAGCCCTGGGTGGTGACGGGGACACAGCCCACACTGTGGGGACCTGGGAGAGCAATGGCATCATCAGCACTTAAAGGGGATCCCCGAGGAGGACCTCATTTGTAGGAAAACCAGCTCCAGGGAGATATACTGAGCCCAGTGTTTGTGGGACCATCCATACAGACCACCCTGCAGAGAACTGGGCACACGCGGCCACAAGTCCGTGGCGTGGCCAGGCTGGTGAGGCAGGTGTGAAGAGGGCTGCAGAGGCCAGGATGGGGGGAGAGTGCCCAGGAAGTGTGTGTGACATGAGAAGAGAAAGCAGAAGCAGGGGGAAAGAGGGCAGGGTACTTAATTTTCCCGCAAGCAGCTATAGGAGGTCTGGGTAGATGAAACAAAATAGCCTGACTGTGGGCAGCAGGAAGTCTGAAGCCGAGCCACTTGACCTCAGTGGGGCAGGACAGGCATTTGGGGTGAGCCTTGATGCGGCCTCCGGATCCTGTTTGACAAAATCAGAACTTTGATTCCTCTTGGTGCCTCCACTCTCCCTTGCTGTCTGCTAAGGGGGAAACCGAGTCCGCACACCTCTAGGGAAGCAGGGGTGGGGGGGTGCTGTGCTCCAGAAAGCTGAGCCTGGAGGGCAAAAGGGTGAGGAAGTTGGCTGGGGCGTGGAGGCACGGCGGAGGAGGGGCTGGGAGGACACGCTATAGAACCCCCTCCTCCTTAAAAATAAAAAGACGGTCATTACAGGGGTGTTGCTGGGGAATGAGAGGCCTCTGGGGAAACAAGAGAAGGAAGAAAGGGCTGGGGCCATCGGAAGACACGGTATGCTGCTGGGCCATTACTCTGCGCTGGGCCCTGATTGGCCAGAACCTGTCAGCAACACAGCCCCGCCACGGTGGTTGGCTGGGGGTAGGCACATGACCTAAACCCCCCCAGTCAGTAGCTCTCTTCTCCTATGGCCCCTGAAGTGGAAGCATGAACCGCAGTTGCACCTGGAAACCAGCCTTTGGAAGAAGCCAATAGTTGGGAGTAGGAAGAGGGAAACAGCGTCCTTTAATTTTGGGGCTTCTGGATTCCAAACCAACAGAACCCCCTTTACTGGTCAAGCCAGTTGAATGGAATGTCATTACCTGTAGCCAAAAGTACTCGGACAGACCACAGTGCTGCTTTTAGGGATGCAGGAATGGGACCTCCAGAAAGGCACTGTTGTCCGAAGCAAGATGACTGGCCTCTTGCTGGGGCACATGGCCGGGTACCCCCCCTGCCCCTTACAAGCGGCCCAAACTTAGGGCTCCTAATGCCCCAAGCTGAAGGCCAGCCTTGAGGAAGAGCAGGAAGGCCAAAGCCAGATTCTATCAGCACCCACCCCGAGCTAGGAGAAGGGGGACCGGGCCTTGGAACTCCTCAATCCCAGGGGAGAAACTGGCTGACACCTCTTTGGACTCGAGCCTAGCACTTGAGAAAAACAACACGGAGGAAGGTGAATTCAAATTGAAGAGTCTTGAAAACATGAGTCAGACGGCGTCTCAAAGTTCACACCGTTAAAATGTTAAGATTTTTTTTTCTTGGTCTTCAGCTATTCTTCTCCACACAATATTGGCAGTATCCGAGAGGAAGGCCGTGTGTGCTTTCGCCTCGTGCTTCCTGTGCCAGCAAGCACGAGGGAAAGAGGGAAACAAAACAAACAGCCCTGGCTTGCCCTCCTCCTTGGATCTTGCTTGGGACCCACTTTCTCTCCTCAAGGATGTACGCCCCCACCCTCCCACAACACACTTCTTTGAATAACAGCATCACGCACACACACACCCTCCTCCCCTGCCCTGGAATAAAAAAACGCCTTACTCATGACCGAAGAGACTTCTGGCACCCTTGGTGCTCCAAATATCCGAGTTAGAAATTAGCCTTGTCACCCTCAACACCATCCTCATGGGCTGTGATGGGCCCACTATCCTATCCCTGCTGGGACGTACCTTCCAGACCTCAAGCACAGTCATCCTAGACAGACATTCTGGTTTTAAGTCTGTTGTGGGACTCGGGTCCCCAAGGGCCTGCTCCTCAAATCTGCCTCTGCCAGCTGTGCTCCTTCATTCAGACCTCTGAGTGACGGCCGTGGGCTTGGCTCTGACTTGTCACTGTCTCTTGAAGCCCATTTACCATGACCCAATTTGGCAAGACTTTGAGGGGAATCAGGGCAAGGGAGGGTGGCAGGATTCAAAAGCACCCAAATTCAGCAAGAACAAGGAGGGAGCAAGTAATTTGTCCAATTTGAACTTTCTTGGGAAAAGAGTCATGCCCAGCACTGGGGATAATAATAGCCCAGTGGACCTGGGACTAAATTGGTTGGGCCATATTGGCAGGTAGAGGACCAGGCCTTAACAAAAGCTGTGAGTTATTTTCCAGGGCTCTAGATGGCAGAGTTGGGATCATGGACAAGCAAAATGAAGAAGTAGGATCAGCCTGGCATGAGGAAAAACCCGTCTAACATTGACAACTGGACAGAGCCCAGCCATCGCCCAGTGCTGGAGTCTCCATCACTGGGAACTCCAAGGCTACTCACGAGGCTGCTGAGAACATCTTACCACCCATGTGGGCTGGTAGGTGGGAGGGGCCCAGCGAGCCCCAGTCCTGGCCTGGTAGACAGATCATCCGTGTTAGGAGCAAATACTCCATCACGCACATTTGCAGCCCCAAACTTGGTAACCACCGGGCTAGACAGTCTGTTAAGGACTATTCCAAGCTGACACTGATGGACGATGTTTTGGATTCGTTCTGCCTGTGACAGCGAGCCAGCTTTCTCAAGCTCAGCTCCCAGAAAGTTTCAAAGGAAACCACAGCTCGAACAGGTGAAGGAAAACCCATGAACACGTCAGTCTTTCGTGCTGAGTTTCTCCCCGTGACCCTGAACCCACCGAGAGGCCCACGTACTTTTGGATAAGAATGTCAAGTGTGGAGGAGGCTACAGGGGCCAGAGGGAAGGTGCCAAGGTGTCACACACAAAGCTGACATTATGTCTACGAACACTAGTCAGTCACGGCGACAGTGCTGCACCAGGGTGCCAGCCTTCTAAAGAAGCTTATGTAAGAGTGAAGCACAGGGAATCAGGAGTCAAATTACACGTACTGTTTCTCCAGGCTGGAGGGGGTGCCGGTCCGCCCCCTCTCTTTGCAGGGAGGGAAAAAGCTCCCTTTGCAGCTGGAAGGATAATTTACCAAAGGAGGCCACCTGTGTCCACAAAATGCCCTCCTGGGTTACACATTTATTAAACAGAGGATGGCCAATCACACTGGCTAAGCCTAGAGTGGCCTCTGTCTCCTCTGCCTGCCTCTTTCCGCATTAAAACCCTGGGGCCACGCTCTTCTCCGTTGTACCAACTCTTAGGTTAGTGATGGCTACTTGGAGCCCTGTGAAGGGAGCGTTTGTGGGGCCGAGTGTGTGACAACAGGAGGGATTAGTGGTGCGATCAATTAGTAATGTCTGCCACGGATAAAGCAGTGGAGAGTGGCAGGCATGCTTACTGAGCACGCACCGCTGGGCATGCTTGCCTAACCTTGGATTTCAACACTTGCCTTCACCCCATTGTTCAAAATCCTTAAACACAAACATCTAGAAAGTTATCAGATTGAGTGGAAAGACCCCTCAAATCCCAGTATATCATCCAAACAACAACACAAAATCACCGTGGCCTCCATGGTAGGCATGAATCAAGAATCTCTTAGGTTCTAGTAGGAATTTCTCTAATTCGTTCTATTCTCTAATAACTTCAAGGGGGTAGAATGAAGAACTATACTCCAAGACTCCATCCCCTTAAATCGACGGGATCCAGATTCTAGGAAGCATGTGCTGAGCCAGCTCAAGCAAAGGAGGGCAGCTGACTGCTACCTCTCTCAGCTCTGTCCCTGGAGAGTAGGAGATACACATTCTCCTGGTAACTGGATGGGCTCCATTCTTGAAGGGGGAGGGGCAAAGTCACTACTACCAGCTAGGGATCACGTTCTCGTCCATTCCAAGCATCATGGGTCCAACACCATGGTCAACATAAAGGAGGAAGGGGACTGTGGTCTGCTTCCTAACAAGACCTCTCTCTCCACTGGAGAAATCAGCAAGCTCTCTCCTCCCCTTGGGCCAGGGGTGTTCCAGGCCAATTGGACGTAGCAGAGATGGGAATTTTAAAGAGTTTTTCATATTGTTTGTTCACTGAGGTTTAGAGAATTTTCCAAGGAAGCGAGGACAGTTAAATAAAAAAGAAGAAGAAGGAGAAAGTCCCACAATGGAGGAGGGAAGAAAGAAGAGGGAAGGGCAAGGCAGAGAGCAGACACCTTGAGCCATGCAGCCAGTAAGTGGTAGAGTCGGGATGTGAACCAGGTCCGCTTAATTCCAAAGTCCATAAAAGGAGGAGGGGGGGGGGAGGAGGAAGAGAAGGAACTAGGGAAAACTCTACAAGAACCTTAACTGCTTTAAAAGACCCCCCTCATGGGGCCCCTGGTGGCTCAGTTGGTTTAGCCTCTGACTTGTGATTTTGGTTCAGGTCATGATCTCACAGTTCAAGAGTTCGAGCCCCACATCAGGCTCTGTGCTGTCAGTATGAGGCCTGCTTGGCATTCTGTGCCTCCTTCTCTCTGTGGCCCACCCGTGCAGTCTCTCTCTCCTCCTCCCCCTCTCAAAAACAAATAAATAAACTTTAAAAGACCTTCCTCATGAAATGCAATATTTCAGAGAATCCACGGTGTTCGTGATCAGGGAGACAGGAGAAGGCTTTGACTAGGAAACCAAACAGCTGAGTCTGTACTAGAACAAACACTTGCTAAAGTCAGTATAAAGTAAAATGTGATGACTTAATGAAACCAAGGCATCGCATCAGAGAGGTTCTAAGATGTGTAGATGAAATTAACCCCCGGGTAAACAATGCAAGGTGACAAGGGCAGCGCCTATCCACGGTGCACCTTCCACACCTCAGGCTCTCGCCGCGTAACAGCCCTCGGAACCACTGCACCGACCCTCCTGGTGGAATTCTTGTTCCCATTTCAAAGAGCAAAAGACTGAGACTCAGAGGTAAGGAACTTGGAAGGAGGGCTGATATTCCGGTTGGTGGTGGCTAGCCTCTCCTCTGATTGGTCTATGCCTATGCTATGATGGTGAAGTATTTTTAATATCTTCCCTACTTGAAAAGAAAAATTAATAGCCTACTGTCGCCCAGAAGACTTATTGCTAACATAACATAACATAACATAACATAACATAACATAACATAACATAGGGGCGCCTGGGTAGCTCAGTCGGTTAAGCGTCCGACCAGCTCAGGTCATGATCTCACGGTTTGTGAGTTCGAGCCCCGCCTTGGGCTCTGTGCTGACAGCTTGGAGCCTGGAGCCTACTTCAGCTTCTGTGTCTCCCTCTCTCTCTCTGCCCCTCCCCTGCTCTTGCTCTGTATCTCACTCTCTCTCCCTCTCTCTCTCTCAAAAAAAAAAAAATGTTAAAAAAAACTCATAAGAAACTCATAAAAGAAAACATACTTCTGGAACTGTACTTTATCGAAAAAAGAAATCCACGGATATATAGATCCATGCCATCAAACCTGTGCTGTTGAAGGATCAACTGTAAACTCACCCTAAGTTTCAGAAAACCTGACTTCCAAACCCCTGTGGGCCCAGTGTTCCCTTTCTCAGTGAGCACTTTCTCATTTTCACTTCCCTCAACAGCTCGTGAGCCAGATTCCCACCAGCAACTGTGCTCTCTCTTCTCCTCTCCTCTCCTCTCCCCTCCTCTCTGCAAGATGAAACTCAGTAGAGTAAGCCAGGAAGTTTCCAGATGCTCCGCATTTTGCTAAATGACATTTCTATGCATTAGGTGGCCTTTGAAGTCCCTGCGTACTGGGTGTGTGACCTCCCAGGTCAGCCGGCAGCCAGGAGCAGGCTGCATCGGGCTGCCTTTACATTACTTCCCTTCCTCCGCTCTTTGATCGCCAGCCAGCCTCCCTTCTGCTTCTCTCCCCTTGGCTCCTCTGGAGTGAGCAGCACCCCAGGCAGACCTCTGCTTCCCCTCCCAACCAACTGTACTTCCACTGAACACGGTCGGCTCTCCGCAAGCCACAGATTCAATCCCCTGAAAGTGATGTTACAGTCACAGCTGAGTTCGTTGAAAACTCACGTTCCCTTTGTGAGCCACCTCGGTCTGTCCTCGGACATCCGGGGCCCTAATCGCAATCCTCCGCTTAACATTTCCCCCCAGAAAATTACTGACATCTTCCCTGTCTTAAACCTGGTATCACCTGGGTGGAGCCGGTTTCCGGATTTTCTCCTGGCAGTGTCGTGATTCACTTCCTTTTTTTTTTTTTAATTTAAAGCCTCATGCATTTATTTAATAAATAAATATTTATCACCATCTACTATGTTCTGGGCAGTAAAATAAGGGGGCTCTGAGGGTCCGTTAATGAACCAAACTATTGATCAGAAAGGTTCTGCTTTAGGTAACGGCAGGTAGCTCTTATTGGACCTAGCCCTTCACGTATAATGATTATAAACCACACACACACACACACACACACACACACATCTATCAGAAGGCACTCGGTTTGTTCAACTACAATCATACAGAAAATAGAGGGGAATCAACACCTGAAAGAAGGAAACGGTGACTTCCGTGTTTTTATAGGGTTTTCCCCAAGTACAGAGCCCAGTTCACGTTCGTGGTGGCTACAACGTGGATGGAGACCTTTGCTCTTACTGTCTGAGCAATTAGAGGGCAGAACTCGAGTAATTACACCTAGAAAGCGAGGAGACGGGTCTCGGAAAGTAGCCACAGAACAGTAGCCCCAAATTCTGAGTATAAATTCCACCCAAGTCTCCCTGATTGATGGATGTACGGGGGAAGGTTCCAAGCAGCTCAACTCAGGCCAGAGGAACTGAACAAAGATTTCAGCTGTCGTCCACACAGGGGAAACTGAGTTGAGAGTTTGAGTTTGGTCAAGTTAACTGCCTGATAAAACAAATGAAGGAAATCATTACCGTTCTGGGGAACATAATAAAATCAATGGTCTCTTCAAGTCTCACTCACAATGGTTCAGAATGTCATCCAAAATTACTAGGGGAAAAAAAAACTTAAAAACAAACAGCAAAATGAGGCCCAAAGGAAAGGCAATCGACAGAGATCTACCCCCAGATGCCCCAGATGTTGGGTGTCAACAGATAAGGATTGAAAGCAGCTAATTGTAACTGTGCTCAAGGGTGTAAAAGAAGATAAATGAGCCAATAGAAAATAGCAGCCACAACAGGGATACTACAAAGAAGAAAACCCAAACTCTTCATGAGATTAGCTAAACCCCCACCAACGCCTTCCTCAGCATCCTGACTGTGCTTTCCACTGAGGACAGTCACGAAGTTCTCTCATATTGACTCCAGGGACACTTTTCTGCGTACCTTCCCAGTGCCACATATTGGGCAAGCTCTGAGGAGCAAAAACACCACACAGAATCTTAAACCCTGGTCCCAAAGACCAGATCTTTCATCTGACATCTGTTTAGACCACTAGCCATTTCTCAGCTCCTCCCCTTCTCTTTCAGGTCTTAAAGGCCCGCCATGGCCTCTTTCCAGCTTCCAGATCATTCCTGATGGCACCATGTACCCGACATGAAGAACAAACGTGAACGAGGGGCAGCCTGTCAGGTTTGCTGGACCTCTGTATTCTCCTTCCACAACAAAAGCACACTCCAGTGGCCGATTACACTCATCAGGTCTGTAAAAAAACTGCACCCCCCCCCCAAAATTTTTAAGACAGAAAATAGCTACTGTTGGCAAGAATTCGTATACACTGGGAATATAAATTGGTACAACCGGGGCACCTGGGTGGCTCAGTCGGTTTAGCATCTGGCTTCGGCTCAGATCATGATCTCACAGTTCATGGGTTCAAGCCCTGCGTCGGGCTCTGTGCTGACAGCCAGCTCAGAGCCTGGAGGCTGCTTCAGATTCTGTATCTCCCTCTCTTTCTGACCCTCCTATGTTCACGCTGTCTCTCTCTCTCTCTCTCAGAAATAAATAAAAAAAATTTAAAAATTTTTAATTGGTACAACCACTTTTAAAAACTGCTCAGCAGTTTTAATCTAGCAATGTCTTTCTTAGAAATAGACCCAAACAGAAAGGTCTATATAGGTCTCCCAAAAGGCATTTATAAGAACGTTAATAGCACTGTTTGTAATTGTCCTAAGGTGTGTAAACTACCCAAGATGCTCACCAACAGTAGTCTAGAGAAGAATTATGGTATAATCACACTAGGAAACATTGTACAGCTAGGGGAATGAGCAATTCACAATTACACTCATCGGTATGGAAGATTCTCACAGTGTTAAGCAAAATAAGCCAAGCATGCTGTATGACTCCATTTATGTGAAATTCCACAACAGGCAATTGAGCAGCATAGTGGTTTGGGGGTAGAGGGGCTTCTGGAAAGGGACATATAAGGGACTGCAGGAATTTTGGTAATATTCTGTTTTTTGAGCAAGATATGGGTTACATGGACATGTTCATCTAGTGAAAGATTCATTCACTTAAGGTTGGCGTACTTTCCTATATTTGATTTACCTTAATAAATATTAAAACTAAAAAAAATACTGATGTGTGTGGGTCCCCCCTCGAGAGATTATGGTTTTATTGGTCTCGGGTGCAGTCAGGCATTGACGTATTTAAAAGCTCCCTGGTTGGGTCTAACATACATCCAAGAACCACGGTGATAGAACTTGCCAACCCTCACTACTTCTTGGAGCAAAAAGTGTTGCTGCTTCTCCAGAAAAGTCTAAAGCAAGATGTTTTCTGTCGAATACCAGCAGCTCCAGAGATGGTTAATAGGTATTACATGGAGAATGGGTTTCACGGTCAAATGTGTAATTTTTAAAAATCTGATGATCAACTTTTATTGAGCATTTAGTGAATTCCTAGAGCTCAACTTCTTGCTTTATCTCCACTACCTCATTTAATCAGTACAACAAGGGGTGTCTGGGTGGCTCAGTCAGTTAAGCGTCTGACTCTTGGTCTCAGCTCAGGTCTTGAAATCAGGGTAGTGAGTTCAAGCCCCATGCTGGGCATGGAGCCTACTTAAAAAAAATTAATCATCACAACAAGCCTAGGAGGAGGGTACTGTTAATCCTCCTTTTATGGAAAGATTGACTGCAGCTCAGTGGGGTTAAGAGACTGCCAAGTTTACACAACCAGTAAGCAACAGGGCTAGGATTCACATCCACATTGGCCTTGACACTGAAGCCCCTGCTCTGAACCACTGCTCTTAATGTCTCTCCAGGAAGTGCTTGGCTGCAGAACTTACTGGAACTTTTACTAGGCTAATGTGAGCGATGGGTGGGCAAGACAGGATCGAGGAATGCAGCGTTTCCCAAAGCGGTTTCCTTACCACAGACACCACTGGCAGAGTGGTCATTCTGAAACCAAATCTGATGCAGTAGCACCTCCCTTGTAAGGAAGCCTTTAATGGCTCCTCATTGCCTCCAGAGTCACATGTCTACTCCTCACCCTCACAGCTCACCCGGTATCTGGCCTGGACATTTTAGCTTTATCTCTGGCCATCGCAACCTTGCTCCCCATCCCCAACCTGCTAACACTCAATTTTCCAGCCAAACAGAACCAGACTGATGGCTTCACACCTCGGCAATGGTAGTCCTCACGGGCTGAGACTCTGCTATGTGCCCGCTACCACACACAGCTTCACTGCGATCCCCACAACCATTCTTTAAAAACAGATTCGATTACCCCCAATAAACAGATTAGGAAATGGAGGCTCATCTTGACATGCCCAGAGTCACAGCTAAAAAGCGGCAGAACTGGGATCTGAACACAGACCCAGGCTTCTCTGCCACAAAGCCCGCAGTTTTCACTACGCCACAGCCTCCTCCTCACCTTCATTCCTTCTGCTCCACGGGGTGGTTTCACCCTTCTTTCCCTTCGCCTGGCAAACTCCTCGTTCTCTGAGAGCGTTTACAAGTGCCGGGATCACATCTATCATGCCCAAAGTGCTTTCCAGGCACCATGCTCAACACCCGCTTTGTCTCATTGACACAGCATTGTCTCAATGCTCCTTTTCTTCCCTCTGGGTCGTTCTTTATCTGCCCTGTGCCAAATGGGTTTCATCTCCTCCTCTCCAGTTCCAAGGCACGTGACCACATCTCTCCTGCGGCGCTCAACCCTCTGGAGTAATTGTTAGTTTCAGATCTGCCTCTTCCCTTGGACGAGATGCTCTCCAAAGACAAGGGGTACGCATCATTCACCTTTATGTCCCGCCTCACAGCCGCCCCAGCACATGGTAGGCATTCCATGGGAGACAGTGGACAGCAAGTCAGGAGACCGAGAGTGGGAAATTCAGAGATTACTCCATCTGTGCGTCACAAGGAGTGATTCTGGCTTGGAACCAGTGTTGGAGAATCAAACCAGACAAATAGATTTGGCTGATGGGGGAAGAGGGGGGGACACTGAAGACCCGACCCAGGACACCCCTCCGGGGCCCCTGCCTTGCCTTCCACGGAAGGGCGGGATAGGATTGCCCCTAGCTTCACGGGCTCTGTGTGCCCCCGCTTAGGCGATTTGTTGTAAAACGATGCTTGTGTTCATCTCACAGCGTGGTTTCAGATATTCAACTGCTCCCCACCTTGTGTCTCACTTAAACCATCCCAAGTGAATGAAGAGACATCGGGACAGTGGCCCAAAGAAAATATACAGCTACAGCGCGGCTCCCCACAGGTTGGTAGACTAGGTGATCATACCCCTTTCTAAATGGTTCTGTTCTTTTTGAGTCGGGGCCCCTCTTACAGGACAGAGACGTCTCTGTTGTCCTCTCGTTCACTGAGTACCCTTGCTGGGCATCTGCCCCACAGTGGGTACCATCCGGAGCTTGCCTCCTCCTAACTCCTGAGGGAACCGCCCACTCCTGCCACCCATGGCCAGCCTCTGTGAGTGCCAGGGCCATGGGTATCCGAATCCAGCTTTCTCCTCCTTTGCTCTCACTCTTTCTGGACTAATGTGCACATTTGCCCAGGTGTGGGTGATTGGTAATGAGTGCTACAAACTTGGGGATTCTGCACCGCCTCCTTCAGACTCATGGGTTTCCATTAGTAAACCCGGAAATCACCAAACAGACTATCTGAAAATTACCTATCTCCCCACCTTCCTAACTGCCTGCCTCTTCTGCTGCCCCCACTAGGGGTAAGCTGCAGGATTTTTTCTGCCTCTCACCAAGTCATTTTCTTTTGAGGATGTCAAGTACCCATTTTCCCCGCAGGACAGAGTGTATTCTGTGTTTTACAAGCTCATCTGTGATGTTCATGAAGTTAGAATTTATCGAACAAAAGTTAGCCTCGCTTCTGCATTCCTCTGGTGTGCTTGGACCACACTGCTTAGTTTTTATTCTATCTTTCCACGTGTCTGCTTCCTGCAGGAGACAAGGATCAACCTGAGGGCAGAAACTGGCTTCATTTAATTTGAGATCTCTAATTCCAAGCTTACGGCCAGGTAAAATGTAGTTCTTGAATATTTAATGATCCTTATGTGGGCAGAGTCTAAAAGGTTATAAAATCAGAATTAATGTGGCCCCTGGAACATTCTTTTCAGTTTATTCCTGTCGGACTAGCAAAAATCACAGTTGCGGGAAGGGGGTGGGGCAGAGGCATGTGTACAAACTGTTTAGGGAACAGAAAGTGGTCTGGCCTCCAGGGAGGACAGTTTGATGATGCCCATCATCGTTCACAGCATGGGGAAATTTCCACAGGGATCACATCATGCCAGCGCACAAAGGGATATGCTGGACCAGCAAGGATGCCATGGGATCACAGCTTTAGCCGGAAAAAAATTGGAAACAATCTTAACTGTCAGAAGGAACTAGAAAATCCATTATGATACATGCTTATTCCTGGAGTACCACAGAGCCCTAGAGGCACAGGCGTATGGCTCTACTGTTGACATGTGCTAAGATAAATTAGCTGAAAAGGAAGGTTCAGGAGAATGCTACAGAGGTGTGTTAAGAAAAAGGGATAGATACATAAATGAATATGGGTCTGTATGTATGTCTATGAGACATTTATGGAAGATTCAAGAGACATCCAGGGGTTTCTTCTGGGGAAAAGAAGTGGCTGGAGATGATGGTTGGGACATTTCATGTTCTGCTTTCCACATTTCTGTCCTATTCGGATGTTAATAATGATTTTGTATTTTTTTTGTAATTCAAAAGCATAAAATACAGCAACAAGAAAACAAAAGCTTGGCTTTATCTGTAAAAGAAGAAAACTAATTACATTTTAGAGAAAATCTTCCCTATTTCTTTATAAAGCAATAGACAATGTCTATAAAAGCAACAGTGGCTCTCTGTCCAGCTCATGGGGGGCCAGTGAGGTCTAGAGAGTTCCAGAAAGGAACCTGGAGACGGGGACAGTCACCGAGAAGGGCCAAGAGCCCTGAAGGAAATAAATATGAGAATGCGTGCCTTTAGTTGCTCTTGGATGACAGGAAATAAAGCCAGTTCTGATTGAGACTCCAAATCAGTCTGGGAGCCAAGAAATTCTGAGAACTCACCAGGCTGGAATGGACATGGAGCCTCTGACCAGTGCCAAGAAACAAAGGCTAGGGATGCCTAAGTAAGTAATAGACATAAATAACTAATCTGGGTGAACTCGGGCCCCAGGGACATAAATGACACAGGGCCCTGCACTCCTATCCCCTCTGTTCCGAAGGGATGCTCCCAGGGCAGCCATACTAATGCAATAAGTATTGCTGATATTATCGAGTACATCCTCTATATGGAGCTAAATGGTTAATCATACCATCTCATTCTACTATTGCTCCCATTTGACACATGGGGAATTGAGGCTCAGTGGGGTGAAGCAAGTAACTTGCTCAGGATTACAGTAAGTGCCAGAGGTGGAGATCAAACCCAGGTGTGACTCCAGGGGCAGCCAAGGTCACTGTCTGGGAAAGAAACAGAAAAAGCTACTTCCTCAGAGTCGGGACAGCCCCTTGAAGCACAACAGCATTTTTGCCCGGAGAAAAGCCAGAGAATATAAGGACTGAAACGCAAGAGCATTGAAGCCAGAGGTCCTGTATTCAAATCCTGACATCCACACTTAATGGCCATGTGACCTAATGCAAGTCATTGAATCTCTTGGTGCCTCGTTTTCCTCAGCAGTAAAATCGGGGTCGCAATAATGCCCCCTCTACCGTTTGGCAGGAAGACAAAAAGGGTTAAATAAACAGTGCTTGCCTTGTGGTAAGTACCAAATGTTGATGATTATTCCTACTATTGAGAAAAAGGTGTCCTCCCTTCCAGGCAGATGCAGCCCTGCAGGGTGCAGAGCTTCGCCAGTGGGACAGGCTAGGTTTCTGCCCCCTCCCTGGGCCCATCGGGTGGGACACAACTCTCCTCCCTTACATACCATGCCTGCTGAGCGATTCACTTCCACACGCAGCCACTCTTTCCTCCGGCTTCCCCTCCACCAGCCTGGCTGTCAGTCAGAATCACCTGGCCCACTTTTTTTTTTTTTTAATGTTTTTTATTATTTCTGAGAGAGACAGAGACAGCATGAGCAGGGGAGGGTCAGAGAGAGAGGGAGACACAGAATCCGAAACAGGCTCCAGGCTCTATGCTAGCTGTCAGCACAGAGCCCGACGCGGGGCTCAAACCCACGAACCGTGAGATCATGACCTGAGCCGAAGTCAGACGCCTAACCAACTGAGCCACCCAGGCGCCCCCTGGCCCACTTTTTAAAAACACAGCTTCCCAGGGCCTGGTCAGTCCGGCTACAGGTGGGTTGGGCCAAGTAGGGCCTGAGGATCTATATGTTCCACAAGCTCTGGGTGATCAGGTGACGCAGGAAGAGTGTGTCCCTGGACACACATCTCTGGAAGCACTAGACATCCCCACCTGTTCCCGCTGCCGGGAGCAAGCAGCCTCATTCTCATGTCTGGTCCCAGGCCTGGACCCACGGAGAAGGGGAACGAGGAACATGCACCCCTGCAAGCCAGGCGGCGGAGCAGACGGCGGGACCAACATGATAACAAGCTGAGTGCTGTTATGTTTGCCTGGGTTACACCAGGGACCCCTCCCTGCAGACCCCGGCTTCCCAGACCCTTGCTACTCAAAGTAGCTCACAAACCAGCAGAACGGCTCCCCCTTGGGAGCCTGTTGGAAATGCAGACACTCAGGACTCAGACCCACTAAATCAGGGTGTGCATTACAGGAACCCCCACATGATTCATGAGCAAGTTCAAGGCACATTGTCCAAGATCGCTTTCCCCCTGCCCCCCAGAACGAGTTCTAATCCACGTGCACCTCTCCCCTGTCCAAGCAGCCTCTGGAGCCAACCTTTTCCTTTGGACTCCCAGAGAGCCCCAGAAAAAACAGCTTGTCACAGCCCAGATCCATGCTCAGTGAACCTCTGCTTAAACGAGTTACTTACTTCTGAGTCAGCCTGCAAATAAGCCTTCCCAATGAATTGAAAAAGACAACTCCAGCCTCTAGAATTTGGGGGCGTAAAAACGTTCCCATCTTTTGTGCATAGGTGTGACCCCCTGCTTCCCTGGCCAAAGCCATCCAGAGATATCAAATGTCCCAAAGAAAACAAGCCATGTTTTCCTGTTGGCCCAGCGTCAAGTTATCAGGCAGATTTCACACTGGAGCTCAACCTCATTAATCCAAAGCCTATCACATTGCTGTAAATGTCAGTGGAAAAATAGCCATTCAGTGGGTTTCCTTCATTCCACCAGAAAGGGGAAAACAGGAAGGCAACAGCAGCTGTGGCCCAGCTTGGCAAATCCCAAGGGCCCAGCTGACAGGGCGTTCCTTGTCAGCATCTAGTGCCCCCGCCCCAGCCGGCTTGTCCAGATAAAGGTGGTCCTACATGCCCGTGACGAAAATGCACTGGCGACTGCAGCAACGGTGCAGATCATTTGCCCCCACCCCCACCCCCCACACCTGCTTGAAATAGCTTGGTCTGAATTCCTTTGGCCTGCATCACCGATTGCCCATTTATCATTCAGGTTCATCTAAATCTCTTCTGCCCATTCAAGACGTCCTACAAGCCAAACCTCTCGGACTCCAGGGGACACAAGGCCTTCCAAGTCCTCATTCATCCCTTTAATGCATATTGATTGTCTCCCGTGTACCGGGGTTCCATGCTGGGCAACTGGGGACACAGTGGTGAATGAATTAGACACAGTCACTGACCTTATGAGGCTCACAGCCCGGTGCAACTTTTCTCAGCCTCGACACTATTGACATTTGGGTAACTCTTTATGAAAAGCTGTCCTGTGCAGTGTAAGAAATTCAGCAGCATCCCTGGCCTGTCCCCAATAGACGCCAGTAGCACTCTGTCCCCCTCTGCACCTCCCCGGCTGTGACAACCAAAAATGTCTCCAGACATTCCCAAAGGACTCCCGGGGCCAAATACTCCCAGGTAAGAACGGCTGGTCTAGTGAATGAGACAGACTAAAAGAGTAATGACCACATGTAACCATATAATCACAACTACAAAAAGTAACACGGAGGTCAATGTTGTGGATATTATACTGATATTACGTACGACATGGAAGCCAGATATTCTTTGTATGATCACAAGCCTTTGTGACAACTCTGCATTTTATATATATATATATATATATATACA
>NW_027532409.1:4153121-4209207 GCF_008692635.1 Crocuta crocuta
TATAATCTGTATTTCCAGAAGAAATTGAGGTTCAAGGAAGCGAAGAAACTGCCTAAGCTCCCAAACATAGTGGAAGGCAAAACCGGGGTTGGAGCCCTGGCCCTAAACTCTGCCTCCTATCAAAAAGGAAATTTGAGCCTTTGCCTTCTGAAAACAGGTAGGGTCATGTAATGCGCTGACTAGCCACCCTAAAAGACTCATTCCTTCCTAGGGGTCATGGTAGAATTTAACCACCACCACTGGGGCACCTGGGTGGCTCAGTCAGTTGGGCATCTGACTTCGTCTCAGGCATGATCTCATAGTTCGTGGGTTCGAGCCCCGCATCGGGCTCTGTGCTGACAGCTCAGAGCCTGGAGACTACTTCGGATTCTGTGTCTCCCTCTCTCTCCGACCACCACCCCCCTCACACTGTCTCTCTGTCTCTCAGAAATAAATAAATAAATAAATAAATAAATACCACCACCTATCATCTCAATCAAGTTACAAACTGCCTGCCTCAAGGCACATTCATGGGACCCCACAATGTCACCCTGAATTCCGAGACATCCAAGAACACCTCCTCTCCTTCGCCAAATGCCTGCCCACGGGGCCTCCCCAAAAATCAGGGCAGGGAGAGAATGGAGCAGCGTGCAGGTGCCCAGAGCCCACTCGCCATGACCCATCTCCAAGGTGCCCACTGCCCAGCATCCAAGAGTCCACAGAGAAAAAAGCCAGACTCTGCAGCAGTGAGACACTTCACTATTTAGAAGGAGCAGGAGGGAAGCAGTACAGGGCAGCACATGGAAGCTTTGGAGACCTCCCCCCGCACATGAGTTCCTGCCACTCAGGAGCCGCAGACCCCTTAGCAAATCGCCTCACCCTTGCTGCCTCAGTGTTCCCTTCTGTGCAACAGGGATAAGCGCATCCACTTCAGTAAGTCAGCATGATGACTCTATGGCATTGCAAGCAAAGACCTTGGACAGTGAACAGCCACCAGGAAGTGTGCCAGCACTTGGTACAATTATTATAATCAATAAGGAGCCAGATCACGGCACTTCCTCCACGTACATCCCCTTCCTTCAAATGGGTGACTGAGTCCCAGGAAGAGAGAAACAGGTGAAGAAACAGGAAAAGCATCTCAGGAAGGAGGGAGATCTCCCGTGCTTTCCCGGTAGAAGGAAGAAGAAGGGATGGCTAACATACTGGCAGATGAGCCCGGGCCAGCCCCCACTCCCATGCCAAAGTTAATCCTAGACTTTCCCAGGTGTGCAACCGGACAACCCTCCACAGGCCGCAGGATGCCTGCTTCGGGTCAGCGAGCGTTTAATCATTTGGGACCCCTTGGCAAGGCAGGATGGCCTCTGCCCCACTCCCTGGCCGCGCCTGCTGCCCCTGTGTCCGTCACGCCCTATGGCGACGGCGCTCCAGCTGCGGCCTCTGCTCCCTGCTCTCAGAGACGCCAAGCGCTTCCAAGCCCCTGTGCTGTTGCACAGGCTGCGCTCTCTGCTCAGCCTGCCCACCCCTCTCTTACCCGCCACCTGGGAAACTATCTCTGAAGACCTCCAATGCGCCCCCACAGCTAAGCTTGCCCACCTGTTACCGGTCATCATAGACTAGTAATAATAGCAACTAGCCTGTGCAAAGCTCTGATTAATATCTAAAAGGCGCTGCGCTGAGTTTTTTGCTCAGGCGTCTGTCCATCACCAGCCAGCAGCAAAGGAGTGAAACCTGGGTTGGTTAGCCCAGGCCACCTGTCCCTCTGCCACTCGGCTCTCCTCTCCCCCTGTCGCCAGTGAAGCTGTTACCGAACAGTGTCCTCACTGCCTGTCTCCAGGCCTGCTCTCCCCCACAGAGGGGAGCCCTGATTGCTGCTTGATTCATCTCGAGATCCCTCACTAAGCACAGGTCTACAACAGAGTAAATATCTATTGAATGAATCCACAAATCCTGGAAAATGGCAGCCAGATGTGAGAGGCTAACTCCCAGGCTTCCAGGGGACAGGTCCATATGCTGGACCCCAGTTCCCAGGAGTCAGGCCTCCCCAACCAAGAGGCTTTCCCTGTCCTCAGGGCTAAAGGCAGAAGAGGTCTGACTCCCCCAGACTTGAGGTGGTGGGGCCCTTTTGACAGCCCGGTGCAGAGCAGGAAACGGTGGTGAGGGTGACGATAATCATTTCCTGCATTCCTGCCCACACCAGGTGCTGTACTAAGCACTTTCTGTGAGTTATTGTCTCACAGCATCCTCCTGACCCTGCGAAGCAGACAGTACTATTGCTCCCATTTTACAGATGAGAAAACCAAGACTCAGGAAGAGTCAGTAATTTACCTGCCATCACAGAGCTTTTAAGTATAGAGCTATCATTTGAACTAAACCTGCCTGGTGCCCTTGCTCCTCAAACTCTGTAGCTTTCTGCAGGAGGCAGGCTTGTCCAAGCCCTCTCTGAGCCCAATCTCTGGGATGTGCTCAGGATAAAGAAGGTTTGTCCTAGTCTCTGCTGGAAGAATGCCATGTGGGACCCGCTATAAGCCAAATGGTTCAAGTCCTAGGTGCAGGCAGGGTGCAGGCTGGGGCAGCTAGTTGGGGGAAGGCGGCAAGGTTGGGTGGGATTCTTGAGAGTCAAAGCACAGCCCAGGAATCCAGGAATGTGCCTTCCGCCATCTGCAAAACCAGGCTAGCTGCAACCTCTGTTGGCCAGAGAAAGGTCACTATGGGGATGGGGCTGGTTTTGAAAAGAAGCTGAGGCCCTGGTTTCTAAAGAGTCCAAATGGGGCTCAGCTGAAAGGTTCTTGCCTTGGGGGAAATCCCACCTTCCTGTGTCAGCGTCCCCGACCCCCTGTCACCCAGGCTCCCAAACAGACTTAGCAGCTCGATTAGAATTTAACCTCCACTCCAGCACCAGGCACCAGAACGAAGTCTGAACATACATGGGCCCGTGTGTCCATCCAGGACGCAAGGAGCCTCGACACACTAACCAGACAATGTGCAGGTGAATGTCCCTGTGGGAGGAGGTTGACAGAGGGACAGGAAGGGTCAACTGGTCTTCCTGAAAGTGACACTGCAGAGGCTGGGACCAGGAAAGGGGTCAGGAAGATTTCAGGGTAGGGGCGCCTGGGTAGCTTAGTCGGTTAAGCGTCCGACTTTCGCTTAGGTCATGATCTCGCAGTTCGTGGGTTCGAGCCCCGCGTCGGGCTCTGTGCTGACTGCCAGCTCAGAGCCTGGAGCCTGCTTCAGATGCTGTATCCCTCTCTCTCTCTGACCCTCCCCTGCTCACGCTGTGTGTCTCTCTCTCTCCTAGAAATAAATAAAAATATTTAAAAAAAAAAAGAAAGAAAGAAAAAAAAAGAAAAAGGAAGATTTCAGGGTAGGCGACACCACTATGTAGGATGCCAGCTGACCGGAAGGTGCCAAGTTGAATGTCCAGAGTGGCCTCGGTGACATCTTGCCCCCAGCATCTTGCTGGCAGGTGGGAGAGAAGGGGCTGGGGGGTGGGGGGGGGAGCGGGAATCTGTGTGGGATGGCCCAGTGAGCAGGCAACGAGCAAAAAGGACTCACTCACCAGGGCCCACAAGCTGCCTGCAGGCTAGAGCGTGGTGACCAAGCTGAAGGAAGATGTGGAAACTTCCCCAGCCCCTGCAGAACCACCCACCAGGACTCCACCGCGGCTCCTGCCTAAAAGAGACACACCCCACTCAAAACCAGTAGGAAAGGCGTCCATATTTACCTAGGGGCATTCCTCCTGTCCCGCTCCACAGCTCCACAGCACCAAGCACTTCACGTGGGCCCCCTCACCACCGCTGCCCACCGCCTGATTATTAGCCCCATGTCCTAGAGGCAACTGAGGCTCCCAGAGGCCAAGTGCCTTGCCTTCCAGCGGAGCGCCAGCCGCTGGCTGAGCTAAGAAGCTTTATTACCAACCTAGGGGGAAGCCTCCCAGATGCAGGGTTTTTCCCCTCTGTGTCTCACCAGCCGCAGGAAATGGCAGGGCACTCAGGAAAGTACCCCCGCGGGCTCAGGCGGCTAATGACAGGCTCCTTCCAGAGAGCCCTGCGCGAAAGGGCGCCTGGTACCCCGGGGCCCTGGGTCCTCCACAGAGGGCGATTCAGAGGCGGCACCTGGTGCCCGCGGCCGCGGGGAGCTGGTGGGCGCTTCTGACGCCGAGAACAGGGGCCCATTATGTGGAATCCAATCACATGGGCGCGCAAGCAGCTCGGCTTTCGGTTCTGAGAAGCGCTTATGCAGCCACCTCTCGCTCCGCTCCCGAGGTGCCCGGGAGCACTGGGTCCCAGGCTTTGCGCGCGGCCCTCCCGGGAACACCGGATTCAAAGCTCACCTCGGCTCAATCATCCGCTCGGGGCTGGGAGCTGCATCAGCAGCAGCTCCCGAGGAGCCGGGTCCCGACTGGTGGAGGAGGAGGGAGGGAGGAAGGGAGGGAGGAAAGGAGTCTGCATCAGGGAAGGAGGCTGGCAGCGGGCGCCTCCCCCTCCCTGCTCTCTGCTTGGGCGGTCTGGGCAGCTCAGCCTGGGCGCTCTGGGTGACCTTGGGCAGACCCCTCCGCGCGACCTCTCCGGGGAGGGTTGCACGGGTTCTGCCCATCCCAGGCTCTCGGGGGCGCTCCTCGGGCCAAAGTCGGGGCGCGAGACTCGGGAGGAGAGGCGCGCTCCTGGCTCGGGGGACCCAGCAGCCCGCGCACGGCGGCCCTTTGGAGAGGCCGGGCGCACCTCCCGCGGGAGAAAAGGGCGCCTNTCCCCCTGGGCGGGGCCTGAGCTCCCGGGAAGTGGGTGGGCGCGCTCGCGCCGCGCCTCCGGCCGGCCCGGGAGCTCGCAGAAGGGTCCCAGCACCCGAGGGGCGCGGGCCCCTCCACGGAGCAGCGGGAGGCCGAGGGCGAAGGACGCGGCCGGGCTTCAGAATAATCCTCCTTATCGTCCTCCCCTCCCCCGTCCACGCCCCCTCCTCAACCATCACCCAACGCGGAAAGGGGGAAGCCCAGGACTGTATTCCTGCTCCCATTTAATGGAAGGGCATCCTGAAGCCCAGAGGGGAGCAGTCGCCCGCCCGAAGTCACACAGAATCAGTACCCCAGTGCCAGAAATCCGGGTCTCCTGCCTTGAAGGCCTGCGCAGCCTGAGTCTGGAGGCTTTCCTGTACCTCCAGGAGCCCAACTAGGCCTTGCCCTGGGGACAGGTTTGTGGGGGCAGGTTCCCCAGACGGGGCGGGGGTGGGGGGGAGCAGAGATCAGTGAGAGCTTGAGGGCTGTGGCCTGCGACCTGGACTCTCATAATTTCCTCTTCCTGCAAAGAAAGGAGGCCAAGGGAAGGAGGAAGGAAGTGGTCGTACCTCCGCTGACGTCTGTCACTGAGGTGTGCAGGGTCCAGAAAGGGCTGCTCTCCGGCGATTTAGTGGTAAATACGAAAAGCGAAACACATCGACGTGGCTTCCATCGTCGAATTCAAGCCTCCTTCCCGGGCCCAAGGCCTCAGCACTCTGAACGCCATCTTTTTTTTTTTTTTTTTTTTTTTACAGGATTTAACTATTTTTTTAATCTTTCTACTTGCATATATTGTTGAATAAATATCATTTAATGACTATGTTAGGATTTAACTATTTTTAAGTCGCTGTAAACCTCCCCATCCCATCCCCCCAGGAAGGGAAGAGAAAGTTAACAAAGGGAAAAAACCCTGTACCAAAACATTCTCTGGAATCCACACTGCCGGAGCACTGGCTTTAGAACAATAGCATTCTCTTGTCCACAAAGGGCCTTGTTTCCTGAGCTTTCTCCGCCTCAGCTTAGAGCCCTAGGCAGCCCAGGGCCAGTCAGGGATGGTGCAGACAAGGCTTAGGTTTGGGGAGTTTGGGGGTGATGCACAGTTTTTCAGCGCCCAGCAGTCCAGCTTGAAGAACTGTTCTTGGCCATCACATACTTGCAATGTCCTTTTGAGGTGGACAGTAGGACCTGAATTTAGTGACTTCCTGTTTGCTAAGGCAACGCCATACCCTTCCTTGGGGAAAGTGAAAACCTCAGGGCTGAGCTTGCTCCAGGCCCTCAGGCCCCTCAGGTCCTCTGAAAGCCCCCTCCCTCATTCACACACACACACACACACACACACACACACACACACACACACACCGGCTCCCTCATAGTTCATTAATAATCCAGTTGTGAATGACACAGTCGCTGTAGGAGCGATTAGAGAGCAGGGCAGGTGGGGGAGACATAAAGTGATGTTTAAAATAACCCAAGGGGATCATTGTTCTCCACAGAATGTTTCCGTTGATTTATCGTGAAGAGCTGTGGGCTGAAAGGGCAGGGATACATCTCTCTAAGGCAGGTGTTGAACTTGGAGCCTGTGCTCCTGACATGAAGCCCTGAGGATGGGCCCAAATCCCCAGGTTGTAACTGTTCACACTTCTCGCCGCATTTGATACCAAAGTTCCATGCACTTGGAATAAGGTGGAGAACTCACGCCTCCTGACTTCAAAACTTGCTACACAATCTACACAGCTACACAATCGAGACACTGCAGTATGGGTATAAGGACAGACATATAGATAATGGGGAAAAACTGAGAGTCCAGATATGTTTATATCCTTCTGCTTATAACCAATGCATTTTCAACAAGAGTGGCAACACAATTTAATAAGGAACCGATAGTCTTTTCAGCCAAGGGTGCGGGAACAAGTGAATTTCCCCATGCAAAAGTATAAAGCTGAACCCCTACCTCACACCATGTACAGAAATTAACTCAAAATAGACCAGACTGACATGTAAGAGCTAAAGCTGCAAAACACTCATAAGAAAATGAAGGCATAAATGTGACCATGGATTAAGTAATGGTTTCTTAGATGGGGCACCTGAAGCACAAGCAACAAAGAAAATAATAGATAAGCCAGA
The DNA here is from genome assembly GCF_008692635.1 of Crocuta crocuta. NCBI lineage: Eukaryota > Metazoa > Chordata > Mammalia > Carnivora > Hyaenidae > Crocuta > Crocuta crocuta. The sequence continues at coordinate 4,159,990 of NW_027532409.1, forward strand.
CCTGATTAAAAAAAAAAAAAAAGTTTGTGCTTCAAAAATGGAACATCATCAGGGCACCTGGGTGGCTCAGTCAGTTGAGCATCTGAGTTCCGCTCAGGTCATGATCTCGCAGTTCGTGAGTTCAAGGCCCGTATCAGGCTCTGATGACAGCTCAGATTCTGACAGTTTCAGATTCTGTGTCTCCCTCTCTCTCTGCCCCTCCCCTGCTCGCACTCTGTCTCTTTCTCTCTCTCTCTCTCAAAAATAAATTAAAACATTATTTTTTTTTAATTTGGGGCAACATCAAGAAAGTGAAAATAAGGTAATTGTTATGGGCTGAATTGTGGCCCCCCCCCAAAATTCACATGTCTAAGTCCCAACCCCTAGTACCTCAGAATGTAACTGTATTTGGAAATAAGTGTTTAAAGAAGTGATTAACTCAAACGGAGGCCCTTAGGATGGGGCCTGAATCCAATATGACTAGTGTCTTTATAAATGGAGGGAAGGACATCATGGATGCACACACAGAGGGGAGACATTGTGAAGACACAGACTATCTACAAGGAGAGAAACCAACTCTGCAGACACCTTGATCTTGGACTTCCAGCCTTGAGAGCTGTGAGAAATAAATTTCTGTTATTTAAGCCACCTGGAACATGGTATTTTGTCACAGCAGCCCTAGCAAGCTAATACAGTAACTCACAAGATGGGAGGAAACATGTGCAAATCATACATCTGATAAGGTCTTGTATCTAGAATCCATAAGGAACTCTTACAACTCAATAACAAAAAGGCAAACAGTAAAACCTTGGTCTGCGAGTAACTCGTTCTGCGAGTGTTCTGCCAGATAAGCAAACCTTTCCAATAAACTTTAGCTTGATTAAACAATCAATGTCTTGCAATACGAGTAGTATGTGACGCCAAACATCACATGATCACAATTGAGCCACAACTGAGCACTCTCTCTCTCTCTCTCTCTCTCTTTCTCCCCCACACACCCTCCCATGGGATTGTGGGTGATTTTTCTCATGCTCAGATGCTTGGTCTTAGGCCTCAGTGTTTGGCAGAAATCAGTGATTTTTCAGAATGTTGAAAGGTGCCCACACTGGCACTAGTGTATTTTTTGTCCCTTCAAAGCACCAAGGGACAGTCCTTTGCTTTTCCATACAAGAGGAAGCTTAGGAAGGCTTTGCTTCCTTCTAGGTCAGGCTGCCTGCAGATATAGACCTTTTCCTCTGCTGCCTTATTGCCAGTTACATTAAATACAGTAGATGACAAGACTTTATAATACTGCACTGTAGTCAACATCCGTGCAAGTGTATACAATGGCCCCCACGCAGAAAAAGATTCTGTTGAGCCAACAGATAGCAGTGGTTCAGTTAGTAATAGTGAAAGTTGTCCTACACAATAACCCTCCTCTCTCTTGTCTCCCGCACACCAGCCAGGAAGGTTGCGCCTGGGTGGCTTAGTCGGTTAAGCATCCGGCTTTCGCTTAGGTCATGATCTCGCGGTTCGTGGGTTCGAGCCCCACGTTGGGCTCTGTGCTGACTGCCAGCTCAGAGCCTGGAGCCTGTTTCAGTCTGTGACTCCCTCTCTCTCTGACCCTCCCCTGCTCACGCTGTCTCTCTCTCTCTCTCATTCCTAGAAATAAACAAAAAAAAAAAAAAATTCAAAGGTAAGTACAAGTTAATTTGTTTATTTTATTTTTCTTTACATTTTGTATTTTCTTTATTATTTTGTTTTACATTACAGTATTGCAATCATTTTTATGTGAATATTTTTGGGCTGTGGAATGAATCATCAAGTTTCCATTATTTCTTGTGGGGAAATTTGCTTTGATATACAAGTGCTTTGGATTACAAACATGTTTCCAGAACAAATTATGCTCGCAAATGAAGGTTTTGCTCTAACTCAATTAAAAATTTGACAAAGAATCTGAATAGACATTTCTCCAAAGAAGATATATAAATGGCCCCTAAGTGCATGAAGACATACTCAATGTCATTAGCGATGCAGGAAACGCAAATCAAAACCATCATGTGATCCCATTTCAAACTTAATAGGGAGTCTATAATCAAAAAGACAGGCAATAACAAGTGTTGGCAAGGATGTACGGACTTAGAAGCCTCATACATTGCTGATGGAAATGTAAAAGGGTGAAATTGCTTTCAAAATCAGTCTGCCAGTTCCTCAAAATGTTAAACATAGAATTACCAGATGATCCAGAAATTCTACTGGTAGGTACGTAGCCACAAGAAAGGAAAGCATACTTCCATACAAACTTGTCCATGAACCCTCACGATAGCATTCTGCATAAAGGCCCCAAAGTGGAAACAGCCCAAATGTCCATCATATGTGTCACATGAAAGAAGCCAGACAAGAGACCACATATGGGATGATTCTATCGGTAGGTGATGTCCAGAACAGAATGTCTGTATAGAGACAGAAAGTAGATCAGTGGTTGTCAGGAGATGGGAGAGGGCTCGGGGCACAAGCAGAGCAGGATTGATAAAAGGCACTAGATTCCTTTTGGGGTGATTAAAACATTCTAAGACTGTTGTGGTGATGGCTGCCCGGCAGTAAGTATGCCAGAGCCCACTGAATTGTACACTTTATTTTTTTAAATTTTTTAATCTTCATTTTTGAGAGAGAGACAGAGAGTGAGCAGGAGACGGGCAGAGAGAAAAGGAGACACAGAATCCAAAGCAGGCTCCAGGCTCTGAGCTGTCAGCACAGAGCCCGACGTGGGCTCGAGCTCATGAGCCGTGAGATCATGACCTGAGCCGAAATCGGACACTTAACCCACGGAGCCACCCAGGTGCCCCTGACTGTACACTTTAAATGGGTGAATTGTGTGGTATATGTATCACAATAAAGCTGTCACCAAAAAAAAAGCTAAACTGGTCCCTTGAAAGTAACCGGAGGACTGTATCCTCTCAGCCTGTCCCCTGCCCCCACGCAGGAAAGCCCTGCCCTATATTTTGAGCTTGTCTGCAGTCTATGAGACATTAGGATACAGTCCAAGGCCAATGAACATTCTAATAGTTGGTGGGAAATATCTGAGGACCTAAAAATAAATAGATCGGCCCAACATATAAAGTCTGAAATGTCGGTGCTTATAAATACAGAATTAAGTATCTACATAACTTTTCACTAGCCAAGTGCAGCTCACGTGAACTCACAGTCATATAAAAATTACGCAGGAAGTAGAACCGGGGTGCATTATATGGTTGCTGTGAGGTAAAGCAAGAAGAAAGGCCCAGAGGCTCCTGGGTCTGTGGGAAAATGAGCTAATCCAGCTCAAAAGGATTCATTTTCGTGGTTATTTGAGCCACTGGTTCTTAATACGAGCCGGTGGGCAGGTGCCATGCTGGCTACATTTATGCGTTCAACAAATACCTCGTCTGATGCCTGGCCCCCAGTGAGCCTTGCTGGGAGGCTGGTGCTGCGGGCCAGCCCCAACCACCAGAAGTGCAGGGGTGCGGAGGTGGGCTCGGGGGGAAAGGAGCCTGAGCAGTAGAAAGGCATGCCGGGTAAGCATCCCAGCTCCTCAGTGAACTTGCTGGGTGGTCATTTCCCCTTCCAGGGTGTCAGTTTCCTGGTCTGTAAAACTCCTTTTGTGCAACACTTGCATGGGTGTGTGTGTGTGTGTGTGTGTGTGTGTGTGTGTGTGTGTGTGTTTTCCCACGTCCTCCTGCTTTTGAGGGAAGTGACCTTTGTTCGACCTCTTTTGTAAGCTTCCCAAAGGGCAGGGTCAGAAATGTGTGCACACAGTGGGAGCCCCTCAGAGGTGTGCAGGGAGCACTAGATGGCTAGCAGGTGAGCTCCGTCCTGGGATTCTGTGAGGTTCAGGGTGACTAGGGGAGGGGGCAGACGGGTGTTCATTTTTATATTCCGTTTACAGAGAACTCTTGTAACCCAGTGGCTCTCCATTTTGGCAGTACGTGGGAATCACTGAGGGAGCTCCGGAAAAGATTGATATCAGCCCAGGCTTTACCCCAGGCCGTTTGAATCGGACTCTGGAGGTGGGGCTCCTAGTTTTAAACCACGCTTATTGGGGCGCCTGGGTGGCTCAGTTAGTTAAGCATCCAACTTCAGCTCAGGTCATGCTCTCACGGCTCATGAGTTCGAGCCTGGCATCAGGCTCTGTGCTGACAGCTCAGAGCCTGGAACCTGCTTCCAATTCTGTGTCTCCCTCTTCCTGTTCCTCCCCCGCTCACGCTCTACCTCTCTCAAAAATAAATAAACATTAAAAAAAATTTTTTTAATGCAATGTGCATCCAGGTTACAGATCACCACCTAAGTCTGTGTTTCTCAAAGTTCACAAAGCACAGAATCACCTAGGGGAAGGGGAGGAAGAGGGTGTTAAAATGCTGCTTCCCAGGCCTGTCTTTGGCACCACTTCCTCATTCTTCAGTGTAATACAGTCCTAGGAATATGCATTTTAACAGGTCTTAGCTAATGCCTCCACCTGCCAGTACAATAGTGACATCTCTTTCTCCTGTAACTCTGACCTTGACTTAAGCAGGGTTTCCCACATTTACTTAGTAAAAGAATCACCTGGAGCACTTATTAAAAATGCAGATGTCACTGCGTGGTCACCACTATAATAACAATTGAGGAGGCAAGGGTCATCAAGGGATGCTAGAGCCACGGAGTAAAAAGTTGCTGGGTAACAGAATGTTCACGTGGTTCAAATGATCACATCCCAAACTGTGTACTGATTACAAAGGGGGGCATGTGCCTTTACAAGAGAGAGATCCAGAAGTCCGCACTCTAGCCCAGTGACGGAACCCAGCCTCGCCAAGAATGGAACAACCTGACATTGTGTGTGTGCCCTGATGTGACGCAATGTGACGTACGCGTCACCTTCTATGGTATATTCTTGCCAAAAATACCTAACCTGATTTTAATCATGAGGAAAATTAGACAAATCTAGAATGTGGGGCATTCCACAAGCCTGGACTCCCTTTTGAAAAGTTAATTTGTTATTGAAGGTGGGGAGATATTCTATCTAGATTAAGAGAGATTAAAGGGACATCAACGAAAAATATATGAAGTGTGGACCTGGATTGGATCCTGGGTTGAGAGAGTGAAGGGCTGCAAAAGAATTTTGTAGACTACTGAGACTTTAGCTCTTGGTTGTATATTAGATGCCATTACTGAGTCGACGTTAATACCCTGAGATGTGATCATGGTGGCGTGGTCATGGAGGACAGCGCCTTCCCTCATCCTTCGGGGATGCCTGCCAAGGAGAGGGTCAATGAAGAAGAAAGAAAAGCAGAAATGTGCCAAAATGTTCACCATCGGTGAATCTAGGTGAAGGGTGTTCAAGGGTTCCTTGTACTTTGCTTTCGATTTCTCTGCAAGTTTGATATTTTTCAAAATAACAAAATCTGGACAGTGGGAAGGAATGCAGATCCCTGAGCCCCATCCCTTGAAGGCTCGGATTCAGTGAGCCTGCAGTGAGGCCCAGGGTCTGTGTTTTTAAGGGGTGCCCCAGTGATTTTTGGCTGACGCGAGGCCTCACCATCCCTGGAGGTCCCCCTGCTGACAGCCTGCCCCACTGGCTACCTTCCAGGTTCCCCTGCAAGGTACTCCCGTCTCCCCGCACATCCTGTTCCCTTTCTCTGCTGAAACCCCACATATCTCCCAGTTCTCAGCCCCAATGTCACTTCCTCAGTGAAGGCTTCCCAGAAGCCTCTGCTCAGTCAAACCCTCTGGCATTGGCTCTCATGGTCCTCGGGACCACAGCTATCATTTTACATACCTTTGTAACCGTTGGATTAATACCCACCTCTCCTGTTTGGACAGTGTGAGGGGCTGAATTGTGTCTGTCCCCCACCTGCCTCCGTATGTTGCAGTCCTAACCCTCAGGACCTCAGAATGTGACTGCATTTGGAGACAGGGCCTCTAAAGAGGCGACGAAGGTAAATGAGGACACCCAATATGGCGGTGTCCTTAGAGGAATGGATTAGAGGCAGAGAAAACATCGTGAAGACGCAGCTCCAGGCCTAAAGATCTCTGAAGACCGGACATTGCTGATACCTTGATCTCGGACTTCCATCCTTCAGGACTGTGGGGAAAGGAGTGTCTGAAGTTTAAGTTCCCAGTGTGTGTCTCTCGTCAGGGCAGGCCTAGTGGACGGGTGGGTGGTGAGCGCCCCCAGCAGGCGCCAGGTCTGTTCTGTCTGCAGGAGGGGCCCAGGGAGGATCTGGCGAGGGGATGAAGGGATCTTGCTTTACAAGGTGTGGGAACAGTTTACGGAGGGAAAACCTACCCCTGGGCCCACCTCGCTCTGGGGTTCAATAAACAGCTCCGGGATGCGGTAACTTTTTTTTTTTTAATAGTTTTAGTTTCTTTATTTTTGAGCCAGAGACAGAGCATGAGTGGGGGAGGGGCAGAGAGAGAGGGAGACACAGAATCTGAAACAGGCTCCAGGCTCTGAGCTGTCAGCACAGAGCCCAATGCGGGGCTCGAACCCACAAACCGTGAAATCTGACCTGAGCCGAAGTCGGACGCTTAACCGACTGAGCCAGCCAGGCGCCCCGCGGTAACATTTTAGAAATTGGGCAGCTTCAGGTTTTCCTCCCTCGATTTGTGTTTTGTTGTTGCTGCTGTTGTCACCTTCAGCTCTGTGTCCATCCGGCTGCCGTCCCTCTCTGCCTCTGCGGGAGGACAGATACCACCCGGAGCAAACAAAGTCGCTCTCCACTCTGGAGTGGTAGCTCCCAAGGCCCAGGGGGCCCCGGAAGGCCAAAGCGCTTTTCACGTGTTACTGCCTCGGACAAGAGGAAAGGGCTTGTGGAGTGCTAGAAATCTAGGCTTGGAAAGAGGAGCAGGCAACGCTTATCTCCGCACAGGAGGTTGGTTGAAGCGTGCTCGGCTTCTGAATCCTTGGGGAAACGCAAGCAAAGCATCTGGGAGAGAAAGGTTGACGGCCGGCAGAAAGGCAAAGCAAGGCCTTTTAAGTGAGGAACAGCCCAGGGACATGACACAGGAATCCCGTGGAGTGAGGGGGAACCCAACGCGGGTATGGCCACTGCGAAGGGAAAGTTTGCACCTGTTTGGAAATGTTGGATATGCGTGTCCTGTGACCCCGCAACTCCACTTTTAGGAGTACCTGGCCTGGAGGAAGGCTCCCATCTGTGTAGGCAAAGAGAGGTCTAAGAATGTTGATCGTAGCTCTATTTGTAACAGCAAAAGATGCACAACGTTCTGAATATCTACCAGTAGGGTAACAGGCAAAGGGCTATTTTATTATGATGGAATTCTAAACAACAGAGAACATGAACTAAAATAGAGCTACCTGTATCAACCTAGATAAATCTAGAAAACAAAATGTGAATGAGAAAGAAACCAAGTTACAAAGGGATCCTTGCAATGGGATGCTTTTATATTTAACCACACAGCAGCATCCAGTAATGATATATACACCTGCCACCGAAGTATGACATGGGGTAGATCTCTTCTCTGGCTCTGCACCGCTGTGGGTTAAGCCATAGGGATTCCCTCCTTCTCTGGCTTCTCCTAGACTTTAGTCAAAGGGAAGCAGGATTCGGGACACTGAAGAAACAAGGCCCTGTGATGCGACAGTATCCTTCCGCTGAAGCCCACGGCTCCCTTTGGTGGCCCTCTCCGTGCTTTGATAACTGCTCACTCCCCTTGCCTCAGTTTTCCCATTCATAAAATGGGGATGATAAAAATGCCTACTTTCTATTTTATTGTGTGGACCTGGTGAGCAGAAGCACTCGACACAGTGCCTGCCAGGTGATGAACACTCAGAAAGTTAGCTTTTATTATTATCAGCCATCCTTTCTCTATGCCTGCAAGGAAGTACTGCCCACTTTCTTACACTTTAAGATCGCCTGGCTTCCTTTAACGTTACTTGAAATTTCAAAATACAAGTCTGCAAGGAATCTCTTATCTGAAACCATGGGGACAAAATGTACTCTGGAATTCAGGCTCTGGGGTTTGATAAATGTACTGTGGCGCATACACTCTGTATCGGTGGTTCTCATACTTGAACATGAACCAGAATCACCCTTAGGGGTTGTTAAAGCACAGATGGCTGGACCGCATCCCAGAGTTTTTGATTCAGTAGGCCTGGGGTGGGGCCTGAGAAGTTCCATGTTTGACAAGACCCCGGCTGATACTGATGCTGCTGGCCTGGGGACCACACCTGAAGATTTATTTAATAACACCTGTTATTAAATAACACCCCTAGAGGGAATCCAGGGCAGTACCCCATAATCACACCCTAGTATTTCCGCTGTGAAATGTTATTGAGAGAGGATGCATGGCCTTATGTCAGTTCAGATCAGGTCTAGCTACTGAGCAGGCTTTTGCAAACTGATGAAAACCTTTTGCTTTTCAGAGAATTTTTTATTTTGGAAGAAAGTTTAAGGGTTTGGGGACTTGTAAATGAAATCTCGTGACCAAAGACAAATGCATACAAGAAACAGAAGTGTTAGACTATGCTTTTTAATGTTTTTTAAAATTTATTTTTGAAAGGGGGGGGCAAACTGGGGAAGGGCAGAGAGAGGGGGACGGACAGAGGTTCCAAAGTGGGCTCTGGGCTCTGCGCTGACAGCAGCAAGCCAGAGGCGGGGCTCAAAGTCACAAACTGTGAGATCATGACCTAGACCAAAGTCGAGTGCTTAACTGACTGAGCCACCCAGGTGCCCCAGATTATGTTTTTTAAAAACTACACTTGACCCACCACCATCAGGGGTTGTGAACGTCTGAACGGAGTGAGAATAAGCTTCTCTTAAGGGAGAACAGTAAGACTCGCATTCTCTATGCTGGCCACCAGGTGGCAGCAACAGCTCCGCATCAAGGCTGGGGATCACTTTGGATGGAGAGAGGGGGTCCGTGCCTTTATGTGACAGAGCCGGGCTCACGATAGCTACTCTAGAAGACACTTTGGGAACTAATGGTGCTTTGTTAACTAACTACCCAAAAAACATAATGGGGTAAACAACCATTTTATTATGCTCATAAATTCTGTGGATCCCAAATTTGGAAAGGGCTTGTCTGTTCCACATGTCTGGGATGTCGGCTGGGAAGACTCAGGGGCTGGGGGTGACTCAACAGCTCGGAGCGGGAGTCACCTGGAGGCGTCTTCGCTCACGTGTGTGATGACCAGTGCCGGGTGTCAGAGGGGACCCCAGCTAGGTCCTCAACAGGAACGTCTACATGGGGACTCTCCACCTGAGCATGGACTTCCTCACAGCATGGCCGCTTGCTTCAAGTGTGAATGTCTCCACCCGGCTTCAAGGGGAGAGAACATGGACCCCCACTGGATGGGAGGAAAGTCAAGGTCACCGGGGTAATTTGCTAGGGCTGCCATAACAAAATACCACAGACCGGAAGGCTTAAATAATAAAAATCTACTTCCAGTTCTGGAGGCTAAGTCCACGATCAAGGTGTCAACAGGCTTGGTTTCTCCTGAGATTTCTCAGCTTGCCGATGGCGTCCCTCTTGCGCTATTCTCACAGGTCGTTCCTCTGTGTGCCCACCTCTGCGTCTCTGTGTGTCCAAACTTCCTCTTATAAGCACACCAGTCAGACTGGATTAGGGCCACCCTAATAGCCTCATTTTCACTTAATCACATTAAAATTTTTTTTAATGTTTATTTATTTTTGAAGGAGAGAGTGACAGCACGAGCGAGGGAGGTGCAGAGAGAGAGAGAGACTCAGAACCTGAAGCAGGCTCCAGGTTCTGAGCTGTCAGCACAGAGTCCGACGCAGGGCTCAAACTCACCATGAGATCGTAACCTGAGCTAAGTCCAGCACTTAACCGACTGAGCCACCCAGGCGCCCCCCTTAATCACATTTTTAAAGATCTTATCTCCACATGCTGAGGTGCTAGGGTTAGGGCTTCAACATACGAACTTGGGGGGGTGACTCAATTCAGCCTGTAACAGTCACACTGTCAGAAGAGCACGTGGGATAGGAGAGAGTCCTATGGCCATCTTGGGAAAACACAATCTGGGGGCACCTGGGTGGCTCAGTCAGTTAAGCATCCGACTTCGGCTCGGGTCATGATCTCATGGTCCATGGGTTCGAGCCCTGCATCAGGCTCTGTGCTGACAGCTCAGAGCCTGGAGCTGGCTTCTGATTCTGTGTCTCCCTTCTGTTCCTCCCCTTCTTGTCTCTCTCTCTTGGACTCTCAAAAATAAAGAAACATTAAAAAAAAAAAAGGAAAACACAATCTGCATGGCCCCCCTCCTCCCGTGGCACCAAACGCTCCAATGGCATCACACTTTGCTAAGCACATTTGACTCATCCTGCCCCTGTGCCTTTGAACATGCTGCTCTGTCTGCCCAGGATGCCCTCACCTGACCTGCTTTCACAGGCTGCTCCCATTCACCCAACCAGAGCTCACCGCCCATCCAGAGCATTCCAGACCTCGGTGCCCAGTCATTGCTGACCACCCTTATCTTCACCACCACTCTCAGTAGCCCGGCCACAACCACTGCCATTCATGGACCGCTTCTCTATGCCAAGCCAAGTTCTACTGATCTCATTTAATCCTTCTAACAACCTGTGAGGTCAGTTTTCAAGATGAAGAGGCCAAAGTGGGGAAGTCACCAACCCAGAGCTATGAACAAGTAGGTGGCAAAGTCAAGACTTGATCTCAGGTCTGCCTGCCCCAGAGCCTGTGTTTGTCACTTCTTGGCCTCTTGGGCCTCTGATGGCCTCCTCTGTGCCACCCCCACTTTGGTTTTACCTTCCTATCATAGCACCAATCCCCTGCAATAATTCCGACTGCAGCTGCTCCGGTCCTGTCTGCTGGTCTCACCGGCTTATGCTCTGCCTGCCCCAGGGAAGGTCTCACCTCGGGCTGTGAGTGGGCCGAGGGCCAAACAGGCCTTGCGCGTTCCATTGTCCATTACATCGCAGTGCTGTCACAGTAACGGTTCCCCATGAACCGCAACTCTCCACATCCACGCCTCGGTCTAGCCCCCTCCCACGTGGACTTGGGACTGGTCCCCGTGACTTGCTGTGGCCAGGGGGACATCAGCAAATCCAATGCAAGCAGGCGCTCCAGCGGCATGGATGCCCCAGCTTGGAACCCTGCCACCTTGTGCACAAAACCAGAATAGACCTGAGGATGAGAGACCCTGGGCAGAGAATGACCCGGCCACCCTACCTGTCCCAGGAATCCCAGCTGGGGCCTGGACTTCCCAAGGTCATAAGCCCACGTGCATCTTTTTGTCTCAGATTTGCCTTCTTTGCTGACCTTTCAACCTCAGGGACTGACTTCCTTTGCCCAAGTTCACACAGCCTGCGAGTGGAGGACCCAGCATTCCGGCCCAGGTCTGGCCATCTAGAAGGCAATGATCACAGCAGCAATAATGACAATAATTAATAAATAAACATCATAACAAAATATGAAATAAGTAAAATTACATTTAAATTAAAATCATAAAAATAAATAAGTATAATAATAACTATGCTATTTTACTGTTGTAATATTACTTTTTTGCTATATTCCTCTACTTAATATCAAGGACATTATAGATTTTAACCATATTTGGTGTGTTTTTATCACCATATTCTTGTTTATATTTTCAGGATAGCACACTATTCTTTGGTTAGAAAGCCGTGATGTTGGGGTGCCTGGGTGGCTTAGTCAGTTGAGCGTCCGACTTCGGATGAGGTCATGATCTCATTGTTCCTGAGTTCAAGCCCTGCATTGGGCTCCTTGCTGACAGCTCAGAGCCTGGAGCCTGCTTCGGATTCTGTGTCTCCCTTTCTCCTTGCCCCTCCCCTGCTCACACTCTGTGTCTCTCTCAAAAATAAGTAAAACATTAAAAAACCAATAGCCAGGATGTTGCCACCTTGCAGTCCATTTGTTTGTTCCCGTATATGAATATAGTGTTCTTCCTGTTTTCTTTCTTCTTTAGTTCCTTGGCTCCAGGCGCACAGTCTTACGCTTGGTCCTTGCATGCGTGTGGCAGGTGTAAGCCAGGATCCGTGATGCCCAATCTCAACGTACTGCTGTATTTACCACAAGCACAGCACAGTCCCCAAAATATCACAAATAATTCAGCTTTTGTTTTTCAAATGCCATGAAAGGAAATGCAGACATGAACTTCCCAGGGACACTTAACTCAATGCCTTGCTTCCCTGATGGCCACTACCCGCACACCTGCAGTCTTCCCAGTCTGCCCAGCTCCTCTGTATCTCTCCACAGTCTCTTTCCTGTCCTGCCCTGCTTCCTCACTTTCTTCCACCCTCTGCAGTTCTGTCTCCCTCTCCCTCCTTTCTGGATTCTATATCACAAGGCTTGCTTAATTACCTGTTGATCCCACGACACTAGAAATGTCTATGATTTTTTACATTTAAAAACTCAGGGGTGCCTCGGTGGCTCAGTCGGCTCAGCATCTGACTCTTGGTTTCAGCTCAGGTCACAATCTCATGGTTTGTGAGTTCGAGCCCCACACCCGGCTCTACACTGCAAGCACGAATCCTGCTTGGGATTCTCTGTCTTCCCTCTCTCTCTGCCTCTATCCCATTCATGCTCGCTCTCTCGCTCTCTCTCTCTCTCCAAACAAATAAATAAAAACTTTAAAATATTTCTCCAAAATGAAAATAAACTCCAACAGATTCTCACTCAGGTCCTAGGACTCATAGGAGAGCGCTGGGGGGCTGGTGGGCACAGGCCCACTAAGAAAACATCACCAGGGGCGCCCGGGTGGCTCAGTCGGTTCAGCGTCCGGCTTTCGCTTGGGTCATGATCTCGCGGTTCGTGGGTTCGAGCCCCGCGTCGGGCTCTGTGCTGACTGCCAGCTCGGAGCCTGGAGCCTGTTTCAGTCTGTGACTCCCTGTCTCTCTGACCCTCCCCTGCTCACGCTGTCTCTGTCTCTCCTAGAATAAATAAAAAACTTTAAAAAAAAAAAAAGAAAACATCACTGATACAGATCATTTCCATTCCTATATGCCAGCAACAAACAGAAATTAGCCCTTTAATAAAAAGAGGCCACTTACAATAGCAATAAAAGTTGGGAGGTGGCTAGGATTCATAAACCCGCAGAGGATCTTTATGGAGAAAATCAGAACACTCTAATTCCAGACAGTGAAGAACTGAATGTTCCAGACTTGAATAAAAGGTTCACACATGAAATAAAGAGCATGTACAAAATCTGTATGAAAAAGATGTATGTCCCATGTCAAGGATATGAATGGGGAATGCTCGGAAGAAATTAAGTGAGCATAAATCAAAGAGCTATTCACTAAAACCACAGTGAGATATAATGTCCTGAGCATTAGGAAAAGATTTTACAGTTATAAATGTGCAGGATCTGTCAAAGTCTGGAAAATGGGTAGCTACTGTAGAAAGGGTGTAAATTGGTATCATTTGGGACAGTGATTTGACAGTATCTGTCAACATTTAAAACATCCTCTCGTCCAGCAACTTTCATTTGTAGAGTGTATCCTTTCTGAATATGCATGTGTGCAGGGATATTCACTGCAGCATGATCCTCAAGGGAATAAATTCAGAAACAGGGGCGCCTGGGGAGCTCATTCGGTTAAGCATCTGACTTTGGCTCAGGTCATGATCTTATGGTTTGTGAGTTTGAGCCCCGCATCAGGCTCTGTGCTGATAGCTCAGAGCCTGGAGCCTGCTTCAGATTCCGTGTCTCCCTCTTTCTCTGCCCCTCCCTGACTAATGCTCTCTCTATCTTTATCTCTCTCTCTCTCTCTCTCTCTCTCTGTCTCAAATAAATAGACATTAAAAAAATTAGAAACGGAGCTATTCAAATGCCATTGAAAAGCAGAATCATTAAATAGTGACATGAAAAATCATGGAATACCATTCAAATGTTTGAATGAATGAGCTGACTTCCAACAATGTGCAGGAAATATATGAATAAAAACTTTTGTAGTCTACTTCATGACATGAAGACCTGAGCAAAGGAAAAAAAGCACTTTTCCATTTGGGGCTAGAAGATTCAATAAAGGAAAGATACCATCTTTCATTTTTCAATCTATAATTTTAATGAGATGCAAATAAATATTCCAACAGGATTTTTCTGTAGCTTCACAAACTGATTCCAAGGACCATGCAGGAAAAAAAAATTTTTAACTCATTAAAAAAAGAGACAGAGAGAGAACTTTGGGGAGACAAACTCTGTTGCACTTCAAAGTGAGCAACAAAGTGAGAGTACAAGTTCATTATGAATTCAGCAATAGACAGAGAGATGGATAGACCAGATAAGTGAGTCTGGAAGTAGACCACAAAATATAAGGTCATTTAATAAATAATGAAAGTGGCATTTAAATCAGTGGAGAAAAGATAGATTACTTAATAAATATTGTGGGTACAATTGGCTAGTTATCTGAAAAGTAATTCAGCTGGAGTCCCACCATAAACCTACAAACATCAATTTCAACTGGATAAATAAATCATGGTACGTGCATGCAGTAAAGTACTACAGAGCAACAGGCATGAATGAACCATGGCTACATGCAACAGGGTGGACCTTAAATTTTTATTTAATGTTGATTTATTTTTGAGAGGGAGAGAGTATGAGCAGGGGTGGGGCAGAAAGAGAGGCTCCGCACCGACAGCAGTGAGCCTGATATGAGGCTCGAACCGGGGCTCAAACCCACAAACCGTGCGATCATGTCCTAAGCCAAAGTCCAACACTCAACTGACTGAGCCACCCAGGTGCCCCACAGCCAGGTGGATCTTAAAGCCATGTTTAGGGATGCACAAATAGGTGGTAAAACCATAAAGAGCACAAAAAAGTATAGGTCAGAAGTTGATACAGTGGTTTCTTACCACGGGAAAAGAGCAGATTTTGATCAGGAAAGATCATTCTGGGGGTTTCCAGGGAGGAGCATCGAGTAACAATGTTCAGTTTCTTGACCATCGCGATTACACAGGTGCTCGTTTTATAACAAGTTGTTAAGTTGTATACATTTATATTGTATGGCATTATGCATGGGCTTTTTTTTTTTTACATAAAAGGGTTTAAAAGAACTAAATATATGGAAAACACACAGAAGATTTTTTTCATTATCTCAGAGTAAAGCTTTTCTAAAGAAGAGATAAAACCGGAAAGCAATTTTCAAAGATTGCTTGATTTGAGACCATAAAGAATTCTGCACGGAGAAATAACCTCAACAAAAGTCAAATGACAAACACCCATTATGGGAAAATGTTTGCAATGCTTATCACATTTCTTAATATAAAAGAGCAGAGGATGCTGTGAATGTGTTATCCATTAAACATAACATAAAAACAAAGGAAAAAGAGGGGCACTGGGTGGCTCAGTCGGTTAAGCGTCTGACTTTGGCTCAGGCCATGATCACACGGTTTGTGGGTTCCAGCCCCGCATTGGGCTCCGTGCTGATGGCTAGCTCAGAGTCTGGAGCCTGCTTCAGATTCTGTGTCTCCCTCTCTCTCTGACCCTCCCCTGCTCACGCTGTCCCTCTCTCTCAGAAATAAATAAGACATTAAAAAATTTTTTTTAAAAACAAAGGAAAAAGAAAGAATATGAAGCTCTCTTTGTATTGTTGTGGTATCATCTCCAAGATACACTGTTATGCTGTGTATAGCACGCTACTATTTTGGGAAAAGCATATATATATATATATATATATATATATCATGGAAATGCTGATCACATTCTCATGGAGTTTTTATCATGTTTGTGATACATATACACGTACATACGTTTTTCAAAGATGAGAAAGAAGCCACTTCGTATGCAATGATGTAGAATAACATCTAAAACATATTGCTACATGACAAACAAAACAAGGCTAAATGAAAGTGCTATTGCTTTTTAATTTTTAATTTTATTTTTTTAACATTTATTTATTGTTGAGAGAGTCAGAGAGAGAGCGTGAGGGTCAGGGAGGAACATAGAGAGAGAGAATCCCAAGCAGGCTCCACTCCGTCAGTGCAGAGCCTAATGCAGGGCTCAAACCCATGAACCATGAGATCATGACCTGAGCTGAAATCAAGAGGTGGACACTTAACTGACTGAGCCACCCAGGTGCCCTACTTTTTAAATTTTTTAAATGGGAAGCTTCAAACACATGCAAAAGTAGAGACAGAGCTATGAACCCCTGTACCTATGTCTCCCCACCACACTCAACCAACACATGGCCACCTTTGCTTCCTCTCCCCTCCCTCCCCTCCATCCCTCTCCCCTCCACTCTAGCAAACCCCAGACATATCATTTCATCTACAGATGCTTCAGTATGTATCTCTAGAAGCATCCCCACCCCTCTCTCAGCATGATAATCACATCCAAAAATGAAAATAGATCAATAATCTTTCATATCATCGAACATCCAGGATTCACATTTCCCAGAGTTTTTTAGAAGTTGCTTTAAAAGTTGATTCATTAGAATCAGGATCTGAACAAGGTCCAAACTTCCTATTTGTGTTTCATTTCAAGTGTCTTTTAAAGTACAGGTTTCCTTCCTTTTATCCCCTTTTCAGTTTATTTGTTGGGGGTAAGGGGAGGTTAATTTATAGGTTTCCTCACCCTGCCTCTTTTTTCCCTCTTTGCAATTTTTTTGATGGAAGAAAAAGAAAAGAGGGTTATTTGTCCCAGAGGACTTTCCGCCTAAAGGATGTTGCTGATTGCATCCCCATGGTGTTGGCGTGTTTGTGACCGATTTGACCCACTCACCGCACTCAGGTCCTCTGTCCACCTTTCTCCACCCTGATCTTCGCCCCTGGAGGCTGACCTACTTGGACGACATCCTCCAGGCTCACTCACCCTCTGGCTCCAGGAATTGGCCAATAGGGAGCCCTGGGGGAGGGAGGGAGGGAAAAAGATGAGGTCAGAGTGTTCGTTTCCCCTCCCTGCAAGGCCACCTCAGGTTGGCTGCGCTCCTTGACTGGAGGGAACTGTCCTACAGAGCTCCCTACCTTTCCAGCGTCTGGCAATTTCTCCCTTTCTGCTGGTGAAGCCTTTTCTGCCACACATCCCAGTAATTCTTCACACTCTGACTTCACCTTGATAAATAACCTACCTCTTGGAATTTTCCTAATCCGAGTTCACCTGTTGGGATCCTAAAATATACACTGATTCTCTACTCCCCACCCACCCCCGCTCAGTATTTCTAGCAAACTGGCAGTTAAATCTGGAGGCTTGACCAGTACTTCATAGATGGCGTTCAATATGTTATTTATATTGCATCACATCAGGAGGCATATAACATCCATCCATTATAAAGATACCATCAGCTTTTCACCTAAGATTTTTTAGCAGGGGTTGACGATCATTGCCTCTTGCCATTATCGGGAGTTAGAAAATGGTTATATTCTTTTTTTTTTTTTAATGTTTATTTATTTTTGAGAAAGAGAGAGAGAGAGCAGGTAGGGGCAGAGAGAGGGAGAGAGAGAATCCCAAGCAGGCTCTGCGCTCTTAGCCCAGAGCCCAATGTGGGGCTCCATCTCTCGAACCATGTGATCACGACATGAGCCGAAATCAAGAGCTGGACGTTTAGTGGACTGAGCTGCCTGGATGCCCTGGGAAATGATGGTGTTCTATCATTCTTTCTTCATATATTAGCTGGAAACCCTCTATAAAGAAATCCCATATCATGTATTTGTTTTCTATGGGGCACGGTTGGTACAGGAAAGGCAGAATCAATACCTGCTTCTTTCACTTTATATCCTTTTCAAAGTTATGAGCTTGTTCTTCCAAAGGTAACCAATGATGAATTGATGGATTTTAACATCTGATGTGCTTTAACCCTTCATTGTATTCTTTCTGATGCTCCAATGAGCTCATCCCTTGGCCAGTGGGAACCGCTTCAAGTTACCTCCTGGGCTCTTTCAAGACGACCCAGGAGTCTTCAGAAATCTTTGATAGTTTGTTTCCTTGCTTTCTGATGCAACAAGATTTTCCAGGTTCATCTTGTATAATTCCTGCCCCAGAACGGGAAGCAGCCATTTCTCCGAGGAGCCCTGGTTCCTTTTAATGAGAAACAGTGCCTTTTAATGAGCCCTGGTTCCTTTTAATGAGAAGCCACACTAGGGGTATTTCTTGATACTGGCCTGTTCATTATTTCTAGATCATATTTCCAGTAAGACATTAATACTTTCAGGGAGAAAATACATCATGTGCTCTTACAGATACTTGTGATCCAAATTCAGGATTACAGGACTTGTAATTTTTTATTTTATATTTTTATATCTTGTCTCTTCTGCTGGAGATGCTGGTTTCTAACATTGACATAATTTTTGCATATATACATTTACATCTTCAGAATAGCCATACCAATGCCACTACTAACAACATAATTGCTGAAAACAGCAAGATTTCCGTACAGTTCTTTTTTGTTCTTAGACTATATCCCACTAAAGATGTGCATTCACTTACTGGGGTTTTTTTTTTTTTTTTCCTCATTGCAGTGAAAAAAGCCACTTAAAATAAAATCACCTAATTAAAGTCACCTCATTCAAGACATAAACTAAGACCTCTCTGTGTGAGTGAGCTGACAACTTGATAATGAGGTTCCCTTGGGCCGCTTTGCTCTTGATTTTTAAGGATTGTGCTCGTATCGTGAATAAAGTTCGTTTGCTTCATAATTGCATGTAACGTATACACAGTTCCAAAGCCAAATGTACGAAACGTGTATTGTTAATTCAAAGTCACAGTCACAGGAGAAAGAAGAGGGAAATTGAAAATATGGACGACAAATAGCTTTACCTTCATTTTTAAACAGAGGTGTCAAATGAAACGCTATTCTTTGGGCAATATATAATTAGGCAAAGCTACCAATTACACTTTTTTAAATTTTAAAGGTACCAACCTTTTTGAAGTTTTTTTTTTTTTACAGCACGATTACATTTCTCTGAAACCTAGGCGACTTAAAAGAGTCCTTTGTCACAAATGACGTTTGCAGCCAAATCAGAACACGAGGAGGAGAGTCCCACCTTTTATCCGAACGGCCTCTTTGAAACAGCCTGCTGCTGCTCTCAGGAGGCTGCCAGCTTTTCCAGACGTTCAGGGCAAGAGGGACCGCCCCCTTCTTTCTGAGACTCTCTTCCCTAGAAATTGCCAGTGAGGAAGGTCTTCATTCTCAAGGCCAAGCCCTGAGCAGGCCTGGGAACTCGGAAGATGGCAAGGAAAAGAACTTCGAGAAGTTTCCCAATTCTGCTCCCAGACCTCACAAGGGGCCACGGCCCAGGAGCCTCACCTCCCCGGCTACCTCCACCCCCCCACCCCCGCTTTGATCTTCTTCACCTGAGCAGGCTCCTCTGGAAGCTGTTCATTCTGGTCCTTCTCCAAAATCGGCCCCGAATTCGGAAAAGAACCTTCGGGATGTTTTGCAACCACATCACCTTTGGGGCGCCCCTAAAGTTGGGGCACCACTTAGAGGTACCACAGGGCCTGTTCACGCATCCTATTTCCGGATCCATGGCTCAGCACACGGAGGGGAGGCGGGGACGAGCTGGGTGTAACTGGCAGGCCTCCAGACTTCCCAGCGGACCTCAATCATTTTGGAAAAGCTTCCCCACTGTCAGACCCAGAAATGTGGGGGGAGCTGCCAAGCAGAAGAGGCTGGATCCTCCTCCTCCTCGGGACGGGGAGGGGGTGGGGGGCTTTGTAAATATCTGGGGCAGTTTTATTCAGATGCCTATTTGTGTACTCTAGCTGCTGGGTGTGCCTTCTCACCACGCTGATGGGAAGGCCGATGACAAAGGCTGACAGGATCACTATCAACAGGACTTCCTCAGTTCATACTCTGAACACCCTTCACTGTGAATAGTGCCCGGCCGTGGACACTGGCAATGATAAAGCCTTCTAGATCTAACAACACTTAGATCTGACCCAGTCCAAAGCACTGCTGGTGTCCCAAGGTAGGGAATGATCATTAAGTAAAGTCCTCCTCTCAAACTAAAGTTAAAGAAGCTTGTGTAGACTGAGGAAAGCCCGTCAGCCTGGCTCCCAGGCAACCGCCAGATGGTTGGCATGATCCGCGATCCACGACAACCCACTCCCAGCCACGTGCTTACCGAAATGTGACACAGGCTGGAAAGAACCAAGGTGAATTTATCTTCCAGACAATTCTTTGTTGTCCAGGTTGAAGAATGGCCTTGAGGAGAATGCCAGTGCACTTCCTCTAGAAAGTTTCCAAAACCTTCCTTCCAGAGGGAAGCCCCCGCCCAGTCCTGTAGCATTCCCTGCGAAGAATGTGCAAGCACTGAAGCCAAGGAAACATCCCACCACCACCACCTTCTTGACCAGAGTCAACATGAAGATAAATGCCCATCTTTCTAGATTTCTCCAAAAGACTACTGACTATATTTAAGAAATTAAAAACGTGTTATGGGGTTTATAAGTAATAGCAAAGCACATGATACCATTAGCAAATCTCCAAAAGGGAAAAATGGAGTTCTATGTGACAACACTCTTAACATTGTAGGCAAAGTGTTCTAGAATCAAGTCATGACAGATGATGATAAGTTAGGCATGCACACTGTAACTTCTAGAACAATCCCCTCAAAAATGACATAGAGACATAACTAGCCAGAGGAGGTAAAATGGAATGCTAAGAAATCACACAGGGCTAAATTATTTGTGCTGGCCAATGATAAAAATCTTGAATAGGTGTGCATAACGTCAGTTCTTGGTGGAAACATCTCGGAGCTGGGACTTGACTGTTGACACCCCTGTCCCTTCCTTTGCGTCGGGATGGCAGAACCCTAAGATGGCTCACAGTGATTCTGTGGGACAGTGCCTGCCCCCCAACCCATATGCACATGCTGACATTCATGGGACACGCAGCATAGGAAATAAACCTTGTGTTAATTAAGGCTCTGAGATTTGTGGTATTTGGTGACTATGCTTGCATTCCTGGAATAAAAACCACTTGCTCTCCATGTATTATCTTTTCATGTGCTGAGGGATTCTATAAATAATTGACTTGTGGTTACTTCACTGATATTTTCAAGTGAGACTGGGCTATAGTGTGTGTGTGTGTGCATGTGTGCGTATGTGTGCATGCAATCTATCAGATTTGGATAGCAGTTATGCCTAAAAATAATGTAGAGAATCTCTTTTGTTTTCTATGCTCTGAAAAAGTTTAAGGAACATTGGAAGGATCTAGTCTTTAAAGGCTAACAGAATTCTGTGAACTCAACTGGATCTGGAGCCTTTTTGAGGGAGCAGCTCTGTGACATGGTCTTTAGTTTCTGTATGGAAATGGCTCTTTCCAAACTTCATAGATCTCTATCAGGGTCAGTTTTGGTAAATGATATTTTCCTAAAACATGATGATTTTATCTATATTTTTAACTGTATTCACAAAGACTTCTCCCGAGCAGTTATGATTTTCCTTGTTTTAGTAACTGTTTCCTTATTATTTCAGGTTTATTCTTTCTCCATTTGTTCTTCTAGTTTTAAATTTTTATCGGTCTTTTTCTAGCAGGTTTTCTAGTATTTCTTAAATTTGTTTTTTTTTCAAATAAGCTTATTTCACCATTTTCATTTTTTCATAATTCAATTTCTTTTGTCAACTCCCTAGTGTGACACAGGACCTTTAGAAAGTCTGATGACACCTAATTTTCCTTTATAGTGCAAATCACTTTGCCTTTTTGCATAAAGGGCTGGCATGGCGGATTTCTCTGGCTAGGATTTTCTTAGAGTTGACACTTCCGAGTGAGTTTTCCCAAGCAGACACACAGCATTATCTCTGCAGAACATGTTCTCCTAAGAGGTAAAGTATTACTGAATTGCCATCTTAAATATGAATTTTGTTCCATTGTTTTTCTTCCTCTACAATATAAAACTCAACACAAATTATCTTCAGCTATGTTCAGCTTGATTCGAGTTCCTTTGCCTGATCTGTAACTTTCTCTTATTCTCTCATTTGGTATTTCATTTTTTTTCTTTTCTCAACCCTTGAGCACCTTGGATTTAGGTTTCTGAGATCATCTTTCTCTTTTATTCAGTCTCTTCCCTGGGTCCTGTCAGTTCCCATTTCATATCTGTCTAGTCAATTCTACCCAGAGCTTTCCATTTCTGTTGCGGTATCCTCGCCACTGTATCTGCTTGCCTACTTATTTTAATTCACATTGGAATGCTGCATTACAATTTTCCTCTGGCTTTTTTTCCCCCCCAGTGTTTTTTGCTAACAAGTTTGACTTTGAACTTTCTGGATTGGGTCTTTTCTTGCAGTATCCCCATTAGGACGCTGCAGTGTTATTAACGTTCACACTTGAGCATGTGCGATTTACCTGAGCCACCACTGGCTGGAGGATACGGGTAAGGAGCAGGGCAGGGTGAGGGTTTGCGGTGGGGGAGGGGGGGGCGGCGGTCTTCAAGTCTCTCAGGGGCGCCCCCTCTAGGCACCGCGAGGCAGATTCTCCAGTATCTGGGCACCACTGCATGGTCAAGCTTCCTCTGATCCTGTCGCTGTAGTTAAGCCTTCTGCACCAACCCCTTCTGTGGTCCCCCATGCCACCTCTGTGGCCTCGGGGCCTCCCTCATGCCCTGAAAGGGATCCTCTCCAGGACCATCAGCTTTGGTCCTGTGCCCTTTCCAACCCCACCGCCCCACCCACCCCTTCCTTCATTGCCAGAGCCAGCTTGCCTGGGGATAGCTCTTTGTTGTTCCCTGGGTTTTCCTTTCACTAGGAGTCCTCCGTCTTGTGGGCAAGTTATCTGCTTGCCTCTGGCTTGAAAACTTCCCATCCATATTCAGATTCCTTCCCAGACTCAACCTGGACATTTGTTTCCCTAATAAATGACCACAAACATGGTGCCTAAGGCAACAGAAATTTATTCTCTCCCAGTTCTGCTCAGGTGACACCCAGATCAAGGTGTCATGTGGGCCATACGGTCTGTGAAAGGGGAGGACCCTTCCTTGCCTCTTCCAGCTTCTGGTGGCTCCTGGCATTCCCTGGCCTATGACAGCCTTACTCCAGTGTCTGCCTCTGTCTTCACGTGGCCTTCTTCCCTGTGTCACTTCTTACATAAGGACACCAGTCACTGATGGAGGGCCCACCCTGAATCCAGGCCCCTGAGATTTCATGGGTGACTGCTCTCGTTATAACAACGTCACCTTTTTTTATACACGTGGGAAAGGCCTCCACCTGCTGGGCATGTGCGCAATTCTGAATAAAGTCAAGAAGAGTAACTACACCGGCAATATAAATTTTAAAGGATTTTTAAGGTATTTTTTTTTTAAAAAGGATTTATTTTAAATGAAGAAACAATTTTTACATTTTGTACATCCCTGTTCTCCACCGTCTTCATTTACTGCTGCGGGAAGCTGCTGCCACCACTCATCCTTGGTTCAGCAAAGACCCCAGAAGTCACCCAACGTCTCTTCACTGCAGGAGCCCCGAGCCAATGCAGTTCCAAGGGTGCCTCCGAGCGACCCGTGACCGTTCTGCCCAGGAGCACCCAGCCCACAGGCCAGCGCTCCCGGAGGGCCCAGGCGGACACAGCCGGCACAGCCCCTGCCAGGAGTGCTGGCCCACACGGCCCGGGGATCCCCGCTACGCCTGTTCGCCCGCGCCGCCCCCAGCGGCCCCCGAGCCTTTGCCGGGTGCCTGCGCGTCTGAGAAGCGTGAGGCCTGCTTGGGCAGGCGGATGGGGACGTAGATGTTGGATGCACAGTGCTCCTTGAGGTACTCTCCCCCCTTCTCTTCGTACTCCTTCCTGGTGATCCAGACCTGGTCGTCGCCCAGGTGATCCAAGGCCCAGTCCCGAGCGCCGTACCAGGCGTCCAGCACCGGGTTGGAGGCAAGCTGAACCTGAAACACAAAGAGCACTCAGCAGGGGGCCGTCGTCTAGGCGGCAGCGGCAGCCCAGGAACACCCACGCGGGACGGCCTCCCCCTGCCCACACGGCTGAGCGGAGACGCCGGGCACATCCCGGGAGGGCGCCGGGCACACTGGGCTCGGCCTGGCGGCCTGTACCACCACTGCGCCTGCCCCTGAGGGTCGGAGAGGCCCCCGCTGCCCACAGGAGGGAAGCGGAGGCTGATGCGAGGAGGCGGCGGCAGCGTAGGTGGCAAACGAGCCTCAGGAGCGGAGCCGGGAGAGGAGCGCCTGGGGCTCTCCAGGCCTCGGCCAGTGCTGTTTCCGCAGCTGTGTCAGGCCAGGCCGGGGTCAGCGGCCCCGCAACCAGGCTGACCTGACCGGAGCGGGGAACATCCTCGGTAGCTCGAATCAGGCTTCCTGCTTCGCCTCCCCTCAGTGCTCCCTCCCCCAGCACAGGAGCCCCGGCTTGGAATGGTGGGCTCAGAACTTTCTGAAGTAACAGGCAAGTGAACGACCAGCAGGCACAGGAGGCAGAGGAAGCACATAAACACCAAAGTCAGGCGGCCACCGGGCCGGGTGCTGGGGGAGGGACATGCCACAAGAGACCCCGAATAAACGTGGAGGAGAGCCCCTGCTCTCTGGCCAGAGACTCGCAGAGAGATGAGTGCAAGCAGGTGGACACTCCTGGCACCGGCTGAGTAGTGATAAACGGTGGCTTTTGTTATTACCAACGAAAAAGCAGTCAGCTACATGAAGACAACGATGGAATATGACAGAGCCATACAAAAGAGGCTTTGACCATGTACCTACTAACACAACAAAATGGTGATTTGAAAAGTAAAAATACATACATACATAGGTTACAAAATAAGCCATCAACATTCTCTTTTTTTAAAAATCATACACATTTAAAAGTTTATTTAACTTTAAAACACTACTATGGTTGAATTTAAAATGGTTTGCTGTTGGTCGCCTGGGTGGCTCAGTGTTTTAAGCGTCCTACTTCTGGCTCAGGTCATGATCTCATGGTTCATGGATTCAAGCCCTGCATCGGGCTCTGTGCTGACAGCTCAGAGCCTGGAGTCTGCTTCGATTCTGTGCGTGTGTCTCTCTCTCTGTCCCTCCCCCACTCACGTTCAGTCTCAAAAATAAATAAAACAAAAAATTTTTTTAAAAAACGGTTTGCTGTTAAATAAGAAAACACTGGAGCGCCTGCATGGCTCAGTCAGTTAAGCATCCAACTCTTGATTGCAGTTCAAGTCATGATCTCAGGGTGGTGAGGTTGGGCTCTGCGCTAGCCAGGGAGCCTAGTTAAGATTCTCTCTCTCCCCCTCCCCTCCATTTTACACACTCTTTCTCTCTCTTTCAAAAAAAAAAAAAATGAAAGCAAGAAAGGAGGAGGAGACGGAGGAGGAGGAAGGGAGGGACCAACAGAAACTTAAAGATGTAAAAGTACACATTTAGGGTCTTAAATGGTTCATGTCTGAGCCACTGCTGCACACATAACCGACACTGTTAAGACCAGGGGCTAGTGCTGGCATGACACACAATTTCCGCAGCTGCAAAGGAGCAGGACAGGCGGCAGCGATGTAAGACGGGCCGAGCCACAGGAGGCCGAGCCGGCTGGCGGACAGCAGGAGGGGAGCCCTGGCGGCATTCCTACAACTAACGTGCGCAAAGTCATCCACAGGAAAGGCTTTCAGGAGGATCAAGATATAGATCTTAAATAGCCAATAATACGACGTGGGCTCAGTACCATCATCACAAGTCACGGCCACTGGCTCACACCTATCCCCACCCTCTGCGCCACTGCCCAACGGTCTGGGCGTCCTCGGCCTCCCTCACGGGCACCCCCACCCTTCCGATGCCCTGAAATGCTGGTGTCACGTAAGGCCTAACCATGGACATCACCCAGCCTCCCAACAGTGCCCACTAATGACACAGTTGCCCTCGGGGCTCCGCGTCCACCCTCCTGCCTCTCTCTCGAGCACTCGGCAGCTGGCCATGAGTCACAGCTTCCTGGGCATCTCCCTGGCAACTCAACCCTACCCGCCACAGGAGTGGGGCTCCTGATCCAGCCTCCAGCCTGCTCGCCCTCTCCCACTCCCCAGCCCAGATGTCGTCTGTATGCCCGACCTAGAACTTGGGGTTGTCTTGGGTCCCACCCTTCTCTCCCCAAATCTGGCCTGTTACTCAGTTCTCAGAGTTCACCCCCTCACCTCTGCCACACCAGCGTCCCCGTCCTCTCCCGGTGCTGCAAGGTTCCTACCGAGGACACCGAGCCAAGGCCTGGCACCCGACAGTTCACGGGACAGCCTGTTCTTCCCTGCTGAGGTGGGCCTAGTCGGGAGTACAGGGAGGGCCAGGGAAGGCTTCTGGCATAAGTGACACGTAAGCCAGCTGTGGCAGACACTGGACTGAGACGGAAAGAATATTCTAGGCAAAGGGACCGAGCAGGTGCAAATGCCCCGAAGCAAGAAAACATGGCTTACCGGGGAGCTAAGGAGAGGGTGGCAGGGAGAGTGATCCAAGGTCAGATCACAGGAGCCCCCGCGGACTGTGGTGAGGAGCGAGGCCTCCACGGTGAAGCCCGGGAGCTGCTGCCTAACTGGCCACCTGCTTCTGATACTAATTGGCCGTCTGCTTCCCGACTCCCCCATTTTCCACAACAGTCAAAATATCTGCCTAAATTCAGAGGGAATGAAACAAGTCCCATGCTTAGACTCCTTCTCCGTCCCACGTGGCCTGACAGTAACAACAGCCGTGCAGGGAAGAGTTAACCCGCAGGCCCAACTGCTTCCGAACCATCCTGGCTGGTACCCGGGGCTCGGACCTCAGGGGGCCTCCACAGTGGACCCAGGGAGCAGCTCACTGCTCCTGCTGTCTGGATGTGCTCTATGCTCAACACCTGCTTCCCTCTGTGAGTCTGGAGTTCGGGGACCGCCAAGCACCCCCCGGGAAAACCCTGGGCACTGAGTCTCTAATGAGCTTCACAGGTTGGTGACAGCCCACGTACGTGGCCACAGCTCATTGCTGGGGAGAAGTAAACGTGTCCTGTGTGACGCCACAGTGGCTTGTACCTGCTTTCCCCCACACTTCACCCCTTGCACCTTCTCCCTTCACTGATTTTACTTTGTTTCAATCACAGCCAGGAGTGTGACGGTACGCAGAGTCCTGTGAGCCCCAGCAGATCACGGAACCAGGAGCGACCCCAGGGAGCAGCCCCCCCACCGCTGCCCTGTCCGACAGGTAACGTCTGGGTGTTCGTTCCGTGCAGGCCCTATGCTGAGCACTTGACCTGCACTAGCATGCTGAATCCTGGTGACAGGAGGGATCATTACCTCTTTGTACCAGTGAGAAGACAAAGGCTCGGCAAAATTCAGCAATGGTGGTGCTGGAGCTGAGACCAGAGCCCAAAACCCACGCCGTGAATGTGTAATATGTCACGCAGCACACTGAACCAAGGTCGGCCTCTCGGCAGGACGCGTGGGCACTGCATCGCTCCCCACCACACCCCTCGCCACTCCTCTTCCGCAGCCCAATGCTCCAGCCACGCTCAGCTGCGCTTACTCCCTCCGCCGGCCTCTGGCCCCAGAGCCTTTGCTCATGCCTTTGCTCATGCCGATCCCGGTCTGCAGCGCCCCCTCCGTCCCGCCCCACTCCAGTGTCTCCAGGGCAAACACCCCCTCCTCCTAGGAAGGACTCAGCTCCGTGGAGCCTTTCCTGACCTCCAAGACTGACAGGTGCCCGTGCCTGAATGTCCATCACGTTCTGGGCTATCATGGCCTGTTTCAGCAGCTGCTGCCCCTCTGGCAGCAAGTTCCTTGCAGCTGGGGGCTGTGTCTGGGACGTGTCAGCATCTGCAAGGTGCCTGGTCCTTGACGGGGGCTCAGACCACGTTTCTTAACAACCAGACGTTCATGAGATATGTTATGGGACAGCCACACCATAGAAAAAAAAAATTAGTATTTTGGAAGAAAGACATCAGAAAACGCTCATGGCGGGTTAAGGAAATGTAGGTTACAAGGCAGGATACACTCATGTATAGATAATCTGTAAAAGAGAAGCTGGGCCTGTAGAATAAGGGATGAGCGAAAAGAATGACTATCCTTAGAACACACTGCCTGTGTTCTCTAAATTTTATTAGACTGTACATTTTTCAGTTAAAAAAACCTCAGAGAAATATTAAAAACATGATTCCTATTCTGCTTTAAAAATTCAATACATACCAAAGACCAGAAGCCACAAAAAAATTAACAGTGGACATGTGTGGAGATGGAATTATAAGGTCATTTTCCTCCTCTACATGACCGTTTATTACTTCTGTGGTCAGAAAACCAATAACCAGGGGGGCGCCTGGGTGGCTCAGTCTGTTGAGCGTCCGACTTCAGCTCAGGTCATGATCTTGCAGTCTGTGGGTTCGAGCCCTGCATCAGGCTCTGTGCTGTCAGCTCAGAGCCTGGAGCCTGCTTCAGATTCTGTGTCTCCCTCTCTCTCTGCCCCTCCCCCACTAGTGCTCTGTCTCAAAAATGAATAAATGTTAAAAAGAAAATTAAAAAAAGAAAAGAAAACCAATAACTAATGCTATTTACCAAACAGCCAGTTATGTGAACAACCAGTACCTTAAAAGAAGACTGGAAGGGCCTCATCTCCAACAGCTCCTTCTCGATTCTGCCTTTCATCCCAGGGTACATCATGTTCCCACCGGTGAGGAAAACGTTCTGAACCAGCACGTCCTGAACATCCCTGGAGTACCTAGGAGACAGACGATTCCTTCCAGTACAGTCCTAGCACTTGAAGCTCAGGGCAGAATGCAGATGCAGCAATGTAAGCTCTTGGCACAAATCAGAAAACATCTGCAGAGAAAGTGTTTAAAAAAAAAAAAAACTTCCAATTTTCACCTAACAACTTTATAGAATTCATTTCCTTAATGGGATTAGAAGTTGTGTGTCTTTTAACACGTTTTTTAAAAAGTGACTTTATAGAGGACTGATCTGCAAACGTTTTGATGAAGTCTGACAAATCTACACACTCCAGTAACCATCACTACAAGCCACAGAACATTTCCATCACCCCAAAAAGCCCTGCCTTCCTTTCACTGGCCCATCTTTCTACCTGTGTGTTTTTTAAAAAAATATATAAATAACAGGTTTATCTTCTACTTTCTCGTTAAGACAAAGGTCAAGGCCACTCAAACAAAGTGGCTGCCACAGCTTTCCTTCCTTGCCACCACGTGGCAGTTTTCACCCTGTTTCAACCATCAGCAGCCAGAGTACTAACATCATGCTCTCCGCTTGCCCAGCTTCAACTATGAAAACCCACACTGCAGGAAACTGCCTGTAGAAATGGGACGGGGAGGAGCATTTTATAGAAACGCAAACTCTCAGATAAAACGTCTGCAAGGAGGAAAACACTTTTCTAAGTTCTGCACATATTTAGGGAACTTAAAAACCGCTCATCTTCAATCCTGTAAAGGTTTATATGAAAACTAATGCACATGTTACTGCTGCTTCAATGTAAAAGAATTCTGTAAAGCTCCTCAAATCAACCGAGCATTTACATGTTCAGAAAAGAAGTACAGAGCCNCACAGCAAGTCAATTAAAAGGAGGGCAGGAGGCAGATTTTCCAACGCCCGACCCGCCTACTGGATCATTCAGTGCAAGATCCGAGGAAACGGTTCTGGAAACTGTAAGGCGAAGAGAGTCCAGCCTCACCTGTCCAGGACGTACTGAAGGGTCTCTGCTACCCCAGCCTGCTCTTCCCCGATGAGAGACGGCTGGAAGATAATTTCTGGAGCTCGAATTCGTTCTGTCCCAACGAACAGCTGATGATACGCTGCCAAGTTAAACACGGGCTTTAAAAACCCAAGGTTTAGAAGATATTTTTAGGCCACAGTGACAAACATTCCAGTTGCCAGTTCCCCCAAACCGCATTTCTTATTCCAGCAGAGCTTCTGTCCTTTGTTCGTGTCAGAATAACCTCTCCCCAGCTCTCTTGAGTTCCATTTTCTACCTTCCTTCTGCCTCTGAATTACAGGTACCTACAACTCTGCATCATGAAATGGTCCCTGCATTGCAAGGAAAGAGATCTCATGAAAAGCAGCAGTGGAAAGCTCTCTCCCAGGGGAGCCTCAGACTCCGGTCTGTCTGGTTGCCATTGCAAGGACAGAAACGTAGGCCCAAATGAGGATTAAGCACACTGACACTGGCTTAAATGTATATGGAGCCAAAGGGCACCTGGGTGGTTCAGTCGGTTAAGCGTCTGAGCCTCAGTTTCAGCTCACGTCGTGACCTCGAGGTTCGTGAGTTCGAGCCCTGCGTCAGGCTCCATGCTAACAGTGCTGGGCCTGCTTGGGATTCTCTCTCTCCCTCACTCTCTCTGCCCCTCCCCTATTCATGCTCGCTCTCTCTCTCAGAATAAAGAGATTTAAAAAATAAATAAAATAAATGAAACCACTAAAGCTAGTCTTTAAAGTTCTCGACTACTTGCCTAGATGTTTATGCCATTTTCCCACAGGTTCACAGATCTTAGTGCTGGAACCCCGTTACCCAGCAGGAAAAGCTTTGACTTCAGAAACTGTAAGTATTAGTACCCCCACCTCCCACCTTTGTAGAAAATACAACTGGAATTNTTGATGCTTTCCACCTCTTCCAGAGTCGGCTCGAGCTGCTCCAGGTCAGGGGTCTAAGGACAGAATATACAGGACAAAACAGCACTTGTAACTTCAGGCCTTCACTCTATCAGTTCATGGTCACGAACAAGAACTGGTGTTTTGCTCAATGTCCTAAAAGTTTATATTAAAACTATGAAAAATTTTCTAAACTGTTTAAAAAAAAAAAGAGGAAGACAAATGAACACAAGGATTAAAAACCTAAAAGGCCACGAATAGGCTTTGCTCCTATCCCCTACCTCACACAAACCTCAACAGCACCCCCCCCCCCCCACCCCCCCCAATCCCACCTTCTCTCTGAAGCCCGCTGGTGAGGCCGCTCAAGCCAGGGCCCCAGGGTGGGGGGCAGGCTGCCTGCAGCAGGCACACCCCACACGCACAGTTCTGGGGGAGAGGGTGCAAGAGCCGGCATCCTACAACGTGGCCCAGACACCAGCAAGATTAAATAAATCTCTTAATGCTTAATAAATACAAGCACAGCGCTAATGGGCGTCATGAGTCGTCCCTCACGAGCCAGTCTGCTGGGCCGGAGACGTGACTAAGAGCTCCCGAGGTGGCAGAGCTTGGAACCGCAGCGGCCCACACACAGGCTTTCCTCTTCAGCCGCAGCAAACCTGGGCAGAGCCTGCGCATGCGGGCACCGCTCCCCACGGAGGGCTCGGGGCGCGCGGTGATGGGGACCCGGACAAGGAAACCGGGCAGGGGTGGTATGGCTCTAGACGACATCTCTACCCATCTGCGGCTGTGCCACGTGAAAGGCAGAGTTTTACCTTCTGGACTCAAGGGGAGAAGTTACAGGACAAACTGCTGTGTTGCATTCCGTGATAACGGGTCTAACAAGGACCTGCTATGGAAATGACGGTCTCCCGGGGGTGCCTGGGTGGCTCAGTCGGTTGAGTATCTGACTTCAGCTCAGGTCATGATCTTATGGTTTGTGGGTTCAAGCCCCACGTCGGGCTCTGTGCTGACAGCTAGCTCAGAGCCTGGAGCCTGTTTCAGATTCTGTGTCCTCCTCTCCACCCCAACCTCCACTCCTCTGACCAGACTCCCAGTGACACCTCCCTGGGTGCATTCACACCTTCCTCCACCCCCCTGCAACCCAGTCACCGCCACCCCAGCCCCACTGGATGTGCTCTGCTGCTCCAGCCGTCCCTCTCAAAGCCTAAAGGGCGCCACCCAGTGCTCCTTCCACTTATGCTCTGGGGTGCACCGTACTTTCAAAGCCGGTCACAGTATCTTCCATCCCACGTGCTCTTCCTCAATGGGACTTCGACACTCCCCATAAGGAGGTGGGGCCTATTTTCCTCCCCTTGCATCTTCGTAGGGACCTGTGAGGCTCCAACCAACACACCATGCTGTAAGCGTGTCGTGTGACTTCCAACGTGCCGTCATAAATGGCTGCACAGCTTCCTTGCCCTTGACCTCTTGAAACATTCACTGGCTGATCTCCCTTGGGGAGCTCCCTCCTAGAAGCTGGCTGCCACTCTGAAAAGCCCAAGGCACATGGCCAGGCCCCGCAGGGGTGCTCAGGTCCATCCACAGCACATCCTAGCCCCAGGGGCCAGAGAAGTGAAAACCCTCCGGGTCGCAGTGCCCAGCTACCCAAGCTTTTGCAGCGGAGGCCCCAGGTGGGTGTCACGGAGCAGAGATCCCTGCTACGCTCTCTCCTAACCCCTGACCTGTCAAACTTGTAAGCACAGCACGATGGACATCGTTTTACACTGCTAAGTGTAGTTTTCCAGGCGGCAGCACGGCAGGGAAATGCGCTCCTTGTGCAAGAGTGAGAAAGCCCCAGGCCGCTGCAGGTGGGCCTGTTGCCCTCTTGAGCTGCCATGTGCGACCCCCAGGGCAAGGGGGGGGGGAGTGGGTTTCGGAGGGAGGGGGTCCTTGTCCCCGGGGTGGGGGGGGATCTTCATCCCCTAGAGCAAAGATCTTCACCCCCAGGGAAGGGAGAGGGGGATCCTTGTCCCCCAGGGTGGGGGGGTCTTCATCCTCTAGAGCAAGAATATTCGTCACCCGGGGCAGGGTCTTCAACCTCCCCCAGCTCTTCTCCTCGGCCCCCCTGGCCACCACTAGCGGTCCTCGGTCCTCGGCAGATGGCCTCACGCGCCTCAGAAAGCCCACTACCCACCTATCCCCCTCTTGTGCCCCCGCACCTCCCAGGCTGGCCCCGCCCCCTGCGCTTACAGCTCTCCCACTTGGGCTGCTGCTCTCTAACTGCTCTTCTTCAGTCTCTTCCTAAGGCTTCTCCTCTGCACTCAGGCCTGGAAGCAGGAGCCTGACCTGGGCATCCTTCTTTTCTCACTCCCCATGCAATTCTAGGTCCTTCCATGGCTGGGTCCTGGCAAGTTCCACCTGACATCCCACTGACACTTTAAAAATAGGTGCTCAAACCCATGGCTGCCTCCACCCACTGCCTTTCCGGATGGCCCCTGGTGACCAGAGCAAACCTGCAATCAGACAGCCTGGGGCCGAAGGTCAGCTGGTCTGAAGGTCAGCTGCACTACCTCCAGCTGGGCAGCCTCAAGCAGACCCCTTGGCCCGCTAAGCCCCAGCTGCCTCGTCTGTCAAACGGAAATGCGACAGCGCTTACACAACCATGGAGTCACGGCACCTGCACCAGTGCTCTGGCACGTGTCACACGTTCTATTATCAGCAACCGGCACTCCTGTCACCACTGCCCCTATGTGGCACCAAGATCCCTGGATGCTACCTTTTTATGTTTATTTATTTGAGAGCGAGCGAGAGAGTGCGCACACACGTGTGTGCATGAGCGGGGAGGGGCAGGAAAAGAGGGGAAGAGAGAATCCCAAGCAGGCTCCATGCTGGCAGCACAGAGCCCGACGAGGGGCTCGATCTCATGAACCGAAGAGATTGAGACCTGAGCCAAAATCAAGAGTCAGACACATATCTGACTGAGCCACCCAGGCACCCCGACGCTACCCTTGAAGTGTCCCCTGGCCCCTCCATACCCATGGCATCTCCCCCACGCCCCATGAGCCTTCTCCCCAATAACCATGCACATTTCCACCCTGCCTTCCCATCCCCCACCTCCCCTCTCCCCAAACCCACCATCGAAACTTCCGGCAGTTATCTTCCTAACAGCAAGTTTCCTTGCACTAGCTCCTTGCCAGACACCCTCCAAAGGCTCTGTCCAGAGGATAACATCCAGGCTGACTGACGAGGACCTCTGCAGGCGGCCCCCCGCCTCCCTTCCCTGCTTCATCATCCACACTGCACGCCAAGCCTACCGTGATCCCTGCACACGAGCTTCTTGGCATCGAACTCAGTCTGTAATGTCCTTCCCTCCGCATCTGCTACCTACTGAAACCATATCCTCTTCCAGGCGCCAGCTCAACTACCCCAGGCCTTTCTCAAAACGTCATTTCGGGACACCTGGGTGGCTCAGCTGCTCAAGTGTCGGGCTCTGGATTTCGGCTCAGTGTTTCGGCTGTTTATGAGATCAAGCTCCACACTGGGCTCTTTGCTGACAGCATGGAGCCTGCCTGGGATTCCCTCTCTGCCTCGCTCTCTCTCTCAAAATAATTGTTAAAAAAAAAAACAAAAACTTCATCTAAACCCCCACACACATCTACCATCACACGAGATAAGTTTTATTACAGTCAACTAAGTATGATTCAATAGCCCTATTTTTTTTTTTTAGGCACCAAGGAATGCAAGAACTGTGCCTTAACCTATATTGCTAGATCCTAGCATTCCATGGCCACCACTGAGCAGTGAGCCCCTCAACGTTCCCTGGAACAGAGGATTGTAAGATGTTCGAGTCCCAAAAGGCCTCTTCAGCTACAGCAAAATTATCATCATCCACTTCACCTGGCTATATTCAAACGCAGGCCACCTTAAAGACAACTTCCACTAAATCGATAAAAAGACTGGGTGGCTCAGTCAGTTGAGTGCCCCACTTCAGCTCAGGTCATGCTCTCATGTTCCGTGGGTTCGAGCTCCACATCAGGCTTGCTGCTGTCAGCCGTGAGCACAGAGCCTGCTTCAGATCCTCTGTCTGGCCCTCCCTTGCTTGTCCTCTCGCAAAGATAATTAAAAAACTAAAATAAAAATAAAATGATAAAAAGGTACTTTACTAATCCAAATTCCTACGATTCACAGAGAAACAAAGCTAGTCATTTCAGACAGAACAGACTTCTCTACCGCGGCTGGCTTCTCTCCCTCTAGGGTTTGCCAGGGCCTCTGCGCGGACTGTGTGGCGTTCAGAACACAAACAGGAATTCTTCTGGAACTGAACTGAACGAGTCTGCCAGAGCACGTCAGGCAAGATGTGGCGTGGTCCCTGGAACAGTCTTGATTGCGCGGCCTAAGAACAAGCCGAGGCCGGCTCTGATCTTGGCTAACAAGACAAGAGAACCTTCTATATTAAGCCCACTGTGTTCTCCAAGAAGTGACTGCTCTGGAACTGTGCTCCCCCCTCCCCACCGCTGCACATGCAGGCACAGAAGCCAACATCCTCCACTGCAAATCC
The DNA here is from genome assembly GCF_008692635.1 of Crocuta crocuta. Lineage (NCBI taxonomy): Eukaryota > Metazoa > Chordata > Mammalia > Carnivora > Hyaenidae > Crocuta > Crocuta crocuta. The sequence continues at coordinate 4,194,893 of NW_027532409.1, forward strand.
CTGATTAGGAATGCTGGCAAAGGCTCCTCCTCTACAACCCACCCGTCAGAACCTCTGCAGAACCGCAAGGGCTGGGACGGACTGGGCTGTGGGGGGACAAGGGACTTCAGAAAACACTGTAAGTTAGGCACAGAAGGACAAATATCATATGTTTGCACGTATAGGAGGATTAGGAGGAACTTGACAGAGGAACAAGGGGGAGAAGAAGGGCGGAAATGGTGGGGGAAAGGGAGAGAAGCAAACCATGAGAGACTCTTGAATGCTGACAAAAACTGAGGACTGATGGATGTGGGGGGAGGGGGGGATGGGCATGGAGGAGGACACTTGTGGGGATGAGCACTGAGTGTTATGTGGAAACTAATTTGACAATAAACTATTAAAAAAAAAAAAAAAAGAAAACACTGTAAGTTAAAAATTTTGCTGAATTAATCCAATGTAGCCATCACTGCTTGCATGGCATTTCAGTATGAACTTTGATTCCACATAAAGCCATTCTCTCCATTCTAAAAGAATTACATTGTTGGAAAACACTAGAAATACTTTCTGAGAACTAGCCAGCCAATGATGCGGTCACATGGGATACACACCCCATGAAGGTTACTGCAATCAACTCTAATCACTAACAATCCCCTTCAATAAATGCTGACTGACCCTCAGAGCTTTGGGCACAGGTCAACTCTCAAATGTGTCGTATGCAGAAAAACTAAAGTCCCACATCTGAAAATCTCCCCAGGCCCAGAGAGAGCGAGAATTCGTATCCCCAGAGCACAGCACAAAGTAGGGACTTGCCAACTGCACGAAGGAGTGCCTGAGCCACAGCATATAACAAATGCAGAAAAATCAACAAAGAGAAGGGAAAACTAGTTCTTCAACTGCTCAGAAATCACATTTTATAGTCATTTGGGCTTTTGGTTTTATAATTTTATTTACTTTTTTTCTTAAATAGAAGGATTTTTAAAAAAAATTTTTTTAATGTTTTATTTATTTCTGAGAGAGAGACAGCATGAGCAGGGGAGGGTCAGAGAGAGATAGTGACACAGAATCTGAAACAGGCTCCAGGCTCTGAGCTAGCTGTCAGCACAGAGCTCAACATGGGGCTAGAACCCATGAACTACAAGATCATGACCTAAGCCGAAGTCGGACGCTTAACCGACTGAGCCACCCAGGCGCCCCTATTTGCTTTTTTTTTTAATTTTTTTTTTTTTTTTAATTTTTGAGAGACAGAGACACAGAGCACCAGCAGAAGAGGGGCAGAGAGAGAGAGAGAGACATAGACTCCAGAGCAGCCTCCAGGCTCTGAGCTGTCAGCACATGGCCCAACATGGGGCCCGAACTCACGAACCGTGAGATCATGAGCCGAAGCTGGACACTTAATGGACTGAGCCACCCAGGCGCCTCAGGGGCTTTTCATTTTAAATTTGAAACCCCTCACCTGCCCACCGGCCAGTGGCTCGGCGGCACATCTCTGGGAGAAAGCCGCTGATGTCCTGTTAAGCAGGATAAACACTGAATGTGGGTGAATAAACAACAGAGGCACCACTGGTCTGGATCCCAGGAAACAGCTGAGACCCAAAGCACAACCGGAAGACTCAGGGAGGCGAACCAGGAAGGCTCATCGGTGCCAGAGTGAGACGGCAGGAAAGGGCCCTGGCCGAGACCTCAGGCACCAGGAAACTATGTCTAGGGAGGCTGACTCGGGCTCTGCTGGGACACACGCGCCCTGGCCACTGCTGGCCTCCGGGAGTCTCTGCCGCAGGAGAGCTGGAGATGGAGGCTGAGCACGGCAAGGGTGGGGGTGAGCCTCCCAGCTGAGAGCTGGAGCCGTGAGAACAGGCCCCCCCACCCAGCCAAAGCCAGCTCCCAAGTCACCAGCAAGTCACCACGCCACCCAGCACAAACTGGATTGTTCCATCTCTAAAAGTCTTGGTTTTAGAATTTAGAGAAAGTTGACTTAACGTAAAAAACCAGCCTGGGTGGCTTAGTCAGTTAAGCCTGACTTGGGCTCAGGTCATGATCTCACTGTTCAGGAGTTCGAGCCCCAAGCTGGGCTCTGTGCTGACAGCTCAGAGCCTGGAGCCAGCTTCGGATTCTGTGGCTGCCCCTCCCCACTTCTCTCTCTCTCTCTCTCTTTCTCACTCTCTCAAAAATAAATAAATTAGACAAAAAACACCAAATTAGTGTGCTTAATCCTGGCCCAGAAGGGCCACCAGGCAAGGGACAAGTCCTTTGTTTTAGAACGCTAGGGCTGACAGATGCAGGAGGAAGGCACACGCTCCGGAACACTCTCCTCCAATTCTACAGGCAGGTGACCAGCTACCGAGTGTGCAGCACCCAGGGCCCCATCTCGGCCCTGCCACCTGACCTCAGGCCACCTCAACACTAAGAGTCTACTGGCAGTGACACAAAAAGGTAAGACAGAGAAGATCAAATGCTTTATTCTAACAGTTTTAGTAATAAAAGGCTGACCTCAAATCAACCCACAGATATCTTACTGAGCACACCTACCAGTTGCTGTAAAACATCCATCCACTATTATGAAGCACCATCTCCGTCCTTAGGGGACGTTGAGACAGAGAAGAAGTGAAACATCAACCACAATGTATTTAAGAAAACATCAGAAAAAAGTGGAAGGGGCTACAAATAACCGTCGGAGGAGAAGGTTCAGGTTCAAGAGGGCACCACACGACTGGCCCGTGAATGTTCTTCCTACTAGACACGCACAGCTCCCACGCCCGGGGGGGCCAGAGGCCCACAGGGTGAGATCTCTCAGGGAGAACCTCAGTGGGCACAAGGTCAGCGCCATCTCTGCCCCACGCAGAGCTCGCCCCACGTTGCTTTCCCAAGTCTGGTCACGCCTCTTTGATGCCAGCCTGCTCAAGCCACTCCTCCCGTCCCCAGGAAGGGCTGTCCTCTCTAAATGACACTACAGGACCCTCCTCCCAAGGCCCCTGGTACCTCCGGCTTGCTGTCCACCACATCCACCTCGAGGGTGACTTCTGCCTGAAGGATTTTCTGCTTGGCCTGCTCCACGGCCGAGCTGAGCTTCTGTATGTAGGACTGCAGCTCTTCCGGCGAGTCCATGTTCAGCTCTACGAGGGCCTTGTGAAACTGGTCCATCTGGCCGTCCTCCAGCAGTTCCTGAAAGCGGAGTGGCCACCATTCATCTCCACTGTCGGTGCGAGCACCAACAGGAAGGAGGGACATGTGGCTCAGCAGCCAAACGGAGAGAAACCACGGCAGAAGGGGGCTCCCAGAACTCCCCGAGCCTGTCCCTCCACAAACCTCCCCTCCCACCTGAGCTCCACACCCGGCCCTCCTCCCCACTGTCCCTAGGCTGCGTCGCATCAGGGCCTCAGCACCACCTGAGGGGGCAAAACCAATCTATGGTGACAGAGGTCAGAAATGTTACCTTTGGAGCGGGGTGGGAGGTAACTGGCTAAGAGGGGACATGCTGGCGGTGCTCAGGACAGCAGATCGGGCTGTACATACATGCTTAAGACCTGTGCACTTTGTAGCATGTGTGCTACATGTCAATTAAAAAGCTGTAAAACAGGGGCGCCTGGGTGGCTCAGTCAGTTAAGCATCCGACTCCTGGTTTCAGCTCAGGTCATGATCCTGAGGGTTCATGACTTCGAGCCCCTCATCGGGCCCTGCACTGACAGCGTGGAACCAGCTTGGAATTCTCTCTTCCTTTCTCTCTCTCTCTCTCTCTCTCTGTCCCTCCCCCCACCTCCAAAAAATAAAACTTTAAAAAGAAGTTATAACACGAAGGAGATTATAGGGCCAAAGTAAATGAATGAAGCCAAGTCCAGAGACACGAGCNTCTGCAGTTCTTCGGAGAGATAATTGGGGAAGTTATGAAATGGGAACACAATTAGCAGAGAAACCAGAAAGGCAATACCAGGGTTCCGGACCCTCGGAAGACGGAGAGAGAATAATCCACTCAATTTCCGAATCCACCCACTCGACAAAATGCAGCTGTAACACCTGTATGTTAAGGCCCAGAGATCTGTTCTCAAAGAATTGCCGAATAAAGTTCGCCAGACAGAAATGATACCAGAAGGAACTTCAGAACATCAGGAATGAAGGAAGAGCAATAGAAATGATGAAAATCTGGTTCAACTAAGACTAACCTCTTGAGTTCTTTAAAGTATGTTTGACAATTCAAAGTAAAAAAACCATCCCATGCCCACTGGGTTTCCAATGTACGTAGATGTGATACACAGGGCAACTCAACATCAAAGAGGAAAGATAAAGGGGCCGCTGGGGTGCTAACATTTCCACATTCCACTTGAGGTTGTAAAACAGATTCTAAGAACACTGCGAAAAGTCTGTCTATTGTAATCTCAGGGCAACCACTAAAAAACTACACAGAATGATAGAGTAAAAACACCACAGATAAATTAAAATGCCAATACCAAAAAAACTGTTATATATTCCAACCCAAAAGAGGGCAGGAGAAAGAAACAGGAACAACAAAGAGAAGGTATACCAGAAAACAAACAATAAAATGGTAGAACTAAATCCAACACGTAATTTTATTTTATTTTTTTAATTTATTTTTAATGTTTTATTTATTTCTAGGAGGGAGAGAGAGAGAGAGAGAGCGTGAGCAGGGGAGGGTCAGAGAGAGAGGGAGTCACAGACTCTGAAATAGGCTCCAGGCTCTGAGCTGGCAGTCAGCACAGAGCCCGACGTGGGGCTCAAACCCACAAACCGCGAGATCATGACCTAAGTGAAAGTCAGACACTTAATCGACTAAGCCACCTAGGCGCCCGACCAACACATAATTTTAAATGGTTCTTGGGGACCATGGGGGAGGAGAAGGGGAGAAAATCGTTGGGGAGAGGGAGGGAGGCAAACCATGAGAGACTCTTAAATGCTGAGAACAAACTGAGGGCAGATGGGGTGGGGGGAGGTGAAGGGGGTGATGGGCATGGAGGAGGGCACTTGTGGGGATGAGCACTGGGTGTTATATGGAAACCAACTTGACAATAAACTATAAAAATATATATAGAAAAAAATAAGTAAATGGTTCTTGGGGCACCTGGGTGGCTTAGTCACTGGAGCCTGATTCTTGATTTCGGCTAAGGTCGCCATCTAGGGTCATGAGATCAAGCTCCACGTCAGGCTCCACCTGCTTGGGATTCTCTCTCCCTCTCCATGTCCCTTCGCCACGTGCAGGTGAGCACGCACACTCTCTCTCAAAAAATTAAAAAAAAAAAAAAGGTCTTAACATACCAATTAAAGGATAGAGATGGACACAATGGACTTAAAAAAAAAACAACTACTAAATCCAACTCACTTTGGATATAATGATATAAGTGGATGAAAGGATACAAAGATCATTCCATGCAAGCACTCATCAAAAGAAAGTTGGAGTGGCTATATTAATGTCCAAGTAGACTTCAAAGCCAAGAAAATTGCAAGGGATAAAAAAAGGATACTATATAATGATAAAAGGTAGATTTGTGAAGATAACATAAGAAACCTAAATATGTCCCTAATGAAAGTACTTTAGATACTTGAAAGCATAAACTGATAGAAATGAAATGAGAAATAAAAAATCTACAAATTATTCCTTGAGACTTAGAAACTCTTAATAATCAACAGAGCGAGTGGATGGAAAAGGAACAGGGACACAGAAGAGCTGAACAGCACCATCAACCAGCGTACTTAAGCGACATCACAGAATACGCCGCTCACGGCACAGTCCCTGTTCTTTCCAACCATAAATGGGACGTTCCCCAAAGCATAAAACAAACCTTCACAAGCTTACCTGATACCAAATAAAGAAAGTTCACTGACCATAATGAAATTAAGCTAGAAATAAATCATAGAAATCTAACAGGAATATCTCCAAATACTTGGATGTAGAATAACACATTTTTTTTTTAACTTTCTGCTTTTCCACATCAACTATTTTTTAAAATATCAAATTGGATTTAACCCCTAAAACCTAAAGATTTTATTGTTTTTATTCCAATTCTACTAGGGTTAATGTACAGCGTTATATTGGTTTCAGGCGTACAATATAGTGATTCAGCACTTCCAAACATTACCCAGTGCTCATCACAAGTGCCCTCCTTAATATCCATCACCTATGTCACCCATCCCCCCACCCCTCTCCCCTCTGGAAACAATCAGTTTGTTCTCTATAGTTAAGAGTCTGTTTCTCAGTTTGCCCTTCCCTTTTTCCTTTGCTCATTTGTTTTCTTAAATTCCACATGTGAGTGAAATCATGTAATATTGGTCTTTCTCTGATTGACTGACTTCACTTAGCATTATACTCTCTAGTTCCAATCAGGTTGTTGCAAATGACAAGATTTCATTCACTTTTATGGCTGAGTAATATTCCAGTTTATATATATGCCAATCTTCTTTATCCATTGATCTATCAACAGACATTTGGGCTGCTTCCATAATTTGGCTATTGTAAATAATGCTGCTCTAAACATAAGGGTGCATGTATCCCTCTGAATTAGTGTTTTTGTATTTTTTGGGTAAACACCTAGTAGTGTAACTGCTGGATCATAAGGTAGTTCTATTTTTAACTTTCTGAGGCACCTCCATACTGTTTCCCACAGTGGCTGCACCAGTTTGCCTTCCCACCAACCGCGTAAGAGGCTTCCTCTTTCTCCACATCCTCACCAACACTTGTTCTTGTGCTGTTGAGTTTAGCCATCCTGACAGGTGTGAGGTGGTATCTCACTGTGGTTTTGATTTGCATTTCCCTGATGACGAGTGATGCTGAGCATCTTTTCACGTGTCTCGTGGTCATCTGTAAGTGTTCTTTGTGGAGAAATGTCTGTTTGTGTCTTCTACCCATTTTTTTTCATTTTAAAAACCTTACAATGGATAAAGGACCTGAATGTGAGACAGGAAACCATCAAAACCCTAGAGGAGAAAGCANAAAATAAAAAGAAACAAAGAGAAAAAAGAAAAAAATAAATAAATAAAAAACATTTAAAAAAATGAAATCTTGCCAACTGCAAAAATATAGATGAACCTTGAGAGCATAACGCTAAGTGAAATAAATCAGAGAACAACAACAACAAAAAAACCTTACACAAATCACCATTCTCAAATACATAAAATCAAAAATTATATAAATCTCTTCATTTTAACAGAAATAAACTGAAATAGCTTCTCAAGAATTCTGTGTGAATAACATAAAACATTACTCACTTGGTAAAGTAGACTTAAATATGAGAAACACCTATTTCATTTTTTTTTTTATTTTAGAGAGAGTCGTGCAAATGGGGGGAGGGGCAGCGGGAGAAGGAGAGAGAGACTCTTAAGCAGGCTCCATGCCGAGCCACTCCCATGTGGCGGGATCCTGCGACCATGAGATCCTGACCTGAACTGAGATCAAGAGTCAGATGGTTAACCAACTGAGCCACCCAGGAACCCTGAGAAACAACTATTTTAAATGATATTCATTCAGATTAACATTATAGAAAACATTCAACTGCAGGGGCACCTGGGTGGCTCAGCTCGTTAAGCGTCTGACTCTTGATCTCATCTCAGGTCATGATCTTATGGCTCGTGGGAATGAGCCCTGCACTGGGCTCTGTGCTGACAGCATGGAGCCTGCTTGGGATTCTCTCTCCCTCTCTCTCTGCTTCTCCCCGACCTTGCACTCTCTTTCTCTCAAAAAAAAAAAAAAAAAAATTCATTCATTTTCATTAAATACTTAAGAAAATTCTGCCCATTTTTAAGTTGGATTATTTGGGTGTTGACTTGAATCAGTTCTTTATATATTTTGGATACTTTATCAGATATGTCATTTGCAAATCACTTCTCCCATTCAATCAGTGGCTTTTTCGTTTTATTGACTGTTTTCTTCGCTGTGCAGAAGCTTTTTATCTTGATGTACTCCCAATAAAACAATACATTTCCAAATAATCTATGGTTCAAAAAAGAAGCCTTGAGGGAAATAAGAAAATATCTGAACTCGGGGTGCTTGGGTGGCTCAATCAGTTGAGCATCTGACTCTTCATTTGAGCTCAGGTCAAGGTCCCAGCATCATGGGATGGAGCCCTGCACTGGGCCCTGCACTGAGCGTGGAGCCTGCTGAAGATTCTTAGATTCTCTCTCTCTCTCTCTTCCCCTCCCCCCTGCTTGTGCTTTCTCTCTCAAATTAAAAAAAAGAAAAGAAAATACCTGAACTCAATAAAATTAAAATATATCAAAATCTGTAGAATGTAGATGAAGCAATGCTGAAAGGGAAATTCTGCAGCATTAAATACTTATGTTACAAGAAGAATGGTCTCAGGGCGTCTGGGTGGCTCAGTTTGTTTAACGTCTGACTTCGACTCACATCATGATCACGTGGTTCCTGAGTTCAAGCCCCGCGTTGGGCTCTGTGCTGACAGCTCAGAGCCTGGAGCCTGGTTGGGATTCTGTGTCTCCCTCTCTCTCTGCCCCTTCCCTGCTCAAGCTCTGTCTCTCTCTCTCAAGAATAAACATTAAAAAAAAGTTTTTTAATAAAAATAAAAGAATGGTCTCCTAATAATATGAACTTCTACCTTAAGAACCTAAGAAGAGAGCAAACTAACCTAGAGCAAGTAGAAGAAAATCATAAAGAGACATCAATGAGATTACGCAGATAGTCCTATGTCTATTAAAGAAACTGAATTCATGATTAAAACATTCAGAAAAAGAAATCCCCGGGCTTAAAAAGTTTTGCTTGAATTCCGTCAAGAAAAAGATACCAATATCTGCACGATCTTTTCCAGAAACAGAAGAGGGGACACTTTCCAGCTAATTTAACAAGGCCAGCTTCACCCTGAGACCAAGACCAGTTTTCTACAAGAAAACTACAGACCAACATCCCTCATGCATGCAGACATAAAACCCCACAAAACACTACGAAGTCAAATCCAGCAACATATAAAAAGAACAATATACATCGACAAGCAGCATCTATCGCCCCAAAACCAAGGTGAGTTCCATATTCAAAAAGCAATCATTATAATCTCCCACGTGAATAGTCCAAAGCAGCAACACCATAGGATCGTATCACCTGGTGCAGAAAAAGCATTTCATAAAATTCAAAATCCATTCATGATAGAAATGCTCACTAAAGCTAGGGACAGAAGGGAATTTCCTCAGCTGGCTAAAGGACTTGTACAAGACACTTCAAGCTAACATCATATACCTCATAGTGAAAGGCCATGTCCCCCCACCCACCACACCAAAAATGGGAACCAGACAAGGACGCCCACCATCACCACTCCTATTCAGCACCGTACCGGAGGTCCCAGCCAGCAACATAAGAAAAAGGAAAAGAAAGGCAAATAGATGGGAAAGGAAGAAATAAAACTGTCCCTATTCCCAGATGACATGCCTGCATGGAAATTCCCAAGGTATCTACAAAAAACTAAAAATAAATAAAGTTAACAAGGTCCACACATAAAAATTAATTCCATTTATATACACGAACAATGAACCATTGGAAAGTGAAATCAAGAGAGCAAAAACTTAGACACAGATCTAACAGAACACGTACAGGATGTATATGCCAAAACCCATAAAATTCTGATGAAAGAAATCAATGAAGGCTGAAGTCCATGGAAAGACCTACTATGTGCCTGGACTGGAGGATTCAGCACAGTACAAGACGTCACTTCTCCCCATCTACAGTTAATACTACAACTTGATTTAATACTATATTTGGGTTTATATTTAAAATGCTGTTGTTTTGGGGCGCCTGGGTGGCTCAGTCGGTTAAGTGTCCGACTTCAGCTCAGGTCATGATCTCACAGTTCACGGGTTCGAGCCCCGCGTGAGGCTCTGTGCTGACAGCCAGCTCAGAGCCTGGAGCCTGTTTCGGATTCTGTATCTCCCTCTGTCTCTGACCCTCCCCCGTTCACGCTGTCTCTCTCTCTCTCTCTCTCTCTCTCTCTCTCTCTCTCTCAGAAATAAATAAAACATTAAAAAAATTTTTTTGAAAAAAATAAAATGCTGTTGTTTCATAGCCCATCTAATCTACAGATTTCATATACTTTCAATCAAAATCCCAACAGAACGTTTTTGTAGATATGAACAGCAAATCCTAATTTTTTTTTTAAGGCGTAGAGCCTAACTTGGGGCCTGAAACTCACAACTCTGAGATCAAGAGTCAGTCGGACACTCAACTGACTGAGCCACCCTGGCACCCCACAATCCTAACATTTATATGTAAAGGAAAAGGAACTAAAATAGCCAAAACAGTTTACGTAAATACTGAAAGGAAAAGGTGATGCTAAAAAGGAATGAGAGCAAAGAGTGAGCAAAAGAGTCGTCTGGGAACAATTTAAGGAACACCCTAAACACAGATAATATCAAAAGCCTCAGGCAGGGGCGCCTGGGTGGCTCAGTGGGTTACGCATCTGACTCAATTTCAGCTCAGGTCATGTCGTCACAGTTCGTGAGATGGAGCCCTGCGTCTGGCTCTGCACCGACAGCGTGGAGCCTGCTTAGGATTCTCTCTCCCTCTCTCTCTGCCCCTCCCCAACTCGTGCTTGCTCACACACTCTCTCTCTCTCTCAGAAATAACACATAAACATTTTTTAAAATTCTTTACGAAAATTATAAATAGAATAAGGCCACAAGTCAACGGCGTCTCCATTACCTTGCACGTAATCTTCAGCGATGTAACTGTGCTCGTGCAGGACCTCCTCCATGCGGCTGAGGGTGATGGCTGCCAGGTGTCCGGGGTACTTCAGCTGCAGGAGACGCTGCAGGTAGCCAGCTGCTTGGCTTCCCCCCAGATTGATGCGTTTGCAGTTTTTAGCATCTAACCTACAATCAAGGAATGGAAAAGAACACGGAAATTGGTGGCAACATGGAAGAAAGAACAGGGAACCCTTCGCCGGGAGACCGGGGGAAGGTAACAATGCAGACGAACGAGGAAGAAACAGACCGGCCGGGGGAACAGAAAACATTAGAGACGAAGGGACTCCGGAGCTCCCTTGATTCCGCCTCTTACTCAATGCAGGAATTCCTAGTCCAACCCCGATACATGACATCCAACTTCTGGCCAGAAGGAAACAAGATTCAATGGGAAGAATATGTACTCGGAAGCCAGACCCTCATGGGACTTGTGATGCACTTCTCAAACTGTGGTCCTTGTAGAACTAGCTGGGGAAAACGTTAACACATGCCAATTCCCAGGACTCACTAGCTCTGGGGTAGGCCTGGGAATATGCATTTTAACAAGCTCTCCAGGTAAGTCTCACATAGGCTAGAGTTTGAGAACCCTCCCCTAGACATTCCACTTCTGCTGATGCATACACATTAAGTAACCATGCTCATACTGGCTTACTGTAATCTCCTAAAAGGACTAGGTCCCTTTCATATCTTGTGAAGGGGAAGAGAATCAGAATAACCTTCTTCTTAATGTGAGAAGGACATTAAGATACTAAGGACACTAGGGTCCTGCAGCAATTGAAACGTTCCTGCTATACCACGCTTCACCAGCAGATGCCGGCAGAGAACAGGACAGGCTCCAATGTGATCATTTCTTAACTTTCAGGTACAATACTTTTCTGCATATTCTGGTTACAAAAAATTTAAAAATTCCACATATAAGGAGTGTTTGGTAATATGTCAAAGAAATACTTTTGTCTTCATAAATGTCTGTAGAAACTTCAAGAGAAATTACCACCATAGGTCTCAATAAATTCAACATTTATTTTGACTTAAACATTCAGACTCTTCTACAGTTCATGACGTGCCATTGCCTACATTATCTCATTCTATCCCTAAAAAATTAGTTTTTCCCAATTTTACATGTTACGGAGCTAAGTGAAGAGGGTAAATACTTCAGCCTCAGCAGGACCGCAAACCCAGGTATTGAACTCAAAAGCCAGGGCTCTGCTCCCTACTTACCCTCTGTATACAATGAGAAACCTTCTCAGGAGAGCACAAGGCTGGCCCTGTCTCTTCTCAAACAACGAAAGCCCAACTAGAAAATGAAAGCTGGTCTAAAAATGTCAGAAACTGGGGCACCCGGGTGGCTTAGTCAGTTAAGGTCTGACTTTGGCTTAGGTCATGATCTCACAGTTCATGGGTTCCAGCCCTGAATCATGCTCTGCGCTGATAGCATGGAGCCTACTCTGGCTTTGTCTCTCCCTCTCTGTCTGCCCCCTCCCTGCCTCAAAATAAATAAATAAATACATTTTTTTAAATGACAAAAACTACCCTCACTTTTTATCCAACTTGAAGGTATTTAATAAGTATCTATATTTTGTGCCAGGTACTGTACCTGAAAAGAAAGCGCTAACCAATCGTGATTAAAGAACTTTAAATTAAAAAAATAACATTTTTCTTTTTTTAATTTTATTTTAGAAAGAGTGCGTGAGTGGGGGAGGGGGCAGAGGGAGAGAGAGAATCTTAAGCAGGCTCCACACACAGTGGAGGTCACGACTGACCTTAAAACCCAGAACCCCCTAAATAAATAACCCCTTAATAAAAAAATGACTCCAGAACAAAAAGACCATTTAAATTATTCAAATTCCTTCAAAATGTTTTTTACGAGCACCTGCTACTGGCAGATACCATGTTAGCTATCTTGCCATAATGAAAATGGTAAAATTCTAGAATCATGGATTTGGACCTCAAAGACAACTCCCTCCAGGTCACAAAGGATGGAATGTGAGGTCACATACCTGAAGTAGGTCAGAGCGGAGCCCAGAGGCCAGTTCGCAGTCTAATACTTGGTGGGCACCCAATAAATGTTTCCTGGATGCTTCTCAAATGCCCGAAGTGCTACTCACCTCCCCTCTAAGATGGGTAAAATATGTGTACACTGGTATCCGGATGAAATGATGAGCCCGCTGGAAGTCAAGTTCTTTGGCTTATTGTGATAGAAGCTGAAGAGGCTGTCTATTCCATAGGCAACCTTAGGAATCCCGTAGCACTCAAAAAGAAGCTCGGACATCATTTGTCGAGAATACAGCGGGTTGCACACAGCTTCCGTCAAAACTATAGGATGATCGACACAGCCCTACTTTGAAAGAAAAAGGAGAACAGACCAGTAATGAAAGACTATTCTTTCTAAAGAATAAAAGAAACCAAAGTCCTACGGTAAAGACTGAATTTGCTTTTGGTCTTCAATCAAACACCTGGCCAGAAGCAACTGTGAAACACTCATCTTGTCCCTACTGGAAGCTGTCTCGGAAAAATGTGAAAGTAGGGTCAATCGAGGGTTATTAAGTCAAGCCCCAAGCAAACTGTCAGCAAATCATGTGGGCTCTACCTTCAAAATACCTCCAGAATCAAACTGCTTCTTGCGACAGCTCCCTACCCTGGCCTTGACCTCAGTCACTATCATCACTCACTTGGGTGACTGCAACAGCCTCCTAACTGGTCTCCTGGTTCTACCCTTTGACCCATGCCAGTCCATTCTTCATACAGCAGCGACCCGGATCCTACTGGAACATAAGTCATGTCCCTCCTCCGCTCAACAACCTGCAATGGCTCCTCATTACACTCCGAGTAAAAGCCTGTAAGGTGTGTGATTTGCCCCCTCCTCACTTCTGACTTCCTCTCTACTTACTACTCTCCTTTCACTCTGGCTGCTCTCACTTAGAATGAGGGCACACTTCTGCCTCAGGGCCTTTTCACTGGCTGTTCCCTCTGCTGGAATACTATTCCCTCAGATACTCACACGGCTTGCTCTCTCAATCACCTCCTTCAGTCCTTGCTGGTACATCCCCTTCTCTCCGAGTCCTATCCTGACCACCTCTTCTCCCCCTACCATGCCACAAAATCTACTACTTAATTCTACTCTTTGTTTTTTTCATACTAGAATGTCTTTCCATTCTAGCTCCATAGCACAGGAAATTCTGTGTTACATTCATGGATGTATTCCAAACGCCTAGAAAAGTGCCTGACACAGAGGAGGTGCTCAGTGAATGAATAAACAAACAGCACCGATGCCCGAAGGTATGCTGCAAGAGAAACCGTCCGTTGTTTAGTTCACTGCTCTATCCCCAGAGCCCAGGACAGGGCTTAAACACGTTGGGCGCTTAAGATCTGCTCGACTTAACTAAATGAATGGCTAAACGACAATGCGAGCTAGAGCCACCTAGTGCCTGCGACCTCTCAGATCTCAGACAGCGAAGTGCGCGGACACAAGACCTCACCCCTCCGCTCAAGTCCAACCCACGTCCCCTTCGCCTCACCTGTGAGGAGACACCCAGGTGCTGGAAGCTGTAGTCAAGCAGCAGCTCCTGCAGCTCCAGGTTGACCGGCACGTTGCGGTCGAAGGGCGAGCGCAGCATCCAGCGCAGCGGCTCCAGGCTGCCCAGCGCTCTGCCCACCTG
>NW_027532409.1:4209309-4218670 GCF_008692635.1 Crocuta crocuta
GAGACTCCGCCCCGTGCGTGAAGAGGGCCCCGCAAGCCTCCTCCCCTCTCTAAACCGGACCAGTCTTTTCGCCTGACCCGCCCCTAGCGACTCCGGCCGTCTTTGGGATCGCTAGGCCCCGCCCATCCTGGCCCCGAACTCCCGCTTTTGCTTAACCTCGCCCCCATCATCCGATCTAGCCACGCCCCTTCGCTCCAGCCGGGACGCCGGACAGTAAGCCCCGCCCGAAGGCGTAACGCCACCAGGCCACGCCCCTTCCAGGCCTCCAGAACCTAAACTGCTGCAGGCCCCGCCTTTTCTCTTAGCCACACCCTATTTTTCGGGTAACTCACCTTCAACAGCCCTTGGCTCCGTCTCTACAGGATTATGACGCCCTTAGCCTCAATGTCAGGGCAACTCAAACTCTAGATTTTTTTTTTTTTCAAACTCTAGAGTATTGACAGTTCAATTTCTTGACCAGAGAGTTTGCTATGTAGCACTTTCAGGTTGTGAAAATTCATCAAACTGTCCACTTAGGATTTGTGCATTTTCCTGTGTGTAGTCTTTTATAATACAATGTAAAGTGTTTTAATTGGTTTATTATTATTAAATAACTGTTTATTGTTTATTAACTGCCACAGACCTCTCGCTGAGACCTCAAAGACTGAGAAGAGAACTAATTGGTTCTCAATAAGTACATTCTGTCTTCCTTTTAGTGGTATAACTCTCTCAAAAGTTCATCTAGGACAATTTTATTACTAAATTCTGGCCAGTGGGGGGGGTGGGAGTGGAGGTAATGTGACACCTCCCTTCAGTTTAGCTCTAAAAGGATTGGGCAGGCTCTCCCCTGCCCCACTTCTCCCAACTAGAGGGATAAAAAGGTTTAGAGCAGATCCCTTGACTCTAGGCTTCCAATTTTGGAATGGGCAACTTTGAGAGAAAAAAAACAAGTTAATTATAAAAGATGGGAACGTTTTGGGGCGCCTGGGTGGCTTGTTGGTTGAGCGTCCGAATTCGACTCAGGTATGATTTCATGGTTTGTGAACTTGAGCCCGGCATGCAGCTCACTGCTGTCAGTGCAGAGCCCACTAAGGATCCTCGGTCCTCCCTCTCTCTGCCTCTCTCCTCATTCTCTCTTTCTCTCTCTCAAAAATAAACATTTTAAAAAGCTTTATAAGATGGTAACATTTTTAGCAAGAGATGAAACCTTAAACTTTTCTCAAAATCTCTGTGAACTCTTCTAGGCCAGATTGAGAACCTGCCTAGAGGCAAAATCAGATTAAGGGTGTTGCCTTCCAAAGCAAACCCATTATCTCAGCCATCTGAAAGTATCTAGTCAGTCAGTCAACTGAAAAAGCAGGGATAAGCAGACCACAGAGAACAGTAAATATAGTGACTGTTGAAGTTCAAGAGCTATCTTTATGTATACTAACATAGGAAAAGCTTCAAGATTTATTTTTAAAAGAAATAAGTGAAAGCTGTACGGTGTATAGTGAACCCCCTTTAAGAAAGGGTGGGGACAAATATATATGGTTTTGCTTGTATTTTCATACGGATAGACAAGAAACTAGTATAAGAGTATACTTGTAAAGAGAGGAGCCAAGATGGGAAGGTCAGGTGTGGGAAAAATTTTCACTGTATACTTTAAAACATTTTTAGCCACATGAATGTATTACTTTGTCGGGCGGGGGAGGGGGGGAAGCATTGTGTATAACTAAGGTAGACTGGATTCTTGTTTCTGGTTCTTCACCCTATATATAGTAAGATTATAATAAGATTATAATCCATACTATCGGCCATGCAACTTTGTAGGACCTCTCACTATAAACCTTGATACTGGGGTTGGCCATGTGGCTTGATTTTAGTCAATGTTAACTAAATATGATCTGAGCAGAGGCTTTAAATGTTTTGTGGTTTAGACTGCCCGCTTGTACTCCTGCTGTTAGTCATAAGAAGAATGTGCCCAGAGCCTTAAAAGGATGGGAAATACATGGAGTAGACCCAAACCCAAACTGCGGCCTTGAGCCAAGTCCAAGCTGACCTGTAATCTACAGTTGGGCTGCCCGGTGGGTCCATGAGCAACAATAACAAATTGTTCTTCTCCACTGAAATTCTGGGTTGCCACGCAGCATTACTGCAGGAGAAAATGCACAAATACACTAGACGAATGCTACCCAATAGTACTTTCTGCCATGATGGAAATGTTCTACAGTCTGCAATGTCTCATGCATGAGCCACATGTGAATTGTGCAACTGAGGAGTGATTTTTTATTTAATTTCATTTTAATTTACATTTACATTTAAATGGCCCTAGTTAGCTAGTGGCCACTGTGTTGTACAACATAGTACCAGACAAAATCTATGGTGGTAATTATTTGCTTGCAGAAATGACTAGAAGAAAATAGATCAGAAGCCTACTGTATTCGTTTCCTAGGGTCGGCATAATAGAGTGCCACTAGGAATGGCTGAAGACAAAAGAAATTTATTCTCTCGAGTTCTGGATGCCAGAAGTCCCAAATAAGGTGTTGACAGAGCCACGTTCTTTCTGAAGGCTTTAAGGAAGAATTGGTTCCATACCTTTTTATCTTGTATTTTGGTGTTGCTTGCAGTCCGTGGCTTGTGCCACGGAGGAATTCTCCCTGTGTGCATATCTCTTTGCCTCTTCTTATAAGGACACCAATCATCTTGGATAAAGAGCCCATCCTACTTCGGTGTGACCTTATTTTAACTAATTACATCCCTACACCTTGTTTCTTTCTTTTTAAAAAAAAAAATGTTTTATTTATTTCTGAGAGAGAGAGAGAGCATGAGCAGGGGAGGGTCATAGAGAGAGGGAGACACAGAATCCAAAGCAGGCTCCAGACTCTGAGCCAGCCATCAGCACAGAGCCCGACGTGGGGCTCAAAACCATGAACCATGAGATCATGACCTGAGCCAAAGTCCGATGCTTAACCGACTAGGCCACCCAGGCGCCCCCCTACACCCTGTTTCCATCCCAGCCATGCCACCCACACTGCTGCTAGCAGTGTTAAGCTCCTCCCCTCCCCACCCCTTTCTAGAGCTTGACCCTCAACACTGCTGGACCATCCTGAGGGGTGTTTCTGGCTAGAGGTCTCTCCTGCCTGGCCCCTCCTGGACCCCACAACTGGCAGAGATGGTACCCACAGCATCACTGTGGGATCAGTCGTTGCCAGGCTCTTGAACGGACCCACTCCAAACCTCTAGGAAATAGAGCTCCTCTCCCAAGCCCTACCTCACACTTAGGACTGAGATTAGCATGAGGGAACTGAGGCATTTGCTCAGAGAGCAAAATTTAAGAAGGTGCAAAAAAAATTCAATAAGATGTTTGATGCACTATTTATTTGTTTAATATTTACTTAGTTAGAGAGCATGCATGTGTGAGCTGGTGAGGGACAAGAGAGAGAAGAAGAGAGAGAATCCTAAGCAGGCTCCATGCTGTCAGTACAAAGCCCTCATAAGGCTCTCTCTCACAAAGCATGAGATCATGACCTGAGCCGAAATCAAGAGTTGGAGGCTTAACCGACTGACCCACCCCCAGGCACCCCTTGATGCACTATTTTAAAGATCAAAATTCAGGGGCGCCTGGCTGGCTCAGTTAGTAGAGCATGTGACCCCTCGATCTCAGGGTCTTGAGTTCAAGCCTCACATTGGGCATGGAGCCAACCTAAAAAATAATAAATATATAAATAAATAAGTAAATAAATATCAAGATTCAAAGTGCACTATAATGTTCAAACTAACACGAACAAAACAATAAAATGTGAAATCAAGACAGGATCCGGATTGCTGATATTCTTCTTTTGCTTTGGACTCGGCATGGCTGAGCAGAGATAGCACTACTGGTCCCGGGCTATCTGATGTCACCGTTACTGATCTGCAGGCTTCAGTAATGGGGAAATACACTGATATCTGCAACTTGGAAATACATTTATTAGAAAGGCAGATTGCTACATGGATGGATGGATAGATATAGGGTAGATAATCCAACACTGTAAAAATGTTCATTGTTCAGTCTAGGTGGTGGGCATATGGGCTGTCAGTGTAGAAGTCTTTCACCTTTTCTGTAAGCTTGCAAGTGTTCATAATGTTGAAGAGGAAAAAATAAATAAAAGCAGCGGGAAGGACACCCACGGTTGGCTCTCTGGGGTCAAACCAGCTCCACCTCCAGAATCCCTGGAGGTTGAGGCCTGAGTTTCCCATCACACCTTCACTGGCAGCAGCATTAAGCCCTCTAGCTGATTGGCCCCCTCCTGACTGCAGCCTCTCTCTGGCCCTTGATCTGGAGATCTCTCATTCCCACCAACAGAAAGTCAAGGATCCTCTCAACTTCCTGACTGGTCCCTATGAGCCTGTTTGGCTCCCTCCCTCCATCCAAAGTCCCTAAAGCGGGAACAGGTCCTTCTTCGAGAGCCTGCAGCTTGTGCTCTCACCGCTGGGGGGCGAGGCAGGACAGTCTCGGGACTGGGCAGCAGTGACTCCTCGATTCCTCCGGGGAACATGCGTCTTGGTTCCAGGTGGGGGGTCCCAAGGCATTGAACCATAACATCGTAGCAAGGCTGCTGCCGGAAGGGACCACTCATCTGGATCCGCACTAAGAACTGATGGGCACTGATGGGCACCCTGGGGCCCAGAGGTGGATCCTCCTTCTCTTCCTCAGTTCGACCCCCTGATGAATCTGTTAGGGCCAATTGGCTCCCTCGGACTAGGACAGCGACCTCACCAGGGACCAAAGCAAGACGGGCATGCTTCCTTTGAACTTCTACCCATGGGCTTTGGTGTTGACGGCATTGGTTCGGAGATGGTCTCACCTACCCAGTCTCCCTATCTCTTCCAGCAGCCTGAATGCAAGTCTGGAATAGATGTCCTGCCTACGAGAGTGCAGGGTTTCCCCTGGGGTGCCTAGAAGGCTGGCTCCCAACCCCTGTCACCCTCAGGACTAGCTGTGGAGTCAGGGGTGTGGGGGGTGATAACCAGGCTCCAGCAAGCTGAGCACAAAGCACAGAGCAGGACAAAGGGAAGTGGATCTAGGCAAGTCCGCAGATGTGGCAGCCACTGTCCAGAACCTGCCTGCTGTCTCATTTGTCCTTCTAAAGACAGAAAGGATGGAGCTGATGCAGCTCCCACCTTCCCTTCCACTGCAACAGTCTGGGCATTTTCTGAAGACTACAGACCTCGCTGCAACTCAGATCGCATCCCAGGGTCTGTGGACCCACTGAAACGTGGTGGGCAGGGAAGAGGGGTGAGTAGTCAGCTTCCAGGACTGAGAGACATCAGAGAGCTTAGGAAACTGAGGACCCTCTGCTCCGCTCTGGACCCTGAACGCACGACAATAGTGACAAAGGGGAATTTGGAGGCAGCGGACATCTCAAATAACCCATTTAAATAGAACCCTGGGTAGCAGAGGGGAGATCTTATCCTTGTTCTGCTCCATAGCTGCAGAACCAGGATGACCTCTACTGCAGGCACACCCACTCGATGCTCTGCGCACGCACACACACAGACACAAACACACACACGCACACAGGCACACATATTCATCAAGGCTCTCACAAGACACAGATGCAGCCTTCCGCCCACCCCAGACGCAGATCTTTACATCTCCTACACATGCGCGCACCGGCACCCACAGCCGTCGCGGAGGGCAGGGAGGATGGACATTGTTCTTAGGCATTCTCCCAGTGCTTTCTTGTGCACAAGAGAAATCGTTCCAAACTAGTCCTCTGCCTTGATGGCAGAGATGGAAAAACCTCTCCAAGTGAGGCTACTCTCCAAGTGAGAGAGGACACCAGGAATAGCCCGGCCTTCCTGCATTCCTGGGTCCCATATGCTAATTCTGACCGTGACTCGGCCACCAAACCTGGGACTGGCGCTCTGCAGTTGGATCTGCACACACACACAAAAGGACTGGATCCTCTAGGTAATTGGGAAAAAAAAAAAAAAATCCAACAGGCTGCTCAAGAAGACTGGGACCCGAATAGCTCAGGGTCTGTTGATTCTAAGCAGCCAGATCTCTTCACTGTGGCTGCATAAACCTCAGCTTGGACTTGAGGGGGGTTTCCTGGGTGAGAGATGCCTGGGGGGCCAGGCTGGCCCCTGGCCCTGGGAGCCCTGGGAAATACATAACCTGCGACTGATTTCCTTTATAGTATCTTCACAGCCCACAATCAAGTGTGGATTTCTGCATGCTTTTGTTCATTGTCTTTCTCCTCCCCACCCCCCTTTCTTTCAGGATTGGAGTTTGAGAGTCTCTGGAATGCTCTCAGCTGGATCCAACACCCAGAAGGGAGTCAAAGCAAATCTCATTCTGGTGGCTGCAGGGCCCAGGCCACACTGAGACTGCTGCAAGCTCCACAGGCTCCTTCCCCTACCTCTCCCCAAACACCTGGAGAGCCTCCTCTTAGTGCAGACCATGCTCCTCACTTTCCTGGGGCTCTCCCACGACCCTTTAACTACAGATGCTCCTCCCCCCACACCTGCTTCAGCTGGTCTGACCAGAATCGGTTCCCCCACGTTCCAATGCTTTGGGATCCCCGCATGCAAAAATGCAGAACTGACCAGAAGCAAAAATGCAGAACTGACCAGAAGCACGCCCACGCACCTTTGTTTCTTCTTTATTTACGGATATAATTATGTACCGCACTCTAAATTAGAGATAGATTTTTTTTCTGATATACATTTCATCTTATTCACCACGAGCACACCACACGCACAGTAGAACAGTTCCACGACCTGATAAATTGCACAAGATGAGTTTGGATTCCTGAAAACCGGCAGGCAGGCGGGCCCTGCCTCGGCTTCTGGCCTCCCTGCTGCGCCAAAGGAAATCGCCCACCCAAAACGGATTTCCCCAGCCAGGCTTTCCCTCTGCAGGGTTGAAATGTCTCTGGAATGGGAAGCGCTCTTGCTGGAAATGGCTGGACGCTGCAGATTCCAAGCACTGGATGGCTGTGAAATGTCCCCCCAAGGTCAAGTTTCTGCGCCTGCGAACTGAGCCCCCTCTCCCTCCCTTCCCACCCGCCTCGGTGACAGGGACCAAAGAGTTAGGGTCCCTCCGGGAAGGACAGAAAGCCCTGCCCACAAATTCGCCCCCGCCTCCCCAGAAACCAGGGTGTTGTGGAAAAGAATGGACAACAGAAACGCAGACGCGATGGACTGTGGATTCCTATNGGGGGCACGGGAGCCCTCGCGCCCTAGTCCTCCGCGTTGGTTCGGTAGGCCTCGATGAGGCCCTCGAGCGAGTGCACGAAGCCAGACACACTGCAGATGCCACCGATGACGAAGATGGCGACATCGAAGAAGACTTGGTGCCACAGCAGCTTGCGCCAGAGCAGGCGCAGGTGGAAGAGGCTGGGCAGCAGGAAGCAGAGGCCGGCGCCCGTGAGACTGCCGGTGAGGCCCATGAGCAGCGCGAAGTGCGGCACGTAGATGGCCATGAGCAGCGTGAAGACGACCAGGGCGCAGCGCAGCGTCAGCCCCCACGATTTGAGGCGCCCGTCGCCGCCGTAGCAGGCCGGGAAGAAGGCGCGGCTGCCTTCCTGGAAGAGCGACTTCTCCAGCACCTCGACCGCAGCGAAGAAGGGCAGCGGATAGGACAGCAGCGCCTTGGCCACCAGGAAGATGTTGACCACGGCACGGATGGAGCCAGGCAGGTTATCCGTGATGACCTCCTTGGTCTCGTCGGCCCAGGTGAGGTAGGCGACCAGCGCGAACAGGCCCTTGAGCACGCAGGCGGCGATGTGAGTCCAGTTCATCATACAGTGGAACTCGCTGGGCTGCTGCATGTTGCCCTCCAGCGAAGGCAGGAAGATCTGGGACGTGTAGCTGAACACGATGATGCCAATGGAGATGGGAAACTTCTTGACATCGATATAGAACTTGACCTTCTCCCAGGCCCAGTCGCGCGCCCGTGACAGGCAGTAGGCGATGACCAGGATGTTGATGACGAAGTGGGCCAAAGTGCACAGCAGGCTGAACTTGGACACCGCCTTGAGGTTCTTAAGGAAGGCGCAGGGGAGCAGCACGGCGGTGGCGATAATGGACCAGGACTTCTGCGACACGGGCAGCCCCGGGAAGCTGTTGTACATGAGGTTGCCGCTGACCACCACGTACAGGATGCAAGTCATCACCAGCTCGATGATCTGCGCCACGTTCACCACGCGGCCGCCCAGCGTGGGGAAGCGCGGCGCGCAGCACGCGTTGGCGATGGCCACGTACGAGTCCCGCACTCGCACCACCTCGCCGTCCTCGTTCTCCTCGTACAGGCAGGCGATGAGGATCTTGCCGGTGTAGCAGCACACCACGGCGGCGAAGATGATGAGGAACAACCCCAGGTAGCCGCCGTGCAGGATGGCGTAGGGCAGGCCCAGCACGAACATGCCCTGCGGAGCGAAAAGGCAACCGGACGCCGGCGCTCAGCGGAGGCCGCCGAGCCGGAGGGGACCAAGAGGCGTGGCTTAAAACCGGAGCCGCGAGGGGGCGCTAAGCCGAGTGAGACAGGGGCCTAAACCCCCGGGAAGCGAGGTGAACAGTCGGCTGGCTGGAACCCGGGGTGTGCCGCGGCCTAATGGGAGAAGCCGGGCGTCGAGTCAGATGGAGAGGGAGGTGTTCAAAGACGGAACTGGGAGGGAAAGGTGCGCTAAGACCTGGGAGGTGGGGAGGAGGCTGAGCGTGGGGTCAAGTCACAAGAAAGGAGAGGTATATGGAGATATTTTGAGAGTAGATAAGAAGGGGCTTGGAAGGGTCAGGGCCAGAAAAGCGCACTGAGAAAGGTTGAGGGCTGGGCCTGAACCGCTAGGAAGAGGGGGTGAGGGATTTAAGGTGCGGCTCGAATGGGGTGCAGGGCCTGAGGCCGATGGGAGAAGGGAACGGGGTAGCAGCAGTGCGAGGGAAAAGAGCCAGGGTGCCGCGGAAGAGAGGATCCGTGTGAGCGAAGCAGAGGAAAGCCAGAACCGAGGGACTGCGAGAGTGCCTGCGAAGGCTTTGGGGGGCGAGGCCGGAAGGTTAAGGGGGGGGGGAGAAGCTCGAGCCCTGACTGAGAGGCTAAATCAAGCAGGAATCAAGCTGTGGACTCAGGAGGGCGGACTGCGGGAGGAGGGTTTAGAATCCACAAAGAGAACACACGCTAACGAAATCCTGGGTTCCCTAGGCCTCCAGGCCTCCAGGCTCCCACCGGGGCCTCCCTCCGGGCCTACGGAACGGGGCCTTCAATGACGCCCCTGGAGAAGGCGCGGGTGGCAGGGAGGCGGTCGCCATCCCCTGCCCCTGGTTCCGCACGGCCGTCTCGCAGGGCCCGGGAGCGGGAGGCGCCTCGGGTCCGACCACTTAGTGCGCAGGGCCCTGCGCAGCCCGGGGCCCCGAGCCA
>NW_027532409.1:4218770-4294646 GCF_008692635.1 Crocuta crocuta
GACCGAGCCGCAGGGCCCGGGGGCACCTAGGGCAGAGGCCTCCTCGGCTCCGCGAGCCCCGGCCTGCCCGCCTCCGCCAGCTCCGGGGGTCGTTGTGCGGATTCCAAACCCGGTCCCGGCGGGGTCCGGCGCCGCCTGGCGGGGAGTGGGGCGCTGCGAGTAGGGTGAAGGAGTGGCAGGCCTGGAGACTAGAGGCTGTTCATAGTGGCCAGAGGAGCTTCTCCGGGGTCACAGGCGCAGAAGCTGGGCGCCTCTTTGCGGTGTAGCCGGGATTTCGGGCGAAAGGGGTGAGTCTGCGCAGGAAGCACTGAGGTACCACGGGCCATTCGTGCTTGTGTGGGGACATAATATGTGTGCTTATGTTTGTTTACACCTGTGTGTCCCCAGTAGGAATGCACCCGAGAGAGTGAGCGGGATCCTGTTTGCATGAGTCTGCGCTTGTGTGCCTGTGCGTGTTCAAATAGGTTCGTGCGTGTGCTTGGTATGTACAGGTATGTGCTTGTGTGGAGGCGTATGAAGGTGCGTCTGAGGATAACCCACGGTCTATATATAGATGCATGTCGTGCGCACCTGTGCGGGGCGTTTGTTGGTGCGGGAGGGGGGATGTGAGCCCGTGTGCCTATGCCTGTGTCAGAGGAGGAGGCTCCCAGCTCAGCAATTTCCCTTCTCTTTTCCTTCCCAACATGCAGCCGTGAATCCATTCCGGAGTCCCAGGCGACACCGGTCCCTCCAATCCTGATTTTCCTTCTCCCTCACTACTCCCAGATCCCCTCCTCCAGTTTCCCTCCCGTTTGCGGGGTCTCAGGGCAAGTGCCTCGGACCAAACGTCAGCCTTTCTGTCCAGCGTCTGGGGCCGCTGGAGGGAGCGCGGATTTGGGCGGGAGACGCGGCTGGCAGGGCTGCGGGTCCCCCCCCAACCCCCCTCCGGGCTGGGAGGGATGGGGAAAGGCAAGATCCTGAGGAGGAGAGGGGGGTCTCTGGCCGAGAAGGCCCGGGGACTCCTCTAGGGCTACGGCCAGGTGCTCAGAGCTGGAGGAGGTGGAGGGTGGGGGCAGGCAGAGCAGGGAATCCCGCGCTCACCTGGATGGCGTTGGTCACGTTCCAGCCCGCCTCCCACGCCGTGATCTTGGGTTTGTCGTGGCCCCCGAACTCGCCACCAGCCCCCAGAGCCTGGTCCTTGGAGCCCGAGGGCGGCAGGGGCGCGCCTCCGCCGCGCTGGTAATGGATGTCTCCCTCGACGGGCGGCTCGGCGCCCTCGTCCCCGCAGGGCTCGCCCTCGGTTTTCAGGATGTCCATCTGCAGGCCCTGACGGTGCTCAAAGTCGAGGTCGTCGCAGTGAGCAAATCCCACCGCCTCCTCGTCGGTGGCCGCCTGAAAACCCATCCTGGCGAACATGCCGCTCACCTTGGCCTGGGACTTGTTGGACACTGTTGTGGCCACGTTGGATAGCTTGCTGCGTAAAAGGGTGGCCATGGCGGCGGCGGGGTCCGTGGAAAGGACAGAAGGGGCTGGGGACGCGGGGGACGCGTGGCAAGGCGGCGAGGGGGGCGCGAGGCCGCTATCTCCGCTCGCTTTCCCCGCGGCGCCCCAGGGCGCTCTGGCTCATGACCTCCTCGGCTGGCGCTGGAGGCTCGCTCAAAGCCCACCCTGCGGGCGGGCGGCGGGGCTGGCGGGGCGGCGGCGNGGGGGCGGGCGTTGAGGAAGGGGAAACACCCGGAGGCCGGGGGTGCGTGGGGAGGAGGGCAGCGAGAAGAAATAGGGTCGCGAAGGGACTCGGGAGAACTGAGATGGGGGCCGGAGAAGGGCGCCCGCGGGAGGGCACCGAGACAGAGCGCACCAGGGAGGGGGCTCGGAGGGCACGGTGGGGGCTGGAGTGCTGCATTTCTGGGGGAGGTGCTAAGCTCGGATCCTAGCCCTTCCCACTTCGCCGCCGCCGCCGCAAGGAGGGAGGGGGCCGGAGCCTGCTGATTCCAGCGGTCCCGCGGCCGCGACTACCCCCTCCAGAGCCTGGGAGGCTTTCGGCCCCAGAGCTTCTGGCCAAGGACTAGTCTAGACGTCCAGAAAAGCAGCAGGACAGTTACCTGTCTCCCGCGGCGCCGGCCGTCTGGGCATCTATCTGTACCGATTACTCACACTGAAACCTGGCCGCAAGCCCCCTTCGGAGGCAGAAAGTGTCCGTCCTGGTCCAGTTTCTAGAATGCTCAGCCGGGCCTCGGTCACCGGGCTGTCTCAGCCCGTCCAGGGACGCCGCGATGGAAGCGATTCTGCGGCTCGCTCGCCACCAACCGCTCTCCAAATGTGTGCGGAACAGAGGCGAAAGGTTGGCTTTTCACTTTCTTTTCGTTTGGGAGTCTGGAAGGAGGCAGGACTTCGTGAGGGCCTCTCTCCACAGCCTGGTGACGGGTCTGCCAATGCACACGCCGCACAGGGGGACAGCCGGTGTCCGGCCGGAGGAGGGAAGCGCTCGCCGCGGGCCCGGGGCGCGGAGGTGCCCGGTGCGCTCGCCGCGGCGATGAAGACCTAGACCGTTTCTGCTGAATGGGGTGCGTGTGAGCGCGCGCGAGTCAGAGAGACCCCGAGACAAAGACCGACACTGTTTCAGATGCCGCTTCGGGCTAAAAGGACTCCTAGGGTGAGATTGGGTAACTGTGTTTATTCGTAAATGTGTGGCTTAGTGCGCATTTCAGCCTGTGCGTGCGCAGAGCTTGTGTGCTGGATTGTGCGGGTAAGTGTTCCCGATTGGGTTGCCTGCGTGTTTGCCTGTATGAACCCTTTTGCAGTTGTGTCTCCGGGAGGGTCCACAGCTCGGTCGGGGTCCCTGCACGTGTTCCCAGCTGGGCTCCCGCCCGGAGTCCTGAGCAGTAAACGGCAGCTTGGCCACCTGGCCTAGGAGGAGGAGGTCTAGCGGCTGTGACTGGGGTGCCAGTGGGCGTAGGGAGAAACTGCAGGAAACGAAAAGAAAGGGGTCCCCAGTCTCCCCTTTTCAAGGCTCTGACTCTCTGAGAACCCAGTCTCTCCCGCCCCTGAAATATTTCTAGATTAGCTCACGTCAGCGCACAAGTAGGGCGGCCTGAGGGCTTTGACCAGCGAGTCGGAGCTGCCAGGACCAGACAGCCTTCCCCCCCACCTCCTACCCCCCACTCCCTGCGCCTTGCCGTCTCCTTGAAACTCGTCTCCAGATAGGGAACCTCTGCCACGTTGGACAGAGATGCTCTCTTGATCCACCGCCACCCCCACCCCAGGTACTCTCAAATTCTCCCAAGAGCCCCGCTTGCCAGAACCCACCCCCTGCACTGACAAGCAGACACGGACTGGTAAGAAAACCTCTCCATAGAGCCCAGCTCCAAACACAGACCCTCCAAGTCATGATAGGACTCAGAACAAAGAACAGAAATCCTTCCTCCCCAAATGCAAATTGTCTCCTCCAAAGAGGCTTGAAATACGAACGGATGTCCCATCCCAGAGATTTGCCCTATACAGAGATTGTCCTCCACTCCGTCCCCAAAGGCTGGGGGACAGAGATCCCTTTCCCTACAGACTACTACAGGCACAGATCTTCACCTCCTAATCCTCACCCCACCTTTTCTGTTTCTGGTGAAATTCTTTTGTTGCACCCACGGTGATCTAGGCAGAGACTAGGGGTCCCTAGTGTCTTCCTCTACCCGCTACACACCCACACCTGGGGATGGCCATTGATGCCTTTTTTGCCAAGGGAAGTGATGATGTACATGTATCAGTTGGTCATTCCTGACTTATGTGTGGATTTTATGAGGGTCCAAAATGCTTACCCTCTCTTTCCATTTCCCTTATGATGCCTGCTGCTGTAAGACCCAAGGTGAGCCGTGAAGTTCTTTCATTAGTAAGAAATGGGTCATTCATCATTCATTCATTCAGCAAACCTTCTCACTGCCCTACTGTGCATGTGACTCTCTTTCTGCTGTTATGGGAACCACCAAGACGATGCAAGCACGGTCCCTTGTCTAGGCTCCCCATGGCAATTCTTGGGTCGGTGGGGACATTGGAGAACATTAAGTCCAATCGTCCTTTCTGCGATGCTTAAATGGTCCTTCAAACATCCCAACAGAGCCTCACATTTACAGATAGGCACACTCAGGCCTGGCAGTGAGGCGTCCTGCTCAAGGTCATTGGGAGTCCAGGGTAGAGGCAGGCGAGGCCCCAGGAATCCGGATGCCCCTCCTGTGTCTTCTCTCCCATGACCTCGTCTGTCCTCCCATCTCCTCTCCCTGGTGGTTTGGTACCTGGTCACCTCACCGTCAAAACAGATGAGATTCGAAGCAGACACGAGGCCTTCTGACAATAGTTAGATGCCAACATTGGAGGAGGAAAGCCTCTGTATCCCTCTTTTCATTTTTTTATGCTTATTTATTTTAGAGAGAGAAAGAGTAAGCAGGGAAGGGGCAGAGAGAGAGGGAGAGAGAGAATCCTAACTAGGCTTTGCTGCCACAGAGCCCGACTTGGGGCTTGAACTCATGAACCATGAGATCATCACCTGAGCTGAAATCAAGAGCAGGATGCTTAACCGATTGAGCCACCCAGGTGCCCCTGAATCCCTCTTTTCTTGCTGTTTGCAATTAATGCCTATTCCCAGGCCAGGATGTCAAGTTCCCAAGCAGCCTTCCTTTACTGGAAAACTCTGCTCCATGGTGCATCGGCTGTGGGACATTGGACTACTCACTTAACTTCTCTTAGCTTCCAAGTCCTCATCACTAAAATGTGAGAATAATAATAATAACAGCCTCATTTGGTTCTTGAAAGGATTCAGTGAGTCTTGGGTATAAAATGCTGAGCAACGGCCACTCAGTGCCCAATGCACGGTAGCGATTATTTTATCATTCTGTCCTCGTTGCCACACCAAATAGCCATTTCTCATTGTTTAGGAAAAAGGGAGTGTACAACAGAAAGCCTGCGATTGGGTGTGAAAGTCAGAGTGAGTTGGCATGTGTACCCTTCTGTCTTTGTCTCGCCTCCCTGTCCTCACCCCTGCCAGGGACAGGAATGGAGGTCAGGAGTTGGACGGCGGGCAGGGGACCTGGCGGGCAGCCCCAGGAGGCAAGCAGGGCAACCTGCTTAGCTGGTAATGAGCTGGACCGGCTCTGGTGAAACCATCAAGCTCCGGATTCTCCGGATAGCTTCTCTAGGGGCTCCCTCTTGAGAGGAATTTGCAGCAGCGCGGCCCCCTGTGTTGAAACACAACACACATATACACACATGCATTCACACAACAGGGAATGACAAGCCAACTGACAGATGCACGAAGAAATGAGGGCCAGCACACGGAGTCAAGGACACTGGCAGAGTTACACTGGGCAACACACACAGGTCAAGGACAGAGCAGCACGCAGACACAGGACTTGAACCGAGACTGCTTGCCGCACAAAGAAGCCAGGACAGGCACCCACAGATGGACGCCCATGGGCACCGGCACCCAGATAACAGCCTTGGATACCGCAGCAGCACAGGCCAGGCGTGGACGTGGAGAGCTGTGCACACACTGACAGACACCCAGACTCAGGAACACGCAGGCAGATTCACACTGAGACCGATGGCCCGGCACCCCCGAATGCAAGAATACCCCAGTATGATTACCAAAGGGGAGAAGGAGGGGAGAAAAAAAAAGGAGGAATGGGGTGGAAGAGATATAAAAAGGAACATGCTAGAACAGGGAAGAGGAAGACAGAGAAGGACTTGCCAGATAGAGGCACAAAAGAGACAGAGATGCCACAGCCTCCTTTTGGCCAATGCCAGAACCCAGAGCTTTGACTAAGAAAATGGCGGCTGGGAGGGCTTTGGGGGAGGGAGGAGGACCTGTCCCTGCAGCCAGCCCTGGGAGTGGGGGCGGGGGCTCTCCTCAGGGCCGCACAAGGCCCCACAGTCTTGAGGGGCTTGGGCCACATAAGAGGGAGCGTGAGGGGACCCCACGACTTCTGCCACGTCCCACGGTGCAAGGACAGCACTATGGGTCAGTCCTGCAGCCTGGGCCCAGGTGGAATGAGTAACCCTCTCCCAACATGAGGTCCGGTCTCTCTGTTTTTGTTGCCTTTAGCACCCAAGGGGTTAAATGCCTGGCTAGTGAGGACGGAGGCCACTTTTGGGGGAGAATAAATAGGGTTAAATAGAACTGGGCTTATCTCCCAGAGCAGCGGCAATATGGGGGATGGGGCAGGAAGCCCTTGAATTAATGGCCTGGAAAGCCAACATCATGAGCATCATTTCGGGGCTGAATGATCACAGACAGACCCCCTCCTCCTCCTCTTCGTTTTGCAGAGAAGGTTCTGTCCATGAGCCTTTTCCTGCCGAGGGGACAGAAGCTGGCTCTATAAATCAGCCCCCCCTCCTTCAAGCTGGGACACGGGTGAGGTTTTCCTACAGAGACCTTGCCTGAAACCGGAACTCAGTTTCCTGATGCTGTGTCTGTGGGCACAGAGGAGACAGGGACCCGGGAGGCTGAGGGTTCCGAGTGGGCAGCCCATGCCTGGAACAAAGACCCTGATTGTCCCCAGCTTTGGTGTGACAAATCCGGTGGGACCATGGAGGGTATCAGTGTGGCCCCTGATAGCTCAGGGTAAGACATATTAAAATACATTAATGACTAAATATTAGTGGTTTTCCTTGATGAATTAGCATCTCATTTCTGGGGGCGGGCAGGCAGAGGCTGGTTTCCTACCAGGGACAATGTCCAGGGGAGTCCTGTGTCAGGGCAAGGAAGGCTGGATTTCATAACTTTTTAATTTAATTTAATTTAATTTTATTTTATTTCATTTTATTTGAGAGGGAGAGAGCAGGTGGAGAGGGGCAGAAGGAGAGAGAGAGGATTTTAAGCAGGCTCCATGTTGTCAGCATGGAGCCCCAT
This sequence comes from Crocuta crocuta, assembly GCF_008692635.1. Classification (NCBI taxonomy): domain Eukaryota; kingdom Metazoa; phylum Chordata; class Mammalia; order Carnivora; family Hyaenidae; genus Crocuta; species Crocuta crocuta. The sequence goes on from NW_027532409.1 coordinate 4,225,642, forward strand.
TGGGGCTTGATCACACAACCCTGGGATCATGACCTGAGCCGATATTAAGAGTTGGATGCTCAACTGATGGAGCCACCCAGGTGCCCCAGGATTTCATAACTTCTGGGTTTCTAGGGTCAAGCCTTCTGAGCAGGTGGCTCTGAGAAGAGCCCAGGGGACAGGGTCCGTGGGGACTCAGGCCCGGCCCTTGGCAGCCTTTGAAACTAGAAGCTGCCTGGAAGTGAAGGAGGAGCGCTGGACCAGACTTGGTGGGTCAGATCAATGATTCCTGCCCTTCACTGGGAGCACAGCCTCCTGTGATGCTGGAAAACAGGGGGCACAGCGACCTCACTCCCCACTGGGTACCCAGTGCACAGTAGACACTCAATAAACATAGGTGGAGGAGATGTTAAATTGATGTCATAAACCCAGCTCTGAATGCTGGGCTCTGTAGCCCCTCTAAATGGACTTGTCTTGGGACACCTGGGTGGCTCATTTGGTTGAGCGTCCGACTTTGGCTCCGGTCATGATCTCGATGTTTGTGAGTTCAAGCCCCACGTCCAGCTCTGTGCCGACAGCTCAGAGCCTGGATCCTGCTTCGGATTCTGGTCTCCCTCTCTCTCTGCCCCTCTCCCACTACCACGGTCTCTCTCTCTCTCTCTCCTTCAAAAATAAAGAAACATTTTAAAAAGTTAAAAAAAAATAAATGGACTTGTCTTTTATGCCCATGTCACCTTCTGCAGAATTGAAAGCCAGTCATACATACACATGTAAGGTGTGATCTTTGCTCAGAATGGGCTTGGGGTGCACACACAGATTCGGGGACTCCTTTCCAGACCACTCAGCACCCTCAGGAGTCTGTGGGTCGCTGGTTACAGCGACTGGGAGAGCCAGCCATGGAGGAGGCTCTGTGTCTGGTGAGCCCTGCATGGAGGACCCTGGGCTCTGGGAGGGCAAGGGGGCCGGGGGGGGGGGGGGGGGNCTGCCATGTAAGGACGTGGTGATCAGGTGGCCCTCTGCAGGCCAAGAAGAGTCCTCCCCAGAAACAGAGCCTGCCAGACCTTGGTCTGGAACTTTCAGCCTCGGAACTGTGAGAGGATCAGTGCCGGTTGTGTAAGCCTCCGGGCCTTGTGGGCTTCTGTTAGGGCGCTCCCACTGCCTAAGACACTGGGGGCCTCTGCCAGCCCCTGGCCAGCACTAGCTTAGTGGGCAAAGATTTTCCTAGGTCACAATCCCTTGGAATGTCTGATGGGGGAAAGATCCTCTTTCCAGAAGAATGCACACGTCACAGAGTCTCAAATTCTCTATAGCCTGCCCAGGGTGACTCCACGGCCTCCAGCCTAAGAGCCCCAATCGGTCAGTTTCTCTCTCTTCCAGTTGCGCTGAGAGCTGGACCCGGGTGAGTTGTCAATGTGAATATTTAACAAGTGTTTATTCTATGCGTGTGTTCTTACATGATTGCCTTACGGTGTCCCTTTGAGCTTGGCTGCATTTCATGTCCATTGACAGACAAGGATGCTGGAGCACAGAGAGGCTATGTACCTTGCCTAAGGTCTCACAGCTAGGTTGTGGCAGATCCAGGATTCAAACCCAGGTTCAGAGCTGTCCTTACAGCCTTAGTGCTCTAGGTGAGCCTGCCTTGAAGGACTTGGACATTGAGTTCCAGGGGGGGGCTACAATCTGGATCTGGCTTCCAATGACCAGAAAGATCTCCATGCACTGATGAGTGTATATGTCTACTCTGGCCCCATCTTCTTCCTCCCGACTATTCAGGCAACTCCTCTGGGACAGGGAGAGGAGAAGGCACAGGGCTGGCACATAGTAGGTACTCAGGGGAGCTTGTGGATTTCACTCAACTCTGGCCCCGGGAGACTGAACCCTGTGTCTTGGGCTTTCCAGCCTCAAGAGACTATGACTCTTCCGCCACAGGAGGGCTTAGCCCAGCAGAGTTGATAAAGGCTCCAGGGAAATCAATTATTTCCTAACCTGGGATGTGTGAGCTCTCACCCAGAATTGGTTCATTTTATATTATTATTTTTTAATGTTTATTTATTTCTGAGAGAGAGGGGGAGGCAGAACGTGAGCGGGAGAGGGACAGAGAGAGAAGGAGACACAGAATCTGAAGCAAGCTCCAGGCTCTGAGCTGTCCACACAGAGCCCGACGCGGGGCTGAAACTCATGAACTATGAGATCATGACCTGAGCTGGAGTCGGACCCTCAACCAACTCAGCCACCCAGGTGCCCCTATATTATTATTTTTTTAAGATTTTATTTTTAAGTAATTTCTACACCCCGCGTGGGGCTTGAACTCACAACCCTGAGATCAAGAGTCATATGCTCTACCCACTGAGCCAGCCAGGCACCCCTTTATGATATCATTTTATATCTAAAAAAAATCTACCATGAGATTCTAGGTCTCCTGGATGACCAGACTGCTTTAATTGTCATACGTCTCATGACAAAAGAACAGAGGGGGGCTAAATGCTAAAGCGCACAGAACCATACTCACTATGCAAGTGGCGATTTAATTTCAACAGTACATCATCCATCACATTAAATTAATTGTGTTATTTTGCTGTGTGTGTGTGTGTGTTTGTGTGTGTGTGTGTGTGTGTGTGTGGCTTTGTTTGTATCCCACTGGCACATTGTCCTAGCTTTTCCTATTGTATAGAGCTAAAAGGATAAGGGTTTATATGTAGCTTTATGTTTGTACGTATTTCAGTAAAACTGTAATAAAGATAATCCAACGATTGCTGGCAAGGGACTGTGATTTTTTTCCCCCTTTAAAAGTGGTTTGTGTATTACTCAAGTGTGAGAAGCATGCGTTTAATTCATTCTGACCAAGTAGAAAATAAGCTTCACACATTGGTGCCCCACACACAGCCCCTGCCACCTGGACGGGTCCCCATCCCCAGTTTGGCTCCCCCACGGCTGCCTTCGAGGGGAAATATGACAGCGTAATGAACAGTTGTACGACGTGCTATAAAAAGGCAATTAAGGGAACTATTGGACTGGGACAAGCCAGCGTGACCTGGTTAATAGCTCTGAGCAGAGACGGGCTGCGGGGAGGAGGGGCAGGAAGAGGGGGAGGGGTTTGCTGCCGAGCAGTGGGCGCAGAGGCTGATCGCTTCGTTACCTGCTACCCGCTAGGTACCCAGGGCACCCAGGTCAGCCTCACGACCTGTGGGTCCAGGGACAGCCTGAGGGGAATGTTGGTTCAGAGCTCGGCTCTGGGAGTCCCCTCTGCCACTCCCGGTTGAGTGACCCCGGGCAGGTGCTCAGGGTCTCTCAGCTTCAGCTTACCCATCTATTAAAAGGGGGAAAAAAATTATTGTCCTAGAACCAGGTCCATAGGAAGGAGGGGTGAGGCATTCATGCTTAAATTGGTCCGTGCTCAGAAATGCACGTGGAGGGGCGCCTGGCTGGTTCAGTCGGTAGAGACTGCAACTTCTTGAAAATTAATTTATTTTTTATTTATTTGAGAGAAAAAGAAAACATGAACATAGGAGGGGCAGAGAGAGAGAGGGAGAGAGAGAGAATCCAAGCAGTCTCTATGCAGTCAGCACAGAGCCCGATGCAGGGCTTGAACCCACGACAGGGTAAGACCAGACCATGACCTGAGCTGAAATCAAGAGTTGGACACTCAACCAACTGAGCCAGCCAGGTGCCCTGAGTTCAAGGGCTATGGTGGGCATGGAGCCTCTTTAAAATAAAATTTTAAAAAATAGAATAGAAAAGAGAGAAAGAAAGAAAGGAGGGAAGGGAGAGAGGAAGGAAGGAAGGAAAAGAAATGCACACAGAGGCCAAAGACACGGAAGAGGCTTCCACTTTGCGTTCGCTATGATCTTTCAGTTCAATACAGTCTGTGGCTGTGTGTGTGTGTGTGTGTGTGTGTGTGTGTGTGTGTGTGGCTATGTGTCTCTGTGTGTGTATGTCTGTATGTGTGTGTGTCTGTGTGTTCTGTTCTAATCAGCTCACCCAGGCTCTGCAGAATGTGGGTTCTTTGATCCGATCTTCCAGAGTCATCCATGGGGCCATCCATTTTGGGATGACCCCTCCCCTCTGGGCCCTCTCTGATGTCCTCCAGTCCTAGCCCTTGTTCACAAATGCTCCTATTTGTGAACCATCTCTGGTCTGTAGGGACAGAGAGAAACACTTCCTGCCCCATCCAAGTGCCTGTTTCACCCTCCTTAGCAGTGCTGGTGGCACGATTGGTGAACTGTAACATGACAAGTAGGTAGCAAAGCGCCTGGCACATAGTAAATGCTCAGTAAAAGCTAGTTATTCTTACTATTGTTGTCCCCACTGGAAAAGCTCTGGGTTTATAGCTGACACGTAGTACTGGGCCTGACACAGAGTAGGTGATCAATAAATGTCGGCTGCTTTGGTTCCACTCTTCGCCACGCATGATTGCACGCTAACCCCTCCCTGAGCCTTGGTTCCTCATTAAGAATACAATCCTTGGTTCCTTAAATAAGAATACAATCCTACCTTGGGGTCAGAGATATGCCCTGTAAACTGTGGCAACCGCTTCTGTTCGTTTCCACCTACACCCCCACTCATCTGTGCCTGGCACGTGGATCTGAGAGCCTGGGGGGAGCTCAACCCCCTCCCTACATGCATTTATCCTAAAATAGAAGACCAAGCAGTGCAAGTTGGTCTACGCGGCCCCTATTTCCTCCCCCCACAGCCTCAGATGGAAGTAGCATTGGAAGCCAGTCCTGCGACAAAGGAGCAATCAGGAGTCATTATGGCTCATTTAGGGGTGGGCTTGGCGATTGGCTGAGAAGCACCAGCTCTCTCCTCACTCAAGAGGAAGAGGGTCTGAGCAAGGCGGCTGGAAACCCAGTCCCGCGGCCCCCTCCCTCCGACACCTGGCCCCATGCCAGGCAGAAAGGCTCTGAAGGCTGGGTTCAGAAGGAGGCTCTGAGCCTCACTCAGGCCACTGGGCCACCAGCCCCAGCCCCCGACGGCTTCCGCTGTGGGCAGAGGCTTAACTGGTAGTCTTCTAAAGCCACGCCTGGCCTTCTCCATCACCCAGCTGCCCTCACGACAAAGTCCGAACTCCCACCCCGGCACTCCCAGTCTACAAGGCCCGTGGAGTTCTGACCCATGCCTGCCTCCAGCAGTTCAGCGAGACCTCTTTGCTCCTGCTGCAGGGAGGGACCTGCTCCCATTCACTCTTTTCTGTGGCTGGAAACTCACACTTAAACCAGGCAGGGTTGAATTCAAATCCAATCTCCACCACTTTGTAGCTGTGTGAGCATGAGTCTCATCTGTTCAATGGGGATAACCAGACCTCCTTCCCAGGGCGGCCAAAAGGGTTACATCAGAGGATGTAAAGGATCTAAAAGACCTCACAATAATACATCCTTTGTGGATATTAGCTAGTATTATTATGCATTCTTAGGTCACTGTTTCCAGGTTACCTCCTCCAGGAAGCCCTCTTTGATTCCCCAGGATTGGGTTTGCCTCTCCCAAGTAGTCCTATGACCCTCTTATACTTTGCCCTGGCCTGCTGCATGTCCATGCAGGTGTGGCCGGTGTCTTGCTTGCCCTTGTAGCCTGGCACTCAGCACAGAGCCCACCACGAAGGATGCTTCTAACAGGCCTCTGGACCGACCACAGGGCTGACCTCCGGGAGCATATGGGGACACCCAACACCCCCGGCCCCCAAGAGGCTGGGTTGGGGAAGGTGGGGCTGAATTCCTAAGCCTCTCGCCCACAAGTCTGTCTACCGGGCTTTCCAGGACCACTCGCTACTAGAACATTCCCCCGTGCCCTGCCGAGGCCGCCTCTCAGGATGTGCATTGAGCTGAGTCTGCGTCCTCTTAATGAGAGTGATAATAGCTCCCGCTTATGGGAGACTTATTTTTTCCATCTACTGGGCTAAATGTGTTATCTCATTTATCCTCACCCTCAGCCCCTAGCTTAGGTCCAGGTGGGCGTTGCTAGAAGCATGCTGGGGTCTCAGGTAGCTGGGGAAGGGCAGACGGCAGCGGGGCCTCAGGAAAGCCGGGACCGGGGCCCCCTCCCCCTTCCCCACGTCTGCGGCTGTACCCTCAGCACATCACTTCTGTTTTCTGACTGACCTTCCAGGTTGAGGGAACCGTGACTGCCTACAGCTCTTAAGCCTCCCATATCATAGTTGTCACCACCAGAGTGGGACCGGCTGTCTGCTTTCAGCTTGGCTGGACAAGTCCCACGCAGCTGGAGACCAGTGTCTACCTCCCCCGTAAGGCTGACGTGAGGATTAAGGGAGACAACGTGCATAAAGTCCTGTGCATCTTGGGAAGGACTCCGTAAATGGCAGCTGGGGTCAACACTGGTGTTGTTGTCGTTAGTAGTGGTGGTACCACCAGCGTGGACCACCTTCAGCCTAAGAGGATGCTGCACTCACAGGTGGGCACGTGAGCCTGGCGCCCGTGACATGTGCGTCTGTCTCGAGGATGAGCCAACCCTGCTCTGACCACGGTGCCCCGGACGCAGCCTGTCGCGGCAGGCAGCTGGGGGTTTGACCAGGCTCCGGGGCAGGTTCAAAGGACGGGGCTCTCTAGGAGCCTGCTGGAGGCCTCCCTCTGGCTGCAGATCGAGGCTGGGGTTTCCTCTTAGGGACTCTCGGCCTGGGCTGCATTGTCAATGTGAAGGTCACTGCAGGGCTAGGAGGCCGCCTCCAAGCAAAGATGTTAAAGCCAAATGAATGTGTTTACGGAATAGCCTCTAGTACAGGGTATCCCTCAGTGCCAGAAATTCAAAGGCCCTAGGCCTACTTGAGGCAGGGGCCCCTCTGCAGCCTCCCTGAGTCTAGATCCCATAGATATGGAAGACATAGGATCCCGGTGCCCGGACAGCCAGACCCAGCCGCTGGCCTCCTTCCTTTGGCTCCTGAATCAATCTGACCCCAAATGTGGGTGCCACAGGCATCCCTTCCCGGTTCTCCCAGCTCACGGTGCTGGGGCTCAGCTCCTGGGCCTCTCAGGGCTCAGCGCTGCCTAAGAACACTTGTGCTACTTCTGCACTGGACTGTTCTAAATGTAGCAGGTGCTCTCTGTCCCTGGACATCTGGGAGGGGGTGCCCACCCACGACTCNGAAGCCAAGTTTCCTTCTTTTTGCTCCTGGGCCTCTTGTACCCAGGCCTTTGAGTTTTTCCCTTCCCCTCCCCCAGGACAGCTTCTGGCCCCTTCTCCCCCACCCCCTGCCTCAGACCAATAATTCTTCCCTGCTACCTGTTGTCCCAGTGGCCGCCACCACAAGGAAAGGTGTGGAGGCTGCAAGAGAGATGTGGAGTTTAGGGAAATGATTTCCGAAAGCCTGGGGCTCCTGGGAATTCTCCTAATGCTTTCTGGTCCAAGATCAATAGGTTAAGAGATCTCGAAGGCCTTAATTAAACTGAGTCCTTGAGAAGATAACTAAGCATCCTTTCCTTCTCCAACATCAAGCAAGGGGTGACTCTTGCATGTTTTCTTGGAGGGGAAATTTTCTTTTTTTTTTTCCTTTTCTTGATTTTTTTCCACATGGCTCAGAAAAAAAAATGTATTATTATATATCATATATAACATATAAGGAAAAGTGGCCCTGAGGCCCTGGTCCTCCATCTACCTACCCACTTTACATTTCTCCAAAATCACTGTTACCAGTTTCTTAAGTACCCTTCCACTTGCCCATACAACATGTACAAATACATAAATACATATATGTGTTCTTCTTGTCCTCTTTCTTTTTTTTTTTTTTAATACAAAAGGTAGCATATTCTACATTCTGTTGTGTGCATTGGAGATCTTTTTTTTTTCCCACCTAATTTGTCTTGGAGATCATTCACGTCAGAATATAGAGATTATTCAGTATTCTAAAGGCACCGAAAATAGACAGTACTGTCTAATTATTTCTCCTCCCCTCTTTTCTTTATACTTTATAGCTTCCCCCAAATAGATATGCCGTTCATTCTTCCGTTCATTTGTTCATCTGCTCCTTTCCTCAGCACTCACAGACCCCCTTTTCAGGGCTGAGCCTCATGCTGGGTGCTGGGGTGACATCAGTGAATTCTCCGGGCCCTTTCCCCAGGGCTCAGAGGGTCAGGGGACCAGGACACCAGCAAGCCGTGAGTGGGGGAGGGGACAGTCCCTGGCTCACTTTGGTCATGTGTGACTTCTCTTTGTATGCCTTGATTGGGCTGGGTTTTTCTCTTTTCTTCCCTTTCCTGCACCGTGGCCATGCGCTCGCCAGTCTGTCCATCTGGTTGTCCAGGGGGACCGATTTCCTTCCGTCTGGGGCAATACTCTTTCAGACCAGGTTGGGTGACTTCCAAGAATCTGTAGCAGGAATGTGTGCGTAAGTGTAATAAAAACAAATCCATCCGCAGAATGTACAATGCTCCCCTGGGAACAGACAAAAATTCCCATTACAGTCATCATACAAGGAATGGAAAATGCTAGCCGCCTGAGGTGTCTGTCGGCTGCTGAAGGATCAAAAAGGCAGAGAGAGAAGAATCTAGAACATGCCCGAAATTTTGTGAATGAAAAGTTCTCGAGTTACTTGTGTTTGTTGCTTGCATAGGGTGCAAATAGTATGTATTATGGCCGACTTTGTGCACCTGCTGCATTTAATATGTTAAAGTTGTGGAATGAGAGATAAAAGCATTTACCTTCCGGGCGCCTGGGTGGCTCAGTCAGTTGAACAGCCGACTCTTGATTTCCGCTCAGGTCATGAGCTCACAATTCATGAGTTTGAGCCTCCACACTGGGCTTCACACTGACGCTGTGGAGCCTGCTTGGGATTCTCTCTTTTCCTCTCTCTCTGGCCCTCCCACACATGCACTCTCTCTTAAATAAATAAACTTAAAAAAAAAAACCCGTCTACCTTCTAAAGCCACACAGCTGCCATTTATCGAATGCTTCACATCAAACACTGTCCTAGCAACCCTATGAGGTGGGTGTGACCATCGTCACCCCTTTGTAGACGAGGAAACTGAGGCACAGGGAAGGTAAGTAACTGGCCCGGGGCAAATGAGTCATGAGGGACGTGAACGGGTCTGCATTGCAGAGGCTGAGCTCCAACCACGTTTCCCATCCCCAGAGAGCCCATGTCACTCTGGGCCTCAGGCTTTCTTAGCTGTAAGAGAGTGATAGTCTAGCTGCAAGAGAAGGGTAAAACAATTACATCAAAGGACTTTCTCGAACACTTTTGGAGATAATGCTTGTAAAGAATGCAGGACATCACTCAACTCGCAGCCGTTAATGTTACGAAGACTAATACTAACAACACTCCTGGCCTCCGGCTGCCAGGAAAGGACCGCTGCTGAGCAGGGGCCCTGAGAAGGCTGTGTGGCCACCAGGAGTCAGAGGAAGGGCAGGGCAAGGGGCCAGGGGAGCTCATGGTTTTAATAAATTCGCCTCTGCGTCCCAGCCCTCTCCCTGGCTCCCTGGAGCTCATCCTCTGCTGAGCAGGCCAGGGTCCCTCTGGGCAGGGGGGTCTGTTTTAGTCCCATTTCCATTACACACTTGGCTGAACAGAGGGGGAGGGGAGCCAGCGGCCCCGCCAGGCAGTAATTAATTGCCTATTTGGCCGCCTGCTGTCTCCTGGATGGGGGGTGCAGGATGGCTCCGGCTGGGATGGGAGAGGTGGTCTGGGGCAGAGACAGACCCCCCCCACTGGAGGGGCCTGATGGACCAGGGCTCAGGACCCCAGGAGCCCACCCCAGCGTGGGGGTGACAGCGGGGATCTGTGAGGAGTAACAGCACTGTGATCCCAGGATATGGGGTGGGCCAGGGCTGGGGGGCAAAGGAAGCAGTCCCTGGGGGAAGAGGGAGCCTGGAGAAGGCAGGGCTTGTGGCAGGGACCCAGGCCCAGTAGGGTCCTGGAAGGCAAATTTGGAAAGCCAGCTTTCCCGCTCAGTGAGTCTGCTCTCCAGAGTTGGTCACTGCATGTACCGCAGCCCAGACCAAACCGCCAGCACCTCTCGGCTGGGTGATTGCAGACGACACCTGTCTGGGCCGCCTGCTACTGTCTTTGTCTCTCCTGGAGCCTCCAATCAACATGGGGACCGGGATGAGGCTGTCCTAATGTAGGTCCAATCCTGTTGTCTCTGCTCAAAACCCTGTGGCTCCCCTCGCACTTGGAGGAAAGGCTGGGGCAGCCAGGTTCCCTGCTGCCCCAGGAGCTCGCCCTGGCTGTCCCTTCTGCCCAAAGCCCTCTCCTCCAGTATCCACATGGCCTCCTCCTCCTTCAGTCTTCCTCAATGCCACCGACTTGAGGCAGCCCTCCCTGTCCCCACGCTTTTAAAGTTGCAGGTACATCCTTCCTATCCCTTGTCTTGGATTTCTTTTTCTCCACGGCACTTCGCATCACCTGGTCTACTGCACATTTAAGTTGTTGATCTTCTTTAGTACCAGTCTTCCCGCAAGAATGAAACACCACGAGGCAGGGATTTTTTTCCTATGTTATGCACTGGTATATCCCGGCTTCTAGAACAGAGCCTCTCACATAGTATGGGCTCAATAAATATTTGTTGAATGAGTGCATGAATGAATGAAATATGTTGTACAGCGCATCCTGTGCTAGAGGGAAGCACTGGGACTGAGGGCATAACAAGGAGGCACCTGACTGGGCTCAAGGGAGCAGGCCAGGGTAGGCTTCCTGGAGGAGGAGAAAACCAGGAGTTCTGAGAGATTAAAGAGGGGATCTGCCTCAGTTTATCACTTTCTACACTTTTTTTTAAACTTTTTTTTTAAATATTTTTTATTTATTTCTAGGAGAGAGAGAGAGAGAGACAGCATGAGCAAGGGAGGGTCAGAGAGAGAGGAAGTCACAGACTGAAACAGGCTCCAGGCTCTGAGCCGGCAGTCAGCACAGAGCCCAATGCGGGGCTCGAACCCACGAACCGCGAGATCATAACCTAAGTGAAAGTCGGACACTTAACCGACTAAGCCACCCAGGCGCCATTATCACTTTCTACACTCTTGAGGTAAGGCTTGGCTCAGTGGGTAGGTGTCCAGGACTTACTTGGGGCCTGTGAATGATTCAAGTGGTAGAAAGAATCCCAGCCCCTAGATTCTAGTCCTGCTGCAGCCGGGAGTGGGGGGGGCGGGGGGGGCAGGGCCTGCCAACCCTCTCCTTCTAGGTCTGAATTGGCCCCTTGCCTGGCGGTGGGGGACTGACTGTAGCCTCCAGGGGCTGGGCAAGCAGGTGCTGACACCGTTAGTTGTGCGGGTGCCTTTGCAGGGAAGAGAGACCAGTAAGGAGGCAGGTACCATCGTCCAGGTGGGAGGCAGTGAAATCAGACGGAGGCTGACAGCAGGGGGAGGGGCAGGAGGTGTCCTCCATGCTGGGGCCTGACAAGTCACCAGAGCCAGGCCTACTCCCTGCCCTCCTGGAGATTCTAATCCAGAGGAGCCAGAGGTCTGGCCAAATAATCCCACAAACAGCCCTGTGCCGTGGAGTGCTCTGCAGGAGAGGCCGAGGCCAGGGGGACGCGGCCCAGCCGAGGAAGTAGGCGATAGCGGGAAAGCTCTCTCAGAAGAAGAGCGGACACGATATCGTGGACGCGGAGTACAGGGAATAATTCTCGTGCTAAAGGCTCAGCGCACACTGAGCTCCTCCAAAGAAAGCCTTCGCTGGCCTCTTTGTGGGGAGGCAAAAGCTTCCTTCTCTGTGCCCCCCGTTTTGTGTTACGCGGGACATCCCTCGTGTTATTTGCATAGGTGTCCATCAGCCCCAACACACTGGGCCCTTTCAAGGCTCTGGCGCTGGCCCGTTTTTGGCCTTTGTCCCCCTCCCCCAACCCCAGCTTGCGGCGCTGGTAAGAACTTGATAATGCTAAGTGTTGTCACAGCCACATTACAGAGTGAGGGTGGACACATTTGCTGTCATGCTTGTCTTAGTTGGGGTTCCCCCCAAAAACAAGAACTTGGGAGAAAGTGGAGTATTTGGGAGTGGTCCCCGGAAGCAGGGGAGGGAGAAAGCCAGTGGAGGAAGGGCGTGTTAATGAGTGGGTGCCATGGGGACGATGAGGGCTCAATCCATTGGAGACCCTCTGAGGAATCACACAGAAGGTGCCTCAGAGCGGTCCCTCCATCGGATGGAAGCCTGGAGCATGGGTCCACTGACTCCCAGCCTCGCAGGCTGAAGGTCGTCCACCCTCCCACCCCACCCCCCCGTGGCTGTTGTCCCCCAACACTTCCAGCTGCACTTAGAGTGGGTTGGGCTAACTCTCCTGACCCCAGAGAAAGCTGAGAAGAGTACAGAATCAGGCACCTGACATGGAAGCTGCCAGCAGGCCCAGACTCTGTCCACGGAAGCTGGAGATGAGCTTGGAGGTGGCCGAGGGAACGTGGCGGGGGGGGCACCCGCTACCACTCCCCACTCCAGGCCATCAACCAGCCGCTCCACAACCCTCTTCTGGGTCCAGACACAGCTTCAGAATCCGTCTCACTGCGGTGCCCTGGGCAGCCAGCCGTTCACCGGGGTGACATTCACCATGAACTGTACTTGGTTTTCTAGTGAAGACCCCTGGGCCCGCGGATCATGCCCAGAGCTCCCACTTTCCAGCACTGGAGGCAAAGGCTGGAATGGTACTATGTATACTAAGAAGTTTCAGGCATTGAAATGACCCCAGAACAAAGCCCAAACGCTCTCCTCAGAGGGGCTGACCTTTGGGCAGCTGGGTCTCATCATAGAGGGGTCTTTTTTCCTGCACTACATTCCTGCAGGAAATTGCCAAAGCAGATGGTGGAGCTGCCCGAGGGAGCCAGGCTGGGTTTACCGAAGAGCAGCAGCATCTGACAGCACAGATACCGCTTCCAAGCAGTCTGACCGGAGGAATTCCATCCAGATGGAGCTGGAAAGAAGCTTCCAGAACTGGAGCTGCTGGAGGTTTCAGCAGATCCTGCCAGGACCCAGCTGCCTCCCCCAAGAGTTAAGAGGATGGCCCTGGAAGGCACCCTTGGGTGGAACTGCTAGGGGCCACAGGCTGTGGCCTCAAGAACAATGTTCTGGAAGTGGAGACTTCCAAGGATCCCTCACACTGATCCGGCACATGAAAGACTAGAGGGGAAGCAGGTACATTGAGAGAACCTTCACTCATTCTTCAAGGGCCACGGGCAGGCAGCTCTAGCCCTCTTGAAACACAGGGGAAAGTCTCAAACAGCCAGTGGAAGAGAAAGCCTGGGATTCCCCTCCCCCTGCCATCCTTCCACCTAATCAGCTCCACCCAGCACCCCTTGATTCCTCCCCCCATCCTGCCCCATCTTAGGTTGAAATCCTCCAAGAAGCCAACCCTGAGAGACATGGATATAGTTTAGATGGCGAGGGATTCCAGGAAGCATCAGCAGGAGAGCAAGAGGGAGCAGGATGGGGGGGGAAAAGCCCCATATAAATGGGAGGCGTAGTTATTGAGCAAGTTTTGCTGTGGACAAGTGGGGTTCGGTCCCACTGGGGACCTCTCGGAGTCAGAGCAGAACTCGCCTCCAATTACACTGATTGTATCACCTGAAGAACGAGAGAGCCGGGTGTTAATTCTTGAGTTCCATGCATCCTGGGCTGCAGGCTGCCCAGTGCAGAGGCTGGGCTGGGCTGGGGGTGGGGGGTGGGGGGGTAGTAAGTCCCAGGCACTCAGGCTGCCCCCTGCACAGGTGAGGGGCCTAGAGGACCAGGCACAGTCTGGAACAGGGCGTGCTTGGGAGATATGGGCTGGGACCGAGGACCCCAGCCACCCCTTGGTTTCTAGCTATGCCCCCCTTTCTCATCTTGCTTTCCTCCTCCCTTCTAGATTCTTACTGTACCTCATGGTTCTCAGCATCCGTTCCTAGGGTTCCTGGAATCCAGGCTTTCTTAAACTGTGGTCCTGAGTACCCAGGATTCTTGGGCACCAGGGCCCTGCCCAGCGCTATGAAATCAGAACCTTTGGTTGTGGTTCTAGGGAACTGCATTGAAACAAATATCCCAAGTGGTTCTGATGCACATGGAAGCTGCTAGTCTAAACCCACTATGCATTGGTGGTAATAGGGGTTCACTGGCCAGTTCCAGAACCTTTAGCCCCTGCTCTTGCCCCCACCTGGCCACGGATTCCTCGGGCTAGTCTGACTGCCTCAACTCCTCTCCAGGTGCCTCCCCTCATCCGAATACTGGGCTGGTTGCCTCCTGGGTGTTCCCTTTGCTTTTGCCTGATGTGTCCCAGGATTCAGGGCTGGGACTTATGTCCAGCGGTGGAGGAGAAGCAGTACCCCGCCCCATCTACCATCCATCTGCATTTGCCACATCTGGCTAGATACCCCCCGGGATGGCCCTGGTCTCCTGGGAAGGCAAGTCAGGGATTCAGGTCCTTCCTAAATCACAACCCAGCATCTTACTAAAACACAGTGTCTCACGATGCCAACGTGACCTCACTGGACGTAGCCCAACACCCACTTCAAAGAGTTACACACAGTCACAGCGTTGTTCAGGTGCCCTTGTGTATGGCCAGCTGGCATAATATAGCTACGTACAGGCTCAGGGATGGTTTTGCAGAGCATGTGCACGCCAGCACACACTTACAGAGGAGACATCTCACACATACACCGCCAACATGCACAGGAATATACCATCTCAACACCCAGCACACAAATTGTCCCACATGTAAAAAAAATAACAACATGGTTGCACAACAAAACAGTGTTGTAAACACACACACACATACACACACACATACACACAGTAACTCAGTTCATAACAGCTAGCACACATAGACTCATAAATAATGGCATCAAGAAACCCTTGGAGGGCACAGCCCCAGAGAAGCCCACGGTCAGGGTCATAACATAACAACATACCCTGTTGAAATAACGCACCATGTAACAGCCAGGGAGATGGACAGGCACTACCACAGCCCAGCCCGACCGATTCAGCCACAGGCAGACAGAGCACAGCAGGCACAGTGAGCGGTGGAGACTGGCTGGGAGGGGAAAGGTTGGCTTTGTTTGAACAGATGTCTCATAAAGGAGCAGGGGTGTTATTTAGCTGCTTTGATGAGCTAATGGATTCCAGTAGCTCCCAGAGCCTGGGGGATTCATTAGTGGCCCTGAGAGCACTCGCGGCTCCTTCACACCCTTCCACCCTCACAGATTTCTCACTTTCTTGCCATGCAGCCAGCCTCCACCCCCAAAGCAATGCCCTATTTGAACAAGAAGGGCAGAAGCCAAGCAAATATTTATGTCTTCAGGCCTCACTTGGCACTCCCTGGGATGGGGGTGTCCTTCTGGGTTGGGAACAAGCCTTTGCCAGGCAGATTCTGCGCCGCTTAGCCAGGGAGTAGGGGGGGGCTCAGGCTGGGGTCTGTCCTGGACCCCCTCATGACGCCCTGGGATGCCCCTGCACCCTCTCTCCCCACACTCCTCACACTGCCTCCCCTTCATGCACAGCCAGCCTCTCCTAAGACGGGTCTACACCTGCTGCCTCACACTCACGTGCCCCCAGCCCACTATAATATGGCTGCCACCCTCCACTCTCCCGAACTGCTTCCTCCAAGGGCCCCAGTGTCATCCTCATTCTCCTCAACCACTTGGTGGCCTGTGAAACTTTTGGCCAAATTTTCTTCTGCCTTGTCTGATCCCCCACTCACCCCCTCCCCACCGCCCCACAGCTCTGGCTTCTTTACCTGCCCCTTAGCTCACCCCTTCCCAAGTGCTTCCTTTGCCCTTACATGCCTGTACCCCCCCAGCTCCCAGTCACTGATCCACTCTAAATACGCCCACAGAACTTGGGAACTCCCACATTCCGTGCCACAGACACCGCCTTCTGCTGGTGGTCAAGTGTGGCAGTTAAGAGCACCTACTCCATAGAATGCCTTGATTCAAACCCTTGCTTTGACACTTGCCAACTGTGTTGCCTTGGGGAAGTTACTTTGCTTTTGTGTGCCGCGATTTCCTCATTTGTAAACTGGGGGGTGATGACAACTTCTGACTCATTGATCTTTTTAATGGTTAAATGAGTTCATGTATGTGTGGTGCTTAGGACAGTGTGCGGATGTAGTGACTGCTGCGTAAGCGGGTGGCTTTCATCGTTAGAGCCAACATGGTGGTAACTTACATGCTTCATTTGTAACAAAAGAGGAATGTGCTTTGCTAGCTAGCCTCATGGAGCCAGAACACAAAGGGAAATGAACAAAGACTAATGGGTATCCCCCAAAGTACAGGCAGATATGCCGGAGAAACTCCCAACTTCTGAGCAAGTGTGGTGGCTTCCCTACTGCAGTAACCAGCCCCCAAGAGAGTCTCCCGTGATGATCATCTCCCAGAATTCATGCCTCGGCGAAGGTCTCTTTCATGATGGATTGCACTGACCTGCATGACCAATGGGGAACTGTGGAAATGGTGACACGTGACTAGGTCAGAAAAGACACCACAGGTGCCACCTTGCTTCCTTGTGGATCACTCACTCTGGAGGAAGCCAATCACTGTGTCGTGGGGAGAGGCTCACGTGGGGAGGGATTGGGGCCTTTCACTAACAGCCAGGACTGACCTGTTGTCCAATTGAGTTAAATCCCCTTGGAAGTGGATCTTCAGGTCTGCTCAAGTCCTTGGATGACAGCTGATTCTTGACTGCAATCTCTTGAGAGACTCAAACCAAAACCATTTGGTTTGTGAATCCTTAACTCACAGAAACTATGAGAGGTAATAAATATTTACTGTTGTTTCAAACTGCTAAGTTGGGGTAATTTATTTTTACCCAGCAATAGGTAATACACTCACATTTCCTAATGTAGCATTCTTGGGGAACTGACAAAGGAAGAGAGATTCTTTTATACTATTATGCTCATTGGAGAGAATGAACAATCCCTGTTCCATCTTCATTCATATCTCCGTTCCTCTGATTAGATTCCTGAACTCACCCCTTACCCCCGGCACCCTGACATGGGACCACATTGGTGTATGGGGCGAAGGCGACATAAGGTCAGCAATTCTTAGTTGAAAAGGTTCATGGAGTTCATCTAATCCACGAGCTCTTAGCTGGGCTTCACAGAGTCTGTGAGCTTTCTGAAATTGTTGGTGGGATGTATTTGCACGGGTACTCCTTTGGGGAGAGAGTCCATAGCTTCAATACAATTTCTGAAGATGTCAGGACTGTAAGATACCTAGAACTACTGACCCAGCATGGCAGCATCTGGAACTGCCCAGCAAGACTGTATCAGAGGCAGGATTACAACACACACCTTGTGGGGCATGGCCTCTTCTGTTATACCACATACAGGGTGACCTCATTGTTCACAATGAACAGACCCACTGGCCTCTGGGTTTTGCAGAGATTCAGAAAACAAGGTCATCAGACCAGAGGGA
The DNA here is from genome assembly GCF_008692635.1 of Crocuta crocuta. NCBI lineage: Eukaryota > Metazoa > Chordata > Mammalia > Carnivora > Hyaenidae > Crocuta > Crocuta crocuta. The sequence continues at coordinate 4,242,925 of NW_027532409.1, forward strand.
TCCAGGAAAGTTTTCATAGTGGAAGCTTAAGAATAAGTTAATATTTGAAACAGTCCCTGGGGAATGGGAGAAGGCATGTAGAAAGCATATAGAAGGACCTCTGGCAACAATGAGGGTCCAGAGAATGTTGGAAACCAGAAATCTTCAGAACATTCAGCATCCCAAACATAAGATCCAAGAGTGAATTGGATTGGATTAAACTCTAAGGCTCTGGAAGAGAATTACTGTCTACTTTGCAGACCAGAGTTTCTCTAGAACCTAGCACTGTACCTGAGCCTATTAGATGCTCAATAACAATGTATTGGATAAATAAGTGAATGAATGAGTGGGTGAAAAGTGAGGACAGCAGAAGAACAAGAGCGCTAGTGACACAATGTTTCATAAGATGAGTCAAGGGATCTTGACCAGGTAGAAAGACTATAGTGCAAGCAGGGGGCACGTACGCTGGTAAAACATGGAAGTGGTAAGAAACTAGAGATGTTGGTAATGTCGGAGAGAAGGCAGAGCGGAATTAGAGAACCAAGAATATGGGAGACTATCATCAGAAAGTTTAATATTTCAAAGGGGGGGAGACCAAGGGTGATGACAAAGTCTAGAATATGTCCGTGGGTACAAGCAGAAAGGGCAAAGGGGTGGAGGTAACTGGAGACGAGAGGTCAACTCCAGGTTGTTCGATGACCATATAACAACATCGAAGGCATCCATAATCATATTTAAATATGGGCTAGATAGGGGCACCTGGGTGGGTTAGTCAGTTAAGCATCCGACTTTCGCTCAGGTCATGATCTCGCGGTTTGTGGGTTCGAGCCCCGCTTCGGGCTCTGTGCTGACTGCCAGCTCAGAGCCTGGAGCCTGTTTCAGTCTGTGACTCCCTCTCTCTCTGACCCTCCCCTGCTCACGCTGTCTCTCTCTCTCTCCTAGAAATAAATAAAACATTAAAAATTTTTAAAAAAATAAATAAATATGGGCTAGATAAATAATCCTTTGCCTACACCCCTCACGGGCAGCGAGTGAAAAAGCAGTGTGAGGTTTAGAGACGTGCATGAACAATCAGCAAAGGGGCAGGAGGGAGGATCAACTAGGTGACAAAAATGGAGGGAAAGAAAACAGAGGCTGCGCCAATGAGCAATCGCAGCACAGGAATGGAAGAAGAGGAGCAGAAAGAATATAAAGGGGAAACTGAGGAGAGGGCGAGCTCACCCCCTAAAAGTCAGGGAGAGCTGATACCCAGGCTGGGACCCAGCCTTGCTCAGTGGGTCTGTTTGGTGGAGGGCAAATCTCAGACCCCCCTCCTCCCCTAGAACTTCTTATCACCTGGCAGATCTGAGAGTCACACATTAGTAACCCAATTTACAGATGAAGAAACTGAGGCTGGGCAGTGAAGGGACTCACCTATGATCCTTAAGGTCACTCATCAAAGTTGGGCCAGAGAAGGGAACAGAACCCAGGCATCCTGACTCTCCACTTCATGGCTATTGTGACCTGGTAGGTAAAGGGGTGCGCAGCAATGGGGAGGGGAACTAGGGAGCGGAATGCATTCCGAAACTAGGACCTGGGTGTGAGGTCAGCAGCTTTGCTCCATAGGAGGTGGGATGGGAAGACGCCCCAAAACGCTGCTTGCAGCCCCTCCGTGGCTACCCTCCTGATTCCTTAAGAGTCCTAGGTTGGCCTCAGGTTGGCCTCTGAGGCTGACTGAGGGGTCTGATCGTGGAGAGGGTTGTTAATGTGGAGTCTGTGGCCTGAATAAACCATCTGGAGGAAGATCTACTTTCCAGCAACACCCACCCACTCCCCACCGCCCCAACCTCCCAACGCTTTACTCTCTCAGCAGGCTCTGTGGGGCAGGAAGGTAGGAAAGAAACCTCTTGTCTGTTATCCGTTAATGCCTGTGCTCTAGAGATAACATGATTAACTCCAGAGAACAGGGGTCACAAGGGTGGGTGCATAATAGGGGCTGGGGGTTCCTGAGTGACAGGAGGGAGCTCCGGGGGCCTGCTGGGAAGAGGGAGCCCAGGCAAGCTTCCGTTCCTGCTGCTTTGCCTGGTAGGCTCTGCACAGGCCCCTCCCTAGGTGGAAGGGTTGCTCATTGTTCCTTATCTCTGGGAGCCAGCGACAGCCTGTCCTCCAAGGCTGCTGATCACATGGCATTGTTATCACCCTGTGCCTGTCATCAGCCAGGGCTGCGGGGCTGTCGATTTCTGATGAACAGCACCTGAGCGCCAAAGGGAATCTGTTCTTGGCCTTATCTCCAGCCTGTGTATCCTGCTTGGGCTCCACGTTCATGGTCCCAGTGGAGCCATCACTGTGCCAAAGCAGTCTCTAGGGTACCCAGATAAGGCGCTAGCTGTCTGTGTCCAGAGCTCTGAAGTCAGTGGCTGTGGGGAAGGGCAACACCCAGGCTGGCATCTCCAGTCCAAGTCAGACAGCACCTCTGGGCATCTTTCTGAAGGTACCGTGGCAGCCCTGGTCACACGGAAAAATACAGAACTTAGCTTGGGAAATGCTCCCAGCTTCAATCTGCACTAGCTGTGTGGCATTACATATATCTTCATTTGTATACAATTTCCTTCCTTGGCTAAACAAGGGAGAAAAAATGAGTCAGTACCAAGGACAGCATGTGTGAGACTTTCCATTAAGAGGTGAAGGGAAGGAAGGAGGGAGGGAGAGTAGGTAGGTGGGTGGAAGGGAGGGAGAAACGAAAAGAGGAAGGAGAAGGGAGGGAGGGAAAGGGGAGAGAACACGGTGAAGGAAGAGGAAGGAGAATTCTTTTTCAGGGCAAATAATGGTGCATTATTTCTGGGTCTGTACTTTACAACTTGCCCCGTGGTTGAAGAAAAGATGAAGGCAAGGTGAGTGAGAATAAAAATTTTCTGACCATAGACAAGAAGGACTGGGGGTGACTAGATATTCCACACCAATCGTGGCCAGAGAAGGAGCTTGAAGGAAGGGATGACAATGATAAGGAACTTAGTTTACTGTGCCTTGTTCTGTGCTAAGTTATTCATATGCTACGACTCACATAATCCACCCGGCTATCACATCCCCAGTACTACAAATGAGAGAACAGAATATGATGGTGTTTTCTCCATCTAATTTTCTTTGCAAAGTCAAGAACAGCTTCTCTGCCTTGTAGCCTACTCCCATTTGAGTGCCTAAGCCTGACTTCTACACTGAAGATGAAACTAAAGGTGAAGATAACAGAGCGTCTGGCAGAGGGACCTTGACACTGGGCAAGATGGGGGTAGGTGGATGGCAAATGGGAGAAGGTTTGGGTAGCCTGGATAAGTGAAAGTTGTCACATACTCTGAGTCTTTGGAGGAAGCTCTGAGATTACCCCTAATACTTCATGAACATTGAAATCCTCAAGAACATAATTCCTGGTGATCTGGCCAGTCTGACTGAGATCAGGTAAGATATACAGTCTTATCTAAGATCTGGTTTAATAAGCCAGAAAATATAGAGGGATATTTTGAAGAGAAAAATCAAGTCATAGGTAGTGTGTGCTGAAGAGTGCAAGCTTTGCAGACAGAGACCCAGGTTCAGATTCTGGCTTAATGACTCCCTAGCTTTTTGACCTTGGACAAGTTGCTTCAATGTCTTCCATCTGGGGACAGTTGAGTTTGAGAGATCTGTTTAGCCCCCAAGTCGGCAAGTTAGGTATGCCATCCAAGGATTGACCTCAGAAACGGGAATGGGGCTAGAAAAATAAACACAGAAGCCATGGGAATGAATGAGTTCCATGGGGGAGGTTGAGAGAGAGAGATGTATTACTTTGGATAAGTTGCTTGATTTCTTGGTGTCTCAGTTTCTTCTTCCTCAAAATAGGGATGTTAATAGTACCTACTTCATTGGATTATTTGGAGGTTTGGATGGAAATAACACCTATTCTAACACTTAATATCTGGTAAATGCTCAGGGAGCCTGGGTGGCTTAGTCGGTTAAGCGTCCGACTTTCGCTTAGGTCATGATCTCGCGGTTCATGGGTTCGAGCCCTGCGTCGGGCTCTGTGCTGACTGCCAGCTCAGAGCCTGGAGCCTGTTTCGGAGTCTGTGACTCCCTCTCTCTCTGACCCTCCCCTGCTCACGTTGTCTCTCTCTCTCTCTCCTAGAAATAAATAAAACATTAAAAAATTTTTGAAAAGGGGCGCCTGGGTGGCTTAGTCGGTTAAGCGTCCGACTTTCGCTTAGGTCATGATCTCGCGGTTCATGGGTTCGAGCCCTGCGTCGGGCTCTGTGCTGACTGCCAGCTCAGAGCCTGGAGCCTGTTTCGGAGTCTGTGACTCCCTCTCTCTCTGACCCTCCCCTGCTCACACTGTCTCTCTCTTTCTCTCCTAGAAATAAATAAAAATATTAAAAAAAAAATTTTTTTTTAAATATCTGGTAAATCCTCAATATGGAGAACAATGCTATTAATCTTCACTCAGCACTTCAAGGTAGGTGTAATGATTCCATTCTACAGACACGGAGACTGGGTCTCAGAGGCTAAGGTTTTATGGCTAATAACCAGCACATCAATATCTACATGCAAAGCCCATTCCACACTGCTTCTACCCTTGTGGAGTAATACAATATGAACATATTTTTTTAAAATGCAAGGGGTGAGGTGTATGAGTTTGGCTACAAAGGACAGGCTGACCCTCCAAATGGTAGTGGTAAGAGACTCTGGGCTTAAAAGAAGGCATGGTTGGGTAAACTACCATGATCCTTTAAGGATAAGCTCTCAGGAAAACCCCAAGTTATGTGCACACCCGGCCCCTCATCTCACATGTTTGAATGCCTCCTGGGAAGCCAAGGTTTTCAGTGATTCTAGCTCCTCCCAGTTCGAGAAGCCAATGAAGCAATGTCCATGCAAGGAGTGACTTAAAGCCAGTCCCATTTGCCTTCTCAGATGAGCCAGTGAGGCAGAAAATGTAGACAATAAAGAGAGTTAATGACAGACCTCCCCAGCTGGCCGACCTGGCCCTTGGGGAGAAGGAGTCAATGAGCTCTGGCTACTGCTGTGCTGGCTTCTCGATTTCTTCATCTTCTCGCTCCAGCAGAGCCCCCTCCCTGCCCTGCTCACTGCCTTGGACATTGATTGCAGCAGCTCATGCAGTGAAAAGAGACCATGTGTGCTCTGGGGTATCTCTAGGTCAGTGGCAAGAGCCAGAACAGGGGGAGGCAACTAGGTTATTTTGGCAAATGATTGTGCAACTTTCCTAGCTCAAAAAAAGAAACTTCCTCAGGAATAGTGTGGAGCTGACATACAAGGAGAGTCCCTGGAACTCATGGTTAATAACAACAACTAACTGGTATGTGGGGTTATTTTGTCAGGCAGCACACCAAGAGTATTATATACAGTACCTCCTTTAGTCTTTGCTACGGCCTTCCAGTGCTCCCAGTAGTATTCCTATTTTATAGATGAGGAGACTGAGCTCAGAGAAGTGATATTATTTCTCTAAGGTCATACAACATGTATTTGGTACATTTGGGATTCAAACTCAAGCCAGTATTACTCCAAAGTCCAGGCTGTATCTCCTTCCTTCTTACAGTTGGCCATGTAAGACAACGACCAAGTTTCACTAGTTTATTCAAACACTGGCCAGCCAGGTGGGGTATTTGTCACTAAGCCAGGGGTCTATTATTTTCCCTGCTGGCACTATGGTTTTACTAGTAAAGACTTGGGTTGTGCCATCTTTTGGTACTAACTGAATCACATGGTTGACATTCTTGAATTTGTGGTCAACTAGAAACTTCAAATATTTTATTTTTATTTTATTTTTTGAGAGAGGGAGGGGAGTGAGACAGAGAGAGAGAGAGAGAGAGAGAATCTCAAGCAGGCTCCATGCTAGCACCGAGTCCAACAAGGGGCTTGGTCTCATGACCATGAGATCATGACTTGACACGAAATCAAGTCAGATGCTTAACTGACTGAGCCACCAAGGTGTCCTGAAACTTCAAATATTTTTTGTATGAACTGGGACCAAGTCAGTACTGTCTGGTCTGAATTTATGCAAAGTACGTAGTGTCTCAAGAGATTTTCCCATGATAGGAACTTGGCATCCCTTCCCTTAAGTAGTCTACAACAGTTACTACATTTGGTTGGGTTTCATTTTCTTTCTGCTCTTTTTTTTAATGTTTTTATTTATTTTTGAGAGAGAGATAGGGAGACACAGAATCTGAAGCAGGCTCCAGGCTCTGAGCTGTCACCACAAAGCCGGGCACGGGGCTTGAAGTCTTGAGCAGCGAGATCATGACCTGAACTGAAGTTGGACGCTTAACTGACTGAGCCACCCAAGTGCCCTGCTTTTTCTTTAAATCAAGGTATAACTAACACATAATAAAGTGCATTAATCTCAATTATATATCCAGCTCAATTAATTTCCAGCCCCATCAAAACAGACAATGTTTCCCCTGTAAGATTCCCAGTCAAGTCTACCCCAGAAGTGATCTCTATGCATTTCATTTTTTAACTTTAAATATCTACTATAACAAATTACCAACTTTTGCAAAATGAGATTTAAAAGTGTAATAAGATCTTTCCACCCTGGAAATTAAAGTTGTTCAACTTTTCCTTTTTTTCAATTGTTTCTAAGCTTTGAAAATCCATTTTCTTCCTGATATTTGATAACTTTTCCATTTCATGTTTTCTGTCTTAAAAAACTTTATATGTTTGTATCATTTATATTTAAGTATTTGATTCATTTGGAATTTTTTTGATGAATACTCTGATAATAAAAGTCAAAATAGATATTTTCCCAACCAATTGTCCTTCAAATTATTTATTAACTGCTCCCCTCTAAATTGATTTTTGAGGGTTCTTCAAATTTTCTTATTATTTTTTGACTAACTTAATTTTTTTAAGTTTTTTTTTTTTTAATTTGGGGAGGGGGAGCACAGAGAAAGGGAGAGAGAGAATCCCAAGCAGGCTCAACATTCAGCACAGAGCCTGACAGGGGGCTCGATCCCACAACCACGAGATCATGAGCTGAGCTGAAATCAGGAGTCAACTGCCCAACTGACCGACTCAGGCGCCCTGAGAGGGTTTATTTTTTTTTTTTAATTATAAACGAAATTCTCATATGTAACACATTTCTCATACTCAAATCTGGATGCTAATGGTGCCCACATCACAAAATGAGAATGAACATTAGATTATGAGGGAGAAAGTAAGTACAGCATCTTTCACAGACACAGTTCTGGCATGTAGTGGGTTCTCGACAAGTGCTAATTCCAACCTTTCCCACCCACTCCCATAGACACTTCATCCATAATTACACCTTGGGAAAAGGATGAACTTTCCAACAAGACTATCCAACAGGCTGACCCTGGAGGTCAGATGTGCACCCATCTGTTACATTAGATGACCTTTGATTAGGATGTTTCTAGAGATTCTATTTATTTCCTCAGGGCCTACATGATAGATCGATTACTCCCAAATGCCAGTTTTGAAACTGATGCCAGTGTATGGTGAAATTTTAAATAAGAAGAATAAGGACAATGAATTGAGTTTTTGCAGAGCCACTTTAAACACTTGTTTTTCATTCTGATTATGGCTTTCCTAGTTTTTCAGTTTTAAAATCCCTTGTTTTCCATCAGAAGATGGAAAGAGTGAGTGACAGCTGATGTTCTTAAATGTCTTTACTTTGAATTGCCTGTGATTGTTTTTAAAATTTTACTGGTTCACAAAATCTTTAAATCTTGGAATAATATCAGCTTGGAGGTCCACTGCTGCATTTGCAGAATAGAATCAATCCAATGATTCTGACCTGACATTTTTTCCCCATTCTTCAAAGCACTACCCAGTATGTATAGTAGGTAATTAGTAACTTTTGTGTACTGAATGAATGAATGGTATTGTAGTATAACATCTGGCAATGCATTTGTCACTGGTTGGAAAGAGACTGATGAAAAAGGCCAAACCTGATGGACTGAGAACTACAGGCCAGGCCTTCACCTCTGGCAAGCTCTCTTCTCACCCAACCGTCAGCACCTCGGACAGCTCAGCTACAATGACGCGAGTCTCTGAGGAAACCTATCTAAACACAAAGGCATTTTTACATTATCTTTTCTCCACTTCATTATTTAAACAAGCGCTTCTTGTTCATACACAAGCCTTCTCTTTGCTCATTTAAACCCTCCCCTCAGATTGTTTGCTTCACAATCTGCAATTCCCCAGTAAAACGGCCAGCTCCAGCCAAGCTTCAGAAATGCCAATTTTAATTAAAAGTGCAATTTTCAAATCCACCTAAAGCTCAGATAGGATATGGCACACTTGCTGCCCTGTGATCTTTCTAGATGCTTTGTTGATTAAAATGGGTGCTGCTTTAAGTGCTTTGTCAAATCTTCACAAAAACGAGGAGAAATTGACATTTACACCTTTATACCAGCAAGAAAAGTGATATATTAGATTCACCTCTATTGCCACAAAAGCTTGCTTTTGGCTTAAGGGCAGTGCGAGGCCAAAAGGCCCCCTGTGATAGCTCTGTTTCGAAGCTTCAGCCTTAAGGCTCTTTCCCCAGCTGGTGGTGATGGGGTGGGGGAGAGTTATTATGCCATTTTCCCACTGACTTCTCCACCCCAGGCAGTGCCCTTTGTGCCTGTGCAAGGACTTTGAGCTTTTAGGGTAATGGTTTTCTAATTTTGGTGAATAGAACAAAAACATAAAAATCTCTCTTAGGGGGCGCCTGGGTGGCTTAGTCGGTTAAGCGTCCGACTTTCGCTTAGGTCATGATCTCGCGGTTCGTGGGTTCGAGCCCCGCGTCGGGCTCTGTGCTGACTGCCAGCTCAGAGCCTGGAGCCTATTTCAGAGTCTGTGTCTCCCTCTCTCTCTGACCCTCCCCTGCTCACGCTGTCTGTCTCTCTCTCTCTCCTAGAAATAAATAAAAAAATATTTAAAAAAATCTCTCTTAGAAAATTCCTTGGTTCCACTTCTAGAGACTCTGATTCAGGTTTTGGGTAAGACCCCAGAATCTGAATTTTAATGAAGTATAACATGATTCTGATGAAGGAAGATCATATTCTGAGAAAATTTGTTCTAGCAAGTCCCAGAAAATTTACCACAAGGGTCTAAGCTATGCAATGGGCCAGGGAAGAAATCCTGTGCAGGGAATCTAGAAATGTGACCTTGTCCAGCTCTGATACTTGCACTCTGGTGTCCTCAGACAACTCGCTTCTCCAGTGTTACAACTTCTCTATATTTATAAATGAAGGATCATGCAGTAGACAACAGATTAATCCTCTTAATATGCAAAGATCTACTGAAAACCCATAACGAAAAGAGTAACCACCTGATACAAAGATGGATAAGTGATCTGAACAAGGATTTCTTGGAGAAGAAAATACAAATGATGAGCAAACATTTGAGAAGATAATCAACCTCAGCAATGCCCAGGTAAGTGCAAATCTAAATAACAATAAGGGGTGGGGTGTTGGGTTGTTTTTTGTTTGTTTGTTTGTTGGTACTGTTTTCTCATTTTGATTTTTTTTCTTCTGTTCATTTGTTTATTATATTGGGGGAAGGAAACCCTATGAATTGATAACAGCCACTGTTAGAAAGGGAGTGGAGAAATGAGAATTCCTCTAAATCACTGATACAAGTGTGAATCACTACAACATTTAGAGAAAAATAATCTGTCAGGATTTATTAAAAAATTAAAAAGTGCATTTTTTTCATTCAACCATTTTGCATTGAGACACTATCTTAGAGAAAAAAATGTATCAGGACATATGGATATAATGGATATTTATTGACTATTATTGTTAGCGGCCAACATAGGAAATTACTAAAGGTCTATCAACAAGGGACTGTTTGAGACGCATCTGGGTGGCTCAATCGGTTGGGCGTCTGACTTTGGCTCAGGTCATGATCTCACAGTTCGTGGGTTGGAGCCCTGCATCAGGCTCTGTGCTGACAGCTAGCTCAGAGCCTGGAGCTTGTTTGGGATACTGTGTCTCCCTCTCTCTCTGACCCTCTCCTGCTCATGCTGTCTCTTTCTCTCTCAAAAATAAAAAAAATTAAAAATTTTCTTAAATAAAAAAACAACGGACTGTTTGAGTAAATTATGCTATATCCAAACTGGGGAACATTCCACAATTATTGAAAAAGTCTATCAAATCTGCAAGGGCTGATTTTAAATGATGTCCATGATATATTGAGTTGTGGAATGTCAAGACACAGAGGGATGCTATACTATGATCCCATTTTTTGAAAAAGAAGAAAGTCTGTATTTATGTGTATGAGCTTGGCATGACACGTAGAAGGAAATATGCCAGGCTATTAGTATTGATTTCTTCACAGAATGAGATTAAGGGGATTTGGAGAAACTGTAATGCTTCCTTTATTCACTTCCATATCATTCAACTTGTTCCAAAAGAATGAATTAATCTTATAAGTGAAGAAGTATAGAGTTGACTTTAGACTTAATCGAGAACCAAAAAATATCAAGGGCTGTACTCAAGGGACCACTTAGATCCCTGCTAGCTCTGATCATCTTGGGACACCCATTTCCTCCCCTTCCCCTGCATCAAGGTCTCTTGTGTTCATGGAGCTCACTGTCCTGCGCTCATGAGGCTCACTTTCTAGTGCATATTTGTGTCTCACATTAGGCTCTGAGAAGTCCAGCAATAAAGAAACATGATAACATTTGTGTAATCCAACATTTTCCATATTTATATTAATTATGGAACTCCCCCATTTTTTTCTGAAATGCAAATTTAATCCTGCCTCATTTCTTATTAACTGTCCTACTCCCAGCTTAACCTCTGACCAAAGGGCTATGGAATATAGTAACTAAGGTAACCAGTTCTAGAGCCAGACTACCTGGGTCCTGAATCACCTCCTTGGCACATACTACTTATGCAACTCTGGGTATGCCTCAGTTTCTTCATGTGTCAACTGGTGGTAATAGCAAGGATTAAATGAAATAATGCTGTATCTCCAATGCTCAGCAACATGCCTGGTATGTAGTAATTATTCTTTTAACTATTACTTATCACTTTGGCTCTCCTCAAAATATACAGAATAATGGCCAAGTCCCCTATATACCTAATGCTCTACTCACCTCACCAGAGCCATCTGAAATCATTCTTCCTCCTATGACCTGGGCACTCAGAACCACTTACCACTCTCCACGGCTCCCAAACACCTCCCAGTCAGTTCATATGTTCACCAGTCAGTTCATACGTTTGCTCACACACTGCTTCTTCTTCCTAAAATATTATTTTCAGTGATGCCTACCTGGAAGACACATATTCCAGATTCAGCCTGGCATTATCTCCTTAAATTCATTTCTCACTGCCTCACCCTCCAGTCCCTAAAGACCCACTGTAGCTGGTTGCAGTTGCATGAGTTGCCCAGGCAAGCCCAGTAGAAGAATCACCTTATCAGCAGAATCACAGCAAATAATTGTTGTTTTCTGCCTCTAAGTTTTGCAGGTGGCTACTTATGCAGTAACAGACAACTAATAAAAGCTCCTTGAAGTTAATAACTGGTTTCAATTCATCTTCATCTTGACCATCGTATCGTCATGAAAATGAGTACATAGGGATCCCTAGAACCACTGAGGAAGCCAGGAGACAGAGAATACCCTAGATTACCCACACTCCAGGTAAAGCAAGGATAATGAGGGACCTTACCTAGATCATCCATGGAAGGACCCTAATAAGAACGAGAACTATCTGACAGTGTACTTGTGGATACATCAATGGCAGACGCCATGAGCTGTCCAGGGTGCTGACTCTTATTCTAGGGGGACCTAGTACCATTCTCTGTACTTGGCCCCTTCCCCCCTGTGGTCACCTACTAAACCCCTACCCTAGATTTGACAACATCAGTTGAAATCAACTTTAAGTAGAACGTTTGCCTCTTTACCTTCTCTTCTCGCTCCCACCTTCCCTCTCGGGAACCATCTGACCATTATAATAAAAATCCAGCTTTATGTAAATACCCTATCCTCCAAGTAATAAATGCCATTAGCTGAGCCTGTTTGAGCAACTGCAGGCTTTTAAACATTCATTTGAAGATCTTTGAAAGCTCTCTCGAGGCTCTCGCTCATAATTCACTAAGTGGGACTTGGTAATAACTGTGTTAAATGGCCAGGCCGTGCAACTTACAGGAGGTGTGTCTGTTTGTGTGTTGGTGGTGGTGGCAGGGGGTGTGCTGGGAAGAGGATGCCCTTCCTTCCATGCTGATCAGTTACTTATTTTTAAGAGTCCCCCTGGGGGCTCACAGTCCTTTGATGAGCCACTAATGAAAGAGCCAGAGTTGACAATTAATTTCCCCAGAGTTATTATTTGTTGTTTTGGCAACAATTCTCTGAAAAGCCTTAATACTCACCTGCCTTCCCAATGGTTGAAGGGAACCATGAGCTGAAGGAAGAAATGGATTCTACTTTTTTGTTCAGTAGTCATGTATTAAGCACCAACTGTGTGCCAGGCACTGCATTCGATCAAGATATACCCCTACCTCCAAGGATTCCTCAGTGTGGTGGGGCAGGGGGGAGGGGAGTAGACAGGAAAGTGAATAGGAAGTTATAATCCAGTGTGATACATGCTATGGAAGGGATTATGGGAGTATGCGGGTGGTGGGCACATAACCCAGATTTAAGGAGTCAGGAAAGACTGCCAGGAGGGGTAGTCCTTAATGGCCACCTTAGAGTTAACAAGACAAATTAAAAAACAGGAAAAGAGATGCTCTAGGAAGAAGGATCAGTATGTTCAAAGACTTTGTGAAAAGGAAAAGCATCCATCAAATAATGGTGAGAAGGTGGATTACTAAGTCTCAGTCATTTATGGTGGGGATGTAAATTGGTACATCTTAGAAAACAATTGGGCATTATCTAGCAAAGTTGGAAATAAATAAGCTCTGTGACCCAGCAATTCCATTTCTTTCTAGAGACACTTGTGTATATGGCATTAGGAGACACATACACAATGACATAGCAGTGTGGTTTGTAATAGCCCATAACTGGAAATAATTCAAATACCCATCAGAGTAGAATGATTAATTGTGATTAATGATGCAACAGAATACTATATGATAACAAAAATGAGTGAACTATAGCCAAACACAGCAACATGAATAAGTCTTTTTTATATTGAAATCAAAGAATACATACAACAGAAGTCCATTTATATTAAATTCAACATAGGCAAAGCTAAAATATTGTTTTGGGATGAATGTAAAAGTGGTAAAGCTACATAAAAAAATGAGGATGGCACCTGGCTGGCTCAGCCAGTGGAGCATATGACCCTTGGTCTCAGGGCTGTGAGTTAGAGCCCAACATTGAGTGTAGAGATTACTTAAAAATGAAATCTTTTTAAAAAAATAAAAAATAAAAGCAAAGGAAATGTATCTTTTATTGACAGCTCTATCCCCAACACCCAGAATGGCGCCAAACATATAGTAGATAGTCAATAAAAGTGTACTGAATCAGTTAATATTGGGAAACTCCAAGGTCTCCCATATTCCAAAAATATTTAACAATAGAATAGTCCTTCACCATGACATTTTCCCCCCTATTGACCCATCAAGGAACAATAATGTGCTGCAGAACACAATTGAGAAGTTCAACCTCAGAGTACATGAAAATTATATCAAACTTCTATTGTGTGCCCATGATGTTTCGGACAACCATTCATTCATTCATTCATTTGCAACTTCAGGAAACAAGAACTAAGAGCTTGTCATTCATTGAGTCCCCTATAAAGTACTAGAGAACAAAGATAAGGAGACATGGCCCATGCCTGTGGGAAGTACACAGTCAGAGGGCATTTTCTTATTTTGCACAGGATTTAACTTTATGTAATTCTCAACAATCTTACGCAATTGTTTCTCTTTCTGGTAAGAGACTTGAGGCTCATAGAGGTAAAAAGACTTTCCTAAGGTCTTATCAGAGCCTTACTTAATGGAATCCCCTCTCCTGCTCACTGGTGGAGGAGACAGAAGCAGTGAATGGCCCAGAGGACACCACCCATCTATACACTAGAATCCTGGATAGCCTGGGGCGGGGGCCACACCTCCCCATCAAACAGTAAACTGAGGTTGTCACTGTTTCCTTCTGACATGGGCATGAACTGCTTCTCAGTGGTTTGATCACACAGGAGAATTCTGAGGCACAGAAGCAGCTGACCCAAGGCTGTGACCAGGGCCTCTTGGAGCACCGAGGGGTCCTTAGTCAACACACAAGTCCTTGCTGTGGAAACAAGTGAGGTCACACAAGCACACGCATATACAACTATGCACACATCTGCAGACACATGCACAAACATGTACACAGAGCCTCAACCGCATATGCATACGCACATGCACATCCATGACAGGCCACAAAAATGCATGCCCACACAGAGCACACCTACAGAGCTGCACACATGGGGGTGTGCACACACATACAATCAGAAACCAGACAGCCATCCCTCGCTCTGGGGGACTCCATGCTGCAGTCTTTTCCCAGAAGGAGAAAGGAGGAGGTAAATAGAAAGGAGACGAGGAAGGGTGCCAGGGCAGAGCAGGCCATGGGACTTGGTGACATGATGTCCCACGGCAGCTCTGGCCCAAGCTGGCTGTCTTAGGAGGCCTCTCTCCTCAGCCACTGGATATTGCCATCCAGTGTCAGTGTCCAGCAGACCTGGTCCCTTGGAGATTCCAGCCCTTATAATAAAGCGATCAGCTTGACAGGCAGAGGATCTTAAAACAGTGCCCCTAGGACTGGCGGGACTTGCAATTGTTCCCCCATTTAACATCCCTGATATAAGCTGAATTAACTGCACACTTTCAGGAGGCAGAATTGTCACATCACTTATTTCCTTAAACCAAATGTGATCAGTTTAAGGTCCCCACCCAGCTGGCCAAGAAGGAAATTTAACTAGTCATAATTGAGCTTCCCTACCGCCCCCCCCACCTCTGCCAACCGAATTAAGGTCACAAGGGTTTGCTCAGAGCAGGTCATTTGGGGATAATCCTCGTTTCCTGTTCCCACTGGTCTTTTGAAATGCTCACTGTCCAAACTCATATAGTTCTTGAAGACGGGTGGGTCTGAGGCCTGAACGCCAAGCATGGACACAGGGACCCTTTTAGGGTCTGAAAACACTGATGCCCTTCCTACAGATAAGCTTCCAGAGGCCCTTTCCTAGCATCCCAGGGTTCTGGGAGAGGATGTGCAGATTTTCACATCCACACGCTCCCTCAATGAGACTCTTAAAACAGTGTGCTGGAGAACAATCAGTTAAAAGGAAGGGATCATTGAAATGTGTCTTCCTTTATCAGCCGGATTCTCCAACAAAACTGATTGACTCCGGCACACTTAATTTAAATGAAATGCACGTTCTCGGAGCTATAAAAATGACTCTATCACAGTCAAGAAGAGAATGATTAAAAGAAATGAATATGTGGGTGATTGAATACAGGATGTCCAGTGACAGGGGATGGAGGACTCAGATTCCTATCTTGATTCGGCCTCAGCTGGGTTTCTGATGCTCCCAGCGGCTGTTCCATCACTGAGCAGAGGCAGGATGGCCACGGAGTAAGTGCTGCCTCGGCCACATCAGGCACACATCTGGCAGCATCCAGCCTCCCGCTGTGGTCAGTGCAGAGTGAGCACAGAACGTGAGTTGGGAGTCAGCCTGCCTGGGTTTGGACTTTGGACGTCAATTCTCCCACGTAATAGCTGAGTGGCTTTAGGTAAGCTGGTTAACGGCCCACTTCCTCCTTCAGGAGAATGGGACTAGTGGGTAAGAGCAGGGGTTTCAACGAATTGCAGTAAGGATTAAATGTAACACACGTGAAACAGAGTGACGGTCCCGGTGGAGGCCGGGGCCAGCTGGCTTGGAGACAGTATTTTCGCTCACTCAGACCTGTGCTGCCTTTCTGGACCTGGCTGAAGGCCACAGGAGGCCTCTGGTCCCTCAGGAAGGGATCATCTTAACCTGGGAGGAGCCTTGTATGTGGCTGTGAGGATGCCTTTGACTCTTCCAAAGCCACGACACTCAACTGCGCTGTAACTTGGTAAGAGCGCAGCCCCTGGAGCCAATTTCTTGGGTTCATATCTTGGCCCTGCCACTTCCTAGCTTTGTGACTTTGGGCACATTATCCCACGTCTCTGAGCCTCGGTTTTCTCATCTGTATAATGCGGCTACTGACAATCCTTACTTCCCAGGGTGGATGTGAAGATTAAACTCAAGAACACATTGCAGCAGGCAGCACAGCTCTGGGGTAAAGGAGGGTCTCTCTAAACACCAGCTGTTATCCATCGATCATCCCAATGGTCTCTCATGGCATCTCTTCCCACATTCAGTGTGGAAGCAACCGTCCATTCATTTCCTGCTTTTATAGAAGAAACTGCTATGTATGTAGTGCTGGGCCTGAGACACCAGCAAGTTAGACCTGGTTCCTGCACTGCCTCATCCACCCATCCATCCATCCATCCATCCATTAATTCAGCAAATACCAGCCAGTACTGCTCTAGGACCTGGAGATACTGCAGAAAACAGAGCTCCAAGAGCCCACAGTCAGCCAAGAAGCCCACAGACAAAAAGCCAATGAACAAATCCAAATACAAGTTCAGGTGGTCATTACTGGGAAGGCCTGCTAAGGCAACCTCAGCTCCTTCCCTGCTTCTCATTCCACATGGTGGAGGAATTCACAGTCCCAGGGGTCCTCAGCCCCTCCTCCCCTTCCCGTTAAACTGAACCAGCCACTAGTTCTGTAGATTTTATTTCCCAGAACAGCCATCAAGTCTCCACCTTTTCTCTGTCCCCCAGAACCCCCAGACCCATCCTCTCCCACCTGGACAACAGCAGTGGCCTCCTCCCTGGTTCTCTGGCTTCCAGTGTCACCTCGCGGCACCTTCCCCCTAAAGCCAGAGGGATCTTTCTAGAACACAAATCAAGACCCCCTACCCACCTCCACCCCCAATTTCTTGCCCCACCCAGGTCCTTTGCCAGGAAATCAGGGCCTTCCAAGACCTACCCCCACCTACCCCGGCTCCACCCAAAGCCTTCCCAGACCCCATAGGCTGGGTCTGGGGTTCCTCCTTAGGGCTCCTAGAGTGCCCAACCTTAAATACGGATGTCCACTGAATGAAGGTACAAATGGAGCAGGCCTGCCCTGGGCTGAAGGTTGGGAGACCCGCGTCCGGGCTTTGGTGTGGACTGAGCTGAACTCAACTTCAAACTCCCTTCCCAAACGGGGCACTCTGGGCACGGAGGGGGCCAGGGCGGGGGCTCAGCGCCAGCGACCACGTGCCTGCCCCGCGCACCACGCCAGCCTGCCGGGAGCCGCAGAACAAAGGGCTGCACGTGCTGGGGCGCCCCCCACCCCATCCCACCCCCTCCAGTCCCCCGGCCCCCTCCCCCCTTCCACTGCCTCCACGCACTTTGCGCCTGCGCGGGGAGGGGCCCTAGCGGGGCCTCGGGTGTGGAAGGGGGTTCCCGGGCAAGAAGTGGGCGCGCGGTTAGGGGTGTCCACCCTCCCCTCCCCCGCCTGCGGCCGCGATCTCTCAGCCATGCGGCGCCGGCTCTGCGCGGTGCGCGGAAGAGTAACAGCCCCACTTTGCCTCTGTCGCCTCGCAGCCGAACAGGAAACTGGCTGTTCCCAAGAAAAGGGGAGCAACTGGGACGAAGCCGCGCGGGAGGGGCCGCCCCGGAGCCGCCACTGCCGTCGCCTCCCTCCCCGCGCTGGGTGAGCTGGGGGGCGGGAGAGGAGCTCAGGGACCCGCGACGCAGGAGGGACGCAGGACTGGGCGTCTTACCAGGGTCCTGGGCTTGGGCCTTCCTTTCTGACTCCCGGGGTTGAATGAAACCCTGACTCGTCACCATCACCGAGGCCGACGGGACCCTGTGCGATCCTGTCCCTGCCACTGCTCCAGCCCATCCCTGCCATGGTGCCCTTGAATGTGCCCCACATGTTCAGTGTCCTTTCCCTTCCTTGGACAAGCCAATCGCGTTCCTGTCCCCTGGCCTTTGGACGTCGTTCCCTCTCCCTGGAAAGCTGTTGACCTACTCTACATGACTGGCTCCTTCCATTTCAGCTTAAATAGCACCTCCTCCAAGAAGCCCTCCCTGAGCCTCCTTTCAGAAGTAGAATTCCCACCCCTCTGTTCCTGTATCACCTTGTTCATCCCCTTCTCTTTTAAGGTATTTATCGAATTTTGTACTTAGACATTTATTTAAGCTTCATAAGAGCAGGAGTTGCCTCCTTTTCACTACCTCTTTCTCAAGCACCCAACTGATTGGCATATTTTAGATTCTTTTTTTCTGTTCACCTTCTCTTCCTCTATTACCCCTCCCTTCTCCTTCCTAAGGGGTGAACACTAAAGGGAGCCATGATGGAAGAGAAGGTGACAGGGTGGACAGAGCACAGAGGGCAGCCCCGTGGCAGGGAACGTGGGTGCTCAGTGTGGACAAGGTCTCTGACCCCGTCAAGGCTGTCCTGTCCCTTTTAGCAGCTGCTTGCCACTGGTGGCCATTGACAATGTGAAATGTGGCAAGTCCCACTTGAGCTGTGCAGCAAGTGTAAGATGCAGACTGACCTTGAAGACTTAGTGTGAAGAATGTAAATAGCCAATTAATAACTTTTTATATTGATTATATGTTGAAATGACAATATTTTGGATACATTGTGTTGAATAAAATGTATTCCTAAAATTAACTTCACCTGTCTGGTTACCTTTTGAAAACATGGCTACTAGAAAAGGTATTGGGCGTTGCCCCTCGGCCCTGGGCCAGCCATATTCAAGCAGAGGGGATTAAACTCCACTCTTGACCATCAGTGTCAAAGCATTTGGGGGCAAGTTTTAAAGTCATCACAGTGTCCTTGGCTCTCTGCTACCCAGTTAAAAACACTCTGGGGGTGCCTGGGTGGCTCAGTCGGTTGAACTTCTGACTTCAGCTTAGGTCATGATCTCAGATTTCAGAGGTCCAAGCCCCACATCCAGGACTCAGGGAGCCAAGAGCCTGCTTCAGATTCTGTGTCTCCCTCTCTCTCTGCTCCTCCCCCACTTCCACTGTGTCACTCTCTGTCTCTCAAAAATGAATAAACGTTAAAAAAAAATAGGGGCACCTGGGTGGCTCAGTTGGTTGAGTGTCCGACTTCAGCTCAGGTCATGATCTCAAGGCTTATGGGTTCGAGCCCCGCATCTGGCTCTGTGCTGACAACTCAGAGTCGGGAGCCTGCTTCAGATTCTGTCTCTGTCTCTCTCTCTGCCCCTCCCCTGCTCATGCACTGTCTCTCTCTCTCCCTCTGAAATATAAACAAACCTTAAAAATAAATAAATAATACGTACATACATACATACATACATACAAACCACTCTGGAATTTGGGTCCCAACTGGCTCTACCATGTACCCACTGTGTGCCCCTGGGCAAGTCAGTTCACCTCCCTGAGCCTCAGTTTCCCTGTCTGTGAAAAATGGGTATATTATTTGCCTCACAGAATTGCTTGCAGTATTAAATGATGTGTGGGTGACTCTCAACAGAGCGAGCCCTGAGAGACAGTTGCTGGCATCATTATATTATTTGAAACCATCTGAAGGTCGTCCCCACCCCCTCCACCCCTTCATCCCTACCCCCACCCTGAATTTGTAGGCTCCCAGAGGAACTTAAACACAGTGGAAAATGAGGACAAATGGGAGCTGGGGACAATGCCTGCACCCATATACCCCAAGCAGAGCACAGGTGGTGCTGTGGGTGACCTGAGACCGTCTCAGAGGTGACACATTCTCTCCTTGACCAAACTGTAGCCAGGCTCCTCTGAGCCCTCTACTCAATGACTCCCCAAGCTTGGCCTATAAACACTTGAACAAACACTAACACACTGAAGGCTGCATCCCAAAAAAGACTCTAGTCCCCCCCGTTAAAGTGACTACCCGAGAAAACGCCAGGCTTCCGAAATAATTGACTGTTTCTTCCAGAGGCCACCTGAAGACAGGACTCCGGACTCCAGCCATGGTGGGAGGGGAGGAACAAACCCAGGTGGGTTTCACCTGGACGGAACCCCCTCCTGCTTTTTGTAAATTTTCACTGCCCTGACTCTACTGAGCTGCTGCTCAGCCCCCTCCCCACCCCTCATTCTCCCTTTAAAACACCCAGTCACCTCTGCACAAACCAAAGTTGAGTTCAGGTCACACTGGACCCTTCCCTTTTGTAATAGTGGGTTACTGGCCCTTTCCACTTTAACCAGTGTCCGGCTTTGTTCATCTGTGACAGAGGACACAGTGGGGAAGTAGGCAGTTGTCTGGCTGACCCCAGTCTTGGGTTACCTGGCTCTGAGGGCCACCCTCCCCCAGTCTCCTCCAGGCTTCTCTCTGAAAGCTCAATCTTCTTACCCTCTGGACTGAGGCAGTGTTCCCTATTCTAATCATTTGCGACTCACTATTAAAACGTATGCTTCATCCTTGAGCCACCAGCATGAATAATTACTTAATATTGTTCTTTAAATCGACTCCACTGTTTTACCATTTTCAACTACTTTACGAAATCTCACTATTACTACTTACTACTTTTACATGTATTTAAATGAGAAATCATATCATCGCCATAAATGGAAAACCAGTATCTGTGATGGGGGGGAGGGGAAGCAGGACCAGCCTGGCCTCCGGCTTAGCCCCAGCCCCGAAGAGCTTAAAAAAAAGGCAATTTGAATGCTAATTTGCAAATTTGCCTCACTAACGGCTACAGCTTGGGGGGGTGGGGGGAGATGAAACTGCCAGGAGGGGCCAGCAGGGCCAGTGCCCTTGAGAGGCTCCTTACCCCCAAACCTAGCGGCCTCTGGTCCCGGACAAGATGCATAAAAGTAGTGTGGCCAGAACTTTGGACCAGCGGTCAGCAGGGCAGCCACCAATGGGTGATGACACTTGGGAAAATTGCTCATTTTGCCTCCTTCCCCGGGACAACAGGAAAATGATACTAACGAAACAAAATGTGTTTACAGTTGGGGGCAGGTATCTGACTTCCCGTGCCTAGATGTCCTCATCTACAAAGTCGTGATGAAAACAATAGCACGCATCTGGTAGGGCATTATCAGGTGCCTGTGCAGCCCTTGGCACGATCCTGGAATGACAAGCTGCTAGAACAGAGGTGACACTGGGCAAGGTGCACACGAGCCCTGCCTGTGGTGGAAGAAGACACAGTTAAAGGATTAGAGAACAGCGCAAAGGTACTGCAGTGGGGAAGTTTGTGGGGTTCACGGAGATGGGGGAGGGAGCACCCAACACATGGCAGGGAAGAGAGGGGAATGACAGTCAGGAAGGGCTTCATGGAAGAAGTTGCATCCCAGTGAGGCCCAGAGCTTGTGTGAGGCCATCAGACAAAGAAGGCGTGGAGGTTGCTTCCAGAGGATTCCTTCTCTATAACACGGTCCAGTCCCATCAGTGAATCCACTGGTGCACGGCAGAACCCTCCAGTCATCACACAGAAGTTGGCTGGCCGGTCTCTCTCAGAAATCAGACGTTGGGGACCGAACTGTGGACATGGTTGGTGTAACACAGCACAGGCACACGAATAAGGGAATTGCCCATGATTACCCTTGATTACGCCATTGTGACTGATGCTGTAATACTGGGTAAAAGTGACCTCAATGGGAAGAGAGAGAGAAGGACAGACATCACAGTCAGGTGCTGCCCAAAGAGAGGGAGGGGGCAGCTCCCCTCCACCCCGCTTGTCAAGTCATCTCCGGGAAGCAGGAAGTCTTCCCGGACCTACAGACAGCCTAGAATATCTCCTTGTCCCACACCAGACCCTTCATGACTCCCTCTGTTCCTGAGAGGCCAGTGCTTCTCACACTTGAGCGCGAACCACATATATATATCCATATATATGTGTGGCTATATAGATATAGCCACAATAAAAAATGACATTAAGACATTACATGGTTATTTCCCCCACATTCTGAATTTAATGGACATTCCAAGAAGGGGCGCCCATGGCTTCTGGCACTCTCTGGTACCCTGCTGGGCTACTATACACCTCTCTGAAAAGCATGGCTCTCTTCAATCACGTATTCATTCATTCCAGAAAGACCGGCCAGATCCCCTTAGTGTGCCCAGGGCTCTGCTGGATGCTGAGGATAAGATGATGAGCAAAACTGGAGTCAGTCCGGGCCTCCAGAAGCTCATGGCCTGGAGGAGAGGCAGGCATTGGCTGCGGGATTTCTGTCTTGTGGCATTAAAGGCCCGGAAGCCATTTTTCAGAGTGCAGACCCGAAGGCACTGTCTCAGGCCCCCAGCAGGGATGCTTCTTGGTTGGCTGGCCAGCCCCCTGTGTCCCTTCTCTTCCCCTGGCCTCAGGCTTCCTGTCTATGGGAGGAGTGATCGCTCTCTTTCCCGCCGCCTCTCTCCTATAGGAAGATGGGGCTCTATTCCTCTCACTGTCTCTTTTCTTGCTCCTCAGAGAGAATTATGCCCATTTTGCTGATGAGCAGACTGAGGCTTGGCAGGGCAGGCCCGGTGTCATGCTTGCTCCGCTGAGCGCTCACTGGGGCCTTTCACTGGACAGCCCCCATCCTCGGATCTGCTCTCCTGGCGGAAGTCCTCCTCAGCCTGCCAGATGCTGACTGCTCCTGCACGCAGGCTCCCGGAAGGTCGGTGTCTCCCAGTGTCTGAGGGCACAGGCAAGGGGCTCAAAGGACTGTCCCACGGCACCTCCCTTTCACCCACTACCTTCTACCTGTCTCTGGGTCACCAGCGCCCTGTGCAGGCTTTCCTTCGAGCACCTGGTCCGTCCCACCCAGGGAGCACAGCCTGGACAGGCTTTTCTTCTTAGCTGATCGGTGATGGGCAGGGCCTCAGGCGAGTTGCTGGGTGCTTCTAGGTTTCAGCTCCCTCAACCCCCAGACCGCCACCACTGATGGGAGCCGCACTGTGACCACTTGATGAGATGCCACTGTATTGGTCAGCTCGGCCGCCATAACAGAGCAGCGCAGACTGGAGCTTATACACAGAGGTGTGTCTCTCAGCTCTGGAGGCTGGGAGCACAGGACCCAGATGTCAGCGGGCTCCCTTTCTCCTGAGGCCTCTCTCCTGCCTTGCAGACAGCCCCCTCCTCACTGCGTCTGTCCCGGGCCTTTCCTCTGTGGGTGCACATCTCCGGGGTCTCCCACTATTCTGATAAGGACATCAGGCCAGTGGGATTGGTGGGGGGGGGGGGGGGGGGNGAGGGCTCATACTAACCTTGATTACCTCATCTACTAACCTTAATTACCTTCTTAAAGCCCCTCCCCCACATACAGTCATGCTGGGGGTGAGGGCTTCATACTATGAAGGTTTTGTTTTGTTGGGGGATGTGACCATTCAGTCACAGCACCTACTCAGCAATTAAAAGGAAGAAATTAATGATAAACGAGAGAAGCCAGATGTAAGATGTATTCGCTACATGATTCCAATTATCGGTATGAAATGCTAGAAAAGTCAGAGCGAATGGATAGTGACAGAAAGCATGCCTGTGGTACCCGGACTCGGGGAAGGTGGGCGGGAGTGTCAGTAGGGGATTGGCCGTAAAGGGGCACAAGGGAACTTTCTGGGGTGATGAAAATGCCTTATCACGATGCTGGTGGTGACTGCGTGGATGTATATATACATTTACCAAAACTTGTTAGACTGTGAAAACAGATGCATTTTGTTCTGTGTAAATCATACCTCCACAAACCCTAACTCAAAGGGTTAAAAATAAGGTTCTAGTGAGGTTCCTGTTAGGAGTAAACGAGTTAATGCCTGCAAAGTGCTTAGATTGGAACCTGGCACAGAGTAAGTGTGCAAGTAAATGGTAACCATGGTAACATGAAAACAAGACTTTGGCTCAGTGAATGGGGCAAGAGAGAGGAAGAAACAGAGGGTACACACGGAGAAGGGGGCAGGGGACGAGGGGAGGAGGAGCAGACAGGCTGGGGCTGTGAACTTGGCTTCTGGGCTCAGGGGAGGAGCCCCCATCATGTCAGTGGCTTCCAGGCCCAGGGAGCAGCCACCTGGAGTCCTGATCAGGCTCAGCCCTGATCCTGGTTTTCTTCATTCATTCATTCATTCACTCATTCATTCATTTACTCACTGAAGGTGCATGACCTGCACCAGGACAACAAAGACATCAACAGCTGCTTCTATTTACTGAGAGCCTTTTTTGCCTTGACGTGCAAGGTTGAGCTAAATGAAAGAGTTGATATTGAAGCAATTTGCACTCACCTAAACAGTAGTTCCCTATGGTTCAAGCAATTATGTGATCACTCTCATCCTACGACCAGGCTATGGAGGGCTATCCTTCTTTATGCAGCAGAGAAGAGCCATGTTCAGGAAAGTAAAGGGAAGAGCCCAAGGTCACGCAGCTGGAAGAGGCTGGACTGGAATGCAGGGCTGGCTCTGAAGCCCCTAAGTCACTTGTTTCTCATCTTAAAGAGGCAATCTCGTGGGGAGACAGGAGCATTAAGTGTCTCCCTGGGTCTCCCCTGAGCATCCCCTCAGTCCCCAGAGAGGCTGCCTTCCGTCTTCAGACCTTGGATGAGGGAGTCCCAGCCTTTCCCGGACGCCCACCCCTGCGCGCGGCTCCCCTGCCCACCAGGACGTCCTACCTTTCCCTGGTTTGCTTCTCCCTGAGCCTTGAGGGGCGTGTGGTAGGGCACACGGGCCGGGCTCCGGTCAGGGCTGTATCTGTGCCCGCCTCATTCTGCCCTTCAGCCCCTCACCAGCCTGCCCTCTGGAAAGCCCCCCTCCAGTTCAGTTTTGTCTTTAATTCGCAGCTCATTAGCAGATCAAAGAAGATGGAGATGCCCCCGGGCAGCCCCCTCGTCACACTCACAAGGCACCCCCATTGGCTCCAGGCAAGGGACTCCCCTTCGGTGGCTGATCGAAGCCCTGGCCAGGACCTGGCTCTAGACTCCTCCCTCTGTAACTGGGCCAGAGATTCATCGGGNCCACATCAATGAGATGGAAATGGACTCGGGGCAGCCCAGACCCAGGCTCCCCGCCTCTGCCTGCAGCTCTTTGCAGGAACCCTCCACTGAACCCCCTGGTGGGGTCTGGGCTCTTAAAGTCCACACCCACCTCTTGCCTCCCGGATGCCAGACTGGGGTAGGAATTCACTGATCACCTCCAACTGCAGTGTGGGGCTGGGTCAGGAGCTCGGTCTGGGTTTGTGGGAGGGAAGGCCGGGCATGTCAGGGGTCTGGGTGACGGGGCATGAACTGAGTGAGCCCCAGCCAGATCTGACAATGGAATTGATGGAGAAATACTTTTTTTTTTTTTTAATGTTTATTTATTTTTGAGAGAGAGACAGAGAGACAGAGTGTGAGCAGTGGAAGGGCAGGGAGAGAGGGAGACGCAGAATCTGAAGCAGGCTCCAGGCTCTGAGCTGGCAGCACAGAGCCCAATGCAGATGTCAAACTCACAAACTGTGAGACCATGACCTGAGCTGACGTCAGACGCTTAACTGACTGAGCCACCCAGACGCCCCAGAAGAAATATATATAAAACAGTATGGCTGTTTCTTAAAAAATTAAACATGGGGCGCCTGGGTGACTCAGTCCCTTGAGCGTCCCACTCTTGCTTTTCAGCTTGAGTCGTGATCCCAGGGTCATGGGATCAAGCACTATGTTGGGCCTCACACTGGGTATGGAGCCTACTTGGGATTCTCTCTGTCCCTCTCCATCTCAAATTAAAAAAAAAATTTAAACATAGATTAACCACATGATTTAGCAATTCTGCTCCTGGGTTTATACCCAAGAAGTGAAAGCAGGGGCACCTGGATGGCTCAGTTGGTTGAGCGTCCCACTTCGGCTCAGGTCATGATCTTGAGATTCATGGGTTCAAGCCTGGCGTTGGGCTCTGTGCTGACAGCTCAGAGCCTGGAGCCTGCTTCGGATTCTGTGTCTTCCTCTCTCTCTGCCCCTCCCCTGCTTGCGCTCTGTCTCTGTCTCTCAAAAATAAATTAAAATGTTACAAACATTTAAAAAAATTTTTTTTAAAAGAAGTGAAAGCAGGAACTTGAACAAATACTTGTACACCAAAATTTAGTGCAGTATTATTCACAATAGCCAAAAGGTGGAAACAACCAAATGTCCATCAATGAACAAAAGGGTAAACAAAATTGTATCCAAATGTACACAGTGGAATATTACTCAGCTTTAAAAAGGGAGGGCAATCTGACACAGGTTACACACGCATAAACCTAGAAGACACGATGCTGAGTGAAATAAAGCCAGCCACGAAAATGACCAACTTTGTATGATTCTACCTACATGAGGTCCCTCGAGTAGTCGAATTCTCACAGACAGAAAGAAGGTGCCTGCTGGCAGGGGCTGGGGGCAGAGGGGTGGGGAGTTGCTGTTGAATGGGGGGACAGGTTCTGGTTGGGAAGATGAAAGGGTTCTGGAGATGGATTATGGTGCTGGAAGTACAACCAGGTGAGTGTACTTGCTGCCACTGAACTCTAGGCCTAAAAATGGTTAAAATGGTAAACTTTATGCTATGCACACATTTTTAATAATGGTAAAATACGCGTAACCCCCCAGCACTAAAATCATTCTCACTGGGAATCAGGGCCACTCTTCTGTCTCAGGGGCATGGTCACGGCCACCTTCCATGCAGGCTGAATTCCATCAGAAGCACCAAGTACCCATGTCTGCACCACAGTCAGATGGAGAAGGCCCAGAAGGAGGAAATGGGGTGATTTAAGGGGACACGTCTGGTTAGGTGATTTTTTCAGTAACCCACAAAATCTGCCAGTCTTGTATTATTTCCTGCACCAAATATCTCTGGAGTGTGTGTGCCAAGTGCAGGTTACTAGGTGGGCTGCAGGGAGGGGTACCGAGGAGACCAGGCCTGGCTCTGATCTCTGGAGCATTAGGAAAAGAGGAAAGGCACGACCCCACACACCCCCTCCCCTCCATCTGTAAAATGGGATGAAACCTGCTCCCTGGCCTTGGAAGGGAGGAAGCTTGAAAAGTTCTTTTCACAAGGCCTGGCCCCAGGAGCCTAGGAGATGCCAGTCACAGCTCTTGTGTGTGTGTGCGTGCGTTTGTGTGTGTGTGTGTGTTTACTTTTCACTCTTGTAGGAGATAAAGAGGGTCCAAATCAGTTTGCTATGGTGTGTGGGATTCTGGGAAAGGACAAGCAGAGAGATTTATTTCCTTATTTTAAGTATAGGCGACATACGCTGGAGAATATCTACCCAGTAGGAGAAGGAAAATCTGAGGGGGCAAAGCGGGGTCTTGGCTAATCATGATTTCTCTGCATTTCCCCACCCCCACCCCAATCAAGNAGTAATTACGGTAATTTTACCTTAAAGACAGGCAGCTGCAGATCCCTATTGGCAGCCCCCTCCCCGGGCCTCCTGCCAGCCAGTATTCAGCGAAAACGACAAGTGGCTCCTATTCCCTTCCCCCAGAATGCAAAGTGTTTGGGGTGGGATGAGGGCTCTCAATAGAAGGCATCTCCTTCCCCCTCATTGCGGCCCCCAGGCTCCCAGGGGGGCAGAAGACGGCGGCATTGATTCGCCAGGAATCATTTCTTTCCACCACCCCACCCTAGGTTCCAGGACTTGCAAAGCACAGCAGCGACACTCACTCGTTCCCCACCCAGACCCGAAAATCAAGACAGGGGACCCCCCCTCCTCCCCACCCAGGTCTGAGATGAAGTCTCCTATAGATCCCTTAAAGCCCCAACTGCACGTAATCTTCTGTGAGAGGCAGGGAGGGGTAATGGACCGGTGGTCAAGGCGGGGAGAGTCCTCTGCCCACCGCCAGGTCCCTGGAGCCCCTCACACCCTCACCCTCAGCCCGAGCCTGTGCTTCCTGCCCCCAGCGGCCGCCCGAGGAATTTCACCTTCATCCCAGGGCCCCTCAGATATCAGAGACCAAAGTGCCGGCAGGGGGCGCTCTTCCGGCTTCAAGGTTAGAGGGTTTCTCAATGGAGGGGCTTCCACGCAAGGCCTGGAGAATGTGTGAGACCCCGTGGGCAGGCCCGGAGCAGTGCAGCACCCCAGCTAGACCCCAGCCAGACCAGCAGGGCGGTCTCCTGCAGGAGCATTTGGGGGCCGTATTTAGGGTTGCTCAGGGCAAAGCGGGGGGGGGGGGGGGTCTCAGAAGCCCTAGGCTGTGTGGTTCGGTAGATTTAAACCCTTTTCCTCTTCCCAAACCTCTTGGGATCCATTTCCAGCCCCCGCCCAGTCTACCCACTGCCCGTTTGTCTCTCAACGTGGGCCACACCACCTTTCAGTGTCTCCTCCTCTCCAGTTCCTTCTTTTCTCTGGGGCCTAACACACAATGTTCCTTCTGCCCCAAGTGCCTTTCCACTCTCACCTGGTCATCTTTCAAGTTCAACTTAAAAATCACACCCCGCCCCCATGCAAGGCCCCTGGGAAAGTCCAGACCTGGTCCACTTCCCTGCCTTGCGTGCCTGCGGCTCTCACCGCCCGTGTGATCGATCATAGAGCATTCTGTGTGCTGAGTTATTTTAATGTCTTTCTTCCTTTCCCTAGACCATAAACTAAGAAAGGAAGAACACAAAAGAAAATTTTGTGCATTGCCTGTTGGAATTTTCCGCCGGCCAAAATCCAGTGAGGGTGCACTCTCAGAAGAGGGAACAGCACAGGCAAGTCTCTGAGGTCAGGGAGGACAGAGTAAGTTCAGAACATGTTGGGGCCAAAGAGCGGAAGCGGGGGAACAAGGAGACTGGGGTGCGTGAGTGGGGAAGGGGTTGGGAGTCGGGGCTGGGCTGCTAGTTGGGCCACCAGGGAGGAGCAGCACTGGTGGGTGTGGAATCCACCCCCAAGGAAGGTCCCTCCTGGACATCTTGAGTTGGGGAGCTGGGAGCTGGAAGAAGGGTTGGGGGAGCAAAGGTCAAAGGAAGGACATGGTACCCTAGGTTAGCCTCATGGGTTTGCCGGAATTCCTGAGGACTGGAATTCTGATTAATTGGATTATGAATAAGTGAGGTAACACTGTACCCCATCCATATTCCTCAGGCTTTATGGCTTCAGTGTGTTCCAGGACATTCCAGCATGTTCCAGCAAGGACATGGGGCTTCCCCCTGAAGTACACAGGCAGGAAGTGAAGGTGAACTGACATCCTGAAAACAGGCTGATGGGGGTGGGCCTTTAAATCCACCTCTTCCTGGCCCCTCAGGAGTGAGCGACCTGAGAGGTGTTCTCTGCGTCCCTGAGCTCCTCCTCGGTGGGCTTCCAGTGGTGGCTGGTGTGAGGACACGCTGCTCAGTGGCTTCTGTCCTTCCCTGTCCCATGTCCCTGCTGTGCCGCCATTCCCTTCACCCCCTAAATACACTGTGGTCACTCAAATCCCACAGGCTAAGGGGCTTCAACAACAGACATTTATTTTCTCACAGCTCTGCAGGCTAGAAGTCCAAGGTCAAGGTGCCAGAAAAGTTGGTTTCTGGGGAGCACTGTCTTCCTGGCTTGTGGATAGCTGCCTTTTTATTGTGTCTTCACATGACCTTTCCTCCGTGTGCCCGAAGAGGGTTCTGGTATCTCTTCTTCTTCTAACCTCATTTAACCTTAATTACCTCCTTAAAAGCTCTATTTCCAAAAAGAGTCAAGGTGGGGGTTAGAGCTTCAACATATAAAAAGTGGGGAGAATTGGGGGAGGGACATAATTCAGTCCATAACAGGGCTCCTTAAAAGAAATATGATCCCAGCCCAAGCCAGCCCCACTGCAGAGCACCCGGAGAAGCTGGGCACCCACTGTGAGCTGTGCTAAGCCAGCAGCAGGGCTGGTGCGGGGTCATCAATCACCAAGAAACCACAAGGTGGGGAAAGATGAGTCCTCAGATAGAGCCGAAGATGAATGGGAACACTGACATGTGATTAAATTGGGATCCTCTGCTGGTGGCTGATGGCCCACTCTGGGTACAAAGTTAGCACAGCTGGGCCTGGGCTCCCAGCATCCACTGAGGCACCTACCCCTCCTCCTGCCCAGGTTAAAGGACTGTCCCTCCAACCACACAGCTCCCTGTCATCCCGGCCCTATTAATGAGAGAGTGAGACAGGCAATGGGACCAGTGCAGGTGCTGGGAACTGTGGAGGAGATAATATCATCAGTTACCATTCAGGCTGCTTGGTTCTTATTAATAATTAATAATAATAGTGAGGGCACTGGATGAGTACTCGATACTTCAAGGGCTTTTTCTCAGTTCACTCATCAGATGAGGGACGTCAGGGTTAAGTGAGGTGGTGAGGCAACAGTTTCTGGAAGAAGTAGAGGGACAAAGAAGGATTGACTGACTCATCCATCCATCCAATAGATTTTTATTAAGCATCTACTAAATACCATTATGTCCACAAAGGTGAGCGAAAACCCACATGATCTCTGCCAATGGGCTACCTCCTATTCAGGTCAGGGATAGATGATTCAAAAATGAATTAAATAAGCTAACTTCAGGTAGTGATAAATGCTAAGAAGGCTATTAACCCAGATGACGAGAAAAAGAGTAGCAGAGGAGCCAACATCATATGGGATGGTCTGAGGAGCCTTCCTGAAGGAAAGGAGACCTGCAGGTGGATGGAACTGGCCACAGGAGTGGCTGGACCAAGAGTGTTCTAGGCACAGATCAGCAAGGGCAAACGCTCGAAGGCATGCATCAAAAGGAGGTTCGTGTTGATGGCTCTGCACAGCGAGGGGACCGCTGCGTAGGTGAACGACATCAGAGACATGAGACAGGCCTCCTAGGCCAGGACAAGGAGTTGCAATACTGTTTGAAATGGTGAGGATCTGTCTGGGAGCTTTTCAGTAGCAGGGCTTTGTGTAGAATTGAATTTTTGTTTTCCAAGGACCACTGTGGCTGCTGTACAGAGGACCGATAGGAGGGTGAGAAGAGAGAACAGTTTTTTAACTCAATCGTGTTGAAGCCATTGAGATTCTGTACATAACCATCATCATCACCACCGTCATCATCACCACCACCATCACCACAATCACTACCACCATCATCATCACCATCACCATCATCTTTATTATCATCATCACCATCACTATCCTCATTATCACCATCACCACCACCACCACCATGGTCATCACCACCACCATCATCATAATCAACAGCATTGAGATGATCATGGCTTAGACAAGGATGGTAGACTGGGGTGTATTTTGGTGGGAGGTCCGATAGGGCTTATAGGTGGATTGTGGTGATTAGGGAGGAACAGGGGAACAGAAGCAGCCACTTTGGCTGAATCGCATGATATTTCCCCCACTAGGATAGTCTACCCAATCCTCCCATGTCCGTTCTTGACTGTCCTCTCTCACCAGCACCTACCAGATCCTGATCCTGCTTCAGGAAATCATGGTATGGCTGAAAGGGCACTTGATTTGGAATTGGGCATCCAAGCTTCTCACTTAGTGTGACTTTGAACCCATGGTGTAAACTTGCTGAACTTCAGTTCCTTCATATGTAAAATAAGACCATCCCACCTACCTGGTGGGATCAAGGTGCTATTTTGGGCTCAACTTCTGCTTCGTCTAGTCTGGGCTCTTCGGATGGAGCTGCTGGGGAACTTAAGGCCATTCGAAGGCTCTTAATCTGCTGCAAGCAGGTGGGGATGTCTGATGAGGATCTTCTACATTGCTTCTCAGAATTCTCCAGGAGAATTAAGCTCTGGTTGTCCACAATGGTAACCTGCTTGAGGATGCGTGCTTTTATGAGCTGCCTTGTGTTTCTTGGGATCACTATTTGCACTTGGATCATTGTCTGGAGGAACCCACGTGGAGACACTGGATTATTGGGGAAGTTAAACTTGTAAAGCTCTCGGCATATGTTAAGTGGCTAATAAATTCATGTTGAATGAATGAATGAATGAGGCTTCACCTGCTCTAAGGAGACAGATTCAGAAGAGGCAGGAGGAAGGGAGGGACCTGGGGCCCGAGGAGATAAGAGCGGGGAGGAACCGTCCCTGCAGCCCCCTCCCCCTTCAGCAATTGCTTTGTGACTCCATCCCTCCCTCTCCTGAGTCCTGGGTCCTCTTCCCGGCTCTCAGGGCAGTTACAGGTTCAAGGTGTAGCCAGAGCCCGATGAGAAGCATGGCGTTCTCATCACCAGGCTTGCAGGTTAACTCACTGAAAGGACAGCCCCCATGAGGAGCTGGACTGGGGAGGGAAAAAAAAAGAACCCTGTGAATGAAGTAAAAGTGACATTTCACTTGTGCCTTTAATCTTCAAGCCGAATTTAAATATGATATCACAAAATGACCAGATTGTACCAAGCCACAGCTCGATCGTGAGTGCGGGGAAGGGAGGCCTCCGTCTCTCCAGGTCTCCCTGGGCTGTTCAGGTCACAGTCTCCCTGAGGCCCAACCCCTCCTCTTCCACAGGGGCTCAGGGAAGGCAAGGAGCTTGCCCAAGGCCACAGAGCCCTTCTGGCTTTGTCCCCAGCCACTTTTTTTTCCTGGGAAAAAAAAAAAAAAACTGCTTCTTGAAAGAGGTGCTTCAGTTTTTCTTCTCAGGATGGGAATCACGGACAAAATTCCATGGAGATCCAAGTCCCCAAATGCTGGTGACATATGGCCAGCATGGTATGGGAGCCACCATCCTGAGGGCTGGGGGGGTGCATGGGAGAGGGGGCTCTGTGTGCGTGGTTGTGTGGGGGCAGGGGGTGGGGAGGAGACAGCTCCAGCCCCAAGTCCTCTGTAGGATCTGAGAGGCGTTTCAGACGATGCTGCTTTGGGGGAAGGTCTAGACCTTCCCCTCAAGCAGCTGTGCTCCCACACCGGGCACACAGGCGGGGGGTGGGGGTGCATCTGGGCTGCTCCTTAGAGTCCCAAGGCTTGGGGGTCTCTAATGACCACTCGCCATGGGGGTTGGCGCCATACAGATCTAAGAGGTAGGCCATGTGGGTCCAGGCGATATTCACCTGCAGGAAGCAGAGATGAAGGAGGCTGAGGGTGCTTGTGGAAGGTGCTGCTGGTCTGCCCAGAGCCTCACCAGGCCAGTACACCACCCCTACCCCCACCCGTGTGAGCCTTGCCTGCTGTAGCTCACAGCTACCCCTCTCTCTGGGGAATTGACCTTTGCAGATTCAAATGCCTTGCAGAGGTAGTTACACTGCCTCCCCAGGGCATCCGATACAGAGGCAGCAAAGACCTGACTTCCAGGTCTTACAGGTGGTATAAGGAACCACCACGATACAATTTGCACTCCAAGGCCGCCACGCGGCCAAGGCTGGACTTCTCTCTCCCTCCCCATTCTTCCCACCCTCCCTTGACTTTGTCTGAGGAGCCTTCCCTCAATGCATCACTCCTGCCAAAGCCCTGTCTTCGCCTCTGCCCCTCAGCCAGTGGCTCTCAAAGTGCAGTCCCTGCACCAGCAGCATCGGCATTGCCTGGGAATGTGTCAGAAATGCAGATTCTCGGGGCCCAGCCACCGTGTCCTCAGAGCCACCCAGGTGACTCTGACACAGCCTGCGGTTTGAGACTCACTGCTCTAGAGAATGCAGCTGAGAACGGCTGCCCACCCCTGGCTCCCACAAAGCCAGGCGACCTCAGAGCTGTGTTTGCAGAATTCCTTAAGGAACCCATGGCCATTGGTCCAGGATGGGCCACATCAGCTCCGGTGCCCCACAGGCATCAATTTCACTGGTGGTATTGACAACTGTCCCACTAAACAAAAAATTCTGCCCTCCCCAAGCCCGAGGCCAGCTCCGGGGAGAACTCCACAGCCCTGGACAGAATCGTGAGGCACGCGGCAGGCTCACCCTTGACCTTCCAGCAGGGTTTCACCTGGTTTCATAGGAGACACAGGCCTGAGGGGAAGGCTCACCCTGAAATGGAAGTGAGAAGGGCCAGCCAGAAGGGCCCAGTGAGCCCTCAAGGTCAAGAGCTCACAAGACCTGGGCTTGGACCCATCCCCACCTGGGACTTTCAGATATTCCCTCCACCTTCAGAGAGGAGGCTCGGCTGGCTTCACAGACCTCCTGACGCAAGGCAGACCAAACCCTGACCTTTTCTTCCAGAGGAAGCAAGATCAACTACTTATAGACCCCAAGCCTGGAAGGGGCAGTCCTCACAGATTTGGGGTGCCAGGTGGGAGAGGACACCTAAGGACCCTCCTGAGAGAGGGGCATGTGAGTGGCTCAGTTGGTTGGGTGTCAGACTCTTGATACTGGCTCAGGTCATGATCTCGCGGTTGTGAGATCCAGCCCCGCGTCCAACTACACGCTGATGGCACGGATCCTGCTTGGGATTCTCTCTCTCTCTCTCTCTCTCTCTCTCTCTCTGCCCCTCCCCTGCTCATGCATGTGCACATGCATGTACATGTGCACGATCTCTCTCTAAATAAACATTAAGAAAAAAGGACCCTCGGGGCACCTGGGTGGCTTAGTCGGTTAAGCGTCCGACTTTCGCTTAGGTCATGATCTCGCGGTTCGTGGGTTCGAGCCCCGTGTCGGGCTCTGTGCTGACTGCCAGCTCAGAGCCTGGAGCCTGTTTCAGAGTCTGTGACTCCCTCTCTCTCTGACCCTCCCCTGCTCACGCTGTCTCTCTCTCTCTCTCCTAGAAATAAATAAAAATGTTCAAAAAAAAGAAAAGAAAAGAAAAGAAAAGAAAAGAAAAGAAAAGAAAAAAGGACCCTCTGAGAGGTGGAGCCCATGAAGGAACTCTGGGCCCAAAGGCAGGGAAGAGGCAGTTGGACAGCACTCAGGAGCCCAGTCATGGGTCCGTTGTCACAGGAGCATCAGGATGGAGACTGAGGGAGGTGGGATGGGGTGACACACAGGGATAGGAGTCTGCTGTGAGGGGCAAATTCTGAGTCAAGGTGGACTATGGAGATTGTATGATTACATATGATACTTAAAATTGTCATATAATTATATTATGATCATATTATAATGATGGATATTCTGAGTTCAGTTCCAGAGTCTGTTCCCAGTTTGCTGTGTGGCCCTGGGCTCATCCCTTTCCCTCTCTGGTCCATAGTTTTCCCATCCACACAGGAGGAAGTAGACTAGACACTCGCTAAGGACTGGGTATCCAAGAGTCTTTCATGCCAACTCCATCAGTGAGGCTCCTGAGAGCTCAAGCTGTTTCCTGCATCCTGGCACAATAGGTGCATATCAGTTCCACATTCAGCTTCCTCAGGACCTTTGCACATGCAGTTTTCTGTGCCTGGAAGTCTTTTTTTTTTTTTTTTTTTATTTTTTTTTTTTTTTTTAATGTTTTATTTATTTCTAGGAGAGAGAGACAGGGTGAGCAGGGGAGGGTCAGAGAGAGAGGGAGTCACAGACTGAAACAGGCTCCAGGCTCTGAGCTGGCAGTCAGCACAGAGCCCGACGCGGGGCTCGAACCCACAAACTGCGAGATCATGACCTAAGCGAAAGTCGGAAAGTCGGACGCTTAACTGACTAAGCCACCCAGGCGCCCCTGTGCCTGGAAGTCTTACCTCCATCACCAAACGATACTAACAATACCAGGCTCATTGTTTTACATTTACATTGCTCCTTATATGTCTCCTAAGACCTAATACAGTTTGTAACTTGATATTTACTTTGTGGCCTTTGACTCCTGTCTATCTCCTCTATAGGGCTGTGAGCTCAGGGTCCTTGTCCTTTTCATTGCCATTCTAGCATGCCATGTGGCACCTGAACTATAGTAGACATTCAGATATTAAATATCTGTTAAAGAATAAATGAATGGTGGCTATTACCATTATTATTTGGAGCCAAGAAGCTCTCTAAAAAGGTTGCAGAACGCAGTTCTGACCACCCCAGAAAGGGAAAAGCCAGTGGCATGAGCAATTCCTGTCAGTGGCCTTCAGCGCCTGAGGGGCTGACCCCTCCTTGCGTCTGTTCCCTGCAGGGGAAGGCTCCTGGCTCAAGGAAGTGGCCCCTTATGGAGGAAGGAGGCTGTCTGCGTCCTCACTGCCTTCGTGACCCTGTGAACCAGGACCTAGGTGCTCTGTGATCCGCCTGAAGATACGGGCTTCTTTGGTGCTGGGGGTCAGGGCGCCTCCAGGGGATCTGTGACAGGCCAGGCCACCTGGAGCTGTGCTACTTTGGGAGCCTGCAGAGAAAAAAGAAGATCCATCCACAGAGGCACACACATGCTTGCCTTGAATTCAAATCTGTGAGCATAAACACACATAATGTGCACTTACCCAAACAGCCCCGCTGGAAATACAAGATGCGCATGTACACGTGGACGCCAGTGCTTTGCGCACGGAGCATATCACGTTCACGTACAGAGTGTCCCCCAAAGCGCGCATGCACAAGCAGGCATGGAAACACACGTGCGCACATGCTTTCATACTCATGCAAGAGCAGTACACGCGAATGCATCGACAGACGCATGCATGCGGGTTTATACGGGTTATATAAACGCACCGCATGCACAACGGAACGCCGGTCAATTTCTCCATTCAGAAATTCAACAAGGAACCCTGCTCAGGACTCCTCCCGGGAGCACTCGCTATTCTCGGAAGGCCTTTCTTTTCGACCACTCCTCTCCTCACCGCAATCACCCCACAGCTCACAAGGCAGCTCCCACTTTCCTAACCCTCGGCCAGGCACCCGAAAGGCTGCCTGAAAGTGGGGCAGGGGAGATGGATGGCTTCTGGGAGTCCCCGCAGCGCCAGTGTCCTTCTGTTCAGCCGGGTGTCCTGCGGGGTTTCAGAGAGCGCTCTGCTCGCTCGTTCCGACAGGGCCGGAGCGCCCCCTGGTGGCCGAATCGGCGGCGCCGGTCCTGGCAGCCAGGTTGCGAGCGGTCCTGGTCCCTGTGCGCTGGGGGACACTCACCTTGTCCCTCTCTGCGTGTAACCTTCGCAGCCAGGTCCTGAGGCCCCCGTCGCAGAGCTGGGGGCGCCGCCACTGCTGTTACTCAGTTTCCGCACCTGTGAGACCAAGAACGAGGCGACCTGGACAGAAAGAATCACGGCTTAGCCGGAGACCAAGGCTGCTGGGGAACAGGCAGAGCGCGCGAGGGTCCCCGTGGCCCCTTCGCTGTCCCAGCACCGCACACGGGACGTGGCAATACTTACTGATTGAACTTGGGGCTGAAGCAGTAGTTTGGTACAGTGCGCGTGTGTGTTTGTGTGTGCGTGTGTGTCAGGAGGCGTTTAGCCCCTAGACAGGGCCAGGGAGTAGGGGACTCAGAGCCAGAGCCCACCTTCGGGCTTGGTGGACAGTGGTCTCCCAGACAGAGGCAGCGTTCACCCATCTTTTCTGGCCACAGAGCCCTCTCTCCCCTCAACACCCCTTAGTGCCACATGGGGCTGATGTCGGGCAGTCCCTGCTCTGGTAAGCTCTCTTGCCTTTCAGGGGCCATCTGCTCTCTTCAGGGAAAATGTCTCAGGAAAGACTTGGTCGTCACTGCACCCAGCACCTGGCATGGTTGTGTGAATGAATGGAATAAATGAATGAATGAGCCTGTTGGGAACCATCATGGTGGCTCTGGGCTGAGATGACAGAATGGAGGCGGCCCCAGGAACTCTTTTTTTCCTTTTCTTCTTTTTATTCCTTTTTAAAGTAGGCTCCTCACCCAACGTGGGGCCTGAACTCGCAAACCTGAGATCGAGAGTCACATGCTCTACTCACCAAGCCCGCCAGGCGCTCCAATGACTTTTATGTTCAGGGCACTTCTGTTGGGCTCCGGGAGGAGCAGGAGGGGCAGGTGAGGGGCCCGTAGGTGCTGCTTCAGGTCCCGGATGTCTGAGGGGAGAGGGAGGGTCTCAGTCCCTGGGGTCTCTGGTCTCCAGAGACTCAGGGACTCTCCCTCTCTCAGGCTGGAGGCCCCTCCCCGGGGAAGGGAATGGCAGGACTGGTAAGTCCAGGGGCAGCCAGGAAACCCTTCATCATGAGGCCTGGGACTGTTTCCTGAGCCGGTGTCCGCCCCGAGAGCCCTGAGCAGTGCTGACGGCAAGGTTCTCTCTATACAGTGTGTGAATAAAAAAGTAACACATGTGAACACACACACACACACACACACACACACACACACACACACACACACACGTGGTCTGAGAGCTATAGTCCAGGCTCAGAAGTACGATGAGCCCACAATCACCCTGAGGAGGGGAGATAGTCAACGGCCCTGGAGAAAAGGTTTAGTGAAACCCTTTGCATTTTGAGAGCTGCAAAGGAAGAAGCGTCCCTCCCAGGGGGTCAGGATGTTTTTTCCAGGGAGAAAAGGAGGTGGTCATTACAGAGCTCAGAGGAAGAGTTCACGGAGCCAGACCAGACCCATCAGCCAAGGCCCATCAGCTGGGGGGACCCCGGCAGAGGGGCCACAGAGGCTCAGGGCTCAGGGCTACGTCCCTCAGACCCTGTGTGGCTCGTTCATGCTTTCACTCACTCACTCGTGCATCCATCCAGCCACTCATTCACTCAATAAATATCATCAGTGCCTGTTAGGCCCCATCTCCAGTCCAGGGGCCTGGGACACGGTGCTGATGGAAACAAACAGGTCTTAGATTTGCAGAGCTGATGTTTCAGGGGAGAAGACAGACAGGAGGGGAGCGGAGAAATGACTGAGTGTCTTCAGACACCGATTCACACTAAGAACAAAACAAAACAGTATTATGATAAGCTGCGCCTGGGCAGGCCTCCGTGAGGCGCTGATATTCAGCTGGCGTCCCAGTGCCAAGCAGCGGCCCGCCTATGAAGGCAGCAGGTTTCCAGATAGGGAGGGCAGAGAGCACAGGGGCCTGAAGGAGGAAGGAGAAGTAGGGGCGCCGGAGGGGAGCCTGGGCCCCCTCCCAGAGAGGGAGTGATCTCACAGTGAATGAGTTTGAGCCCTGCATCGGGCTCTGTGCTGACAGCTCAGAGCCTGGAGCCTGTTTCAGATTCTGTGTCTCCCTCTCTCTCTGCCCCTCCCCCTCTCATACTCTGTCTCTCAAAAATAAATATATACTTGTTTAAAATTTTAATCTTTTTTAAAAAGCCAGTGTAGAAATCTCTC
Source organism: Crocuta crocuta (assembly GCF_008692635.1). NCBI lineage: Eukaryota > Metazoa > Chordata > Mammalia > Carnivora > Hyaenidae > Crocuta > Crocuta crocuta. The sequence continues at coordinate 4,281,770 of NW_027532409.1, forward strand.
TCCAGCCTTTGCTCCATCCCCAGAAGGAAAGAGGGGCAGCAACGAGAAGTTGATCCAAGGCTCCAGTAGAAGTTACTCTACCACTTCTCTGAGCCTCGGTTTTCTCATTTGCAAACTAATAGCACTAATCTCTGAAGGAGGATTCATTCTTTTTTTCTTATAACAAAATAATTCTTTTAATGAAGCAGTTGAAATAATTTTAGACATCTGATCAATAAGACTATACACAGTTATGGGAATATGTTGCACTTTACAGAAAAATAAAGCTAAGCCTTTAAATGTACAAAAACATCTTTAGGTATAGATATCTTCTGAAAGTTTCTCTTTTTAACACCTACCTCATTTGTAGCATTTTACTTTGTAACTTGCTGAAACAACAAATGCGGCCAATGTGACACTTAGTACAGTGTAGAACATGACCATAGCAGTCTTCGTAGATTAAATGGTCTAACTGGCTAAAGCGCATACATAGGGTTTCACTCAGTACATGTTGGCAGCTGACCCAGGCCCCACAGCCTCCACCCTGTGCCATTCTGTGCCACCTCCTCGCTTCCAACCCTCNATGCAGCCTGGATGACGTGGGGGAAGCCAGACCATTACCTTGACCCCGGACTGGGATCCAGGCACCCCAAGAATGCCTTTGCATCCAGTCCTCTCTCTCTTTTTTCCTTCAGCACAGAGCCCAACGCGGGGTTCGAACCCATGAACCGAACAATGAGATCATGACCTGAGCCAAAGCCAGGATTCAGACGCTTAGCCGACTGAGCCACCCAGGTGCCCCAGCCCTCTCTTTTCCAAAACAGGACAGCAGCTATGAGAGAAGGAAGGCAACGTTTAAACCAGCACCTTGCAAAGTGCGATTCAAATGGGTGTGTTTGTCTCCCATGAAAACTGGGAAGGCGAGAGAGAGCTGGGAGAAGGATAATGGCCTTCTTGGCCACTTCCAGGAGCTAGCCGTTGCTCTGAGAGCTTATATGCATTTTACTCATTTAGCCCTTAATAAAAAGAGAATACTGTTATTACAAACTCACTTCACAGATGCTGACAGGGAGACTCACAGAGGTTCAACCCCCAGTCTCTGAGCTAGCAAGTGTCTGAGGCAGAATTTGAAACCGGGCTCCCTATTCTAAGGTCCATGCTCTCACCTCCCAGGCTAGATATCTCCCAACAGTGGCCCCAGATGCAGCCCCTCTTGCACTAAACAAGCTTAAGCAGGGGACAACTTACGGCTTGAAGGACCAGCGGGATCTGGGTGCCGGGGAGGGCTTTACGGTCAGCCACCAGCAGGGAGTCGAGGGGCGCGCCGTGGCATGTGTCTGTGGGACATCGAGAGCCGAAGGGGCATTTCACACCCGGGAATGACGATTGGGCTCCAACCTGCAAGACCTGGGCGGCCAGAGCCAGACTCCTTGCCCTGAATGAGGACTGAGCTCTCTGGAGAATGGCTGGGCTCCAACTTCACATCTCTCGAGCAGAACCCTTGGTGTCAGCAGTAATGAAAACATTAGCTGCATCACAGACCAAAAAACCTGAGCTGGAGAAAGAAGTTGAAGGAAAATGTGCTGCTGCCCCAGGGAGGGCTGGGTAAGGAATGTGTCAGTGGTCTGGGGTAGAGGGTCTAGCCCTGCAGGCAGGGGCCAAGTTCCCAAAACATATTCCCAGGTCTCTTACTCATCCTGTCATATAGTCTTCTGGGGCAAGCTCTTCCTTCCAAATACTCTGCCTTCCTTCTCTCTTCAACTGTCTGCCCCTTTCTCTGCAAAACCCCTACCGCTGATCTTTCTTCTCCATCATCTTCTTGTCTTTAAAGAAACAAACAAACAAAAAATTATAATGTGTAATGTTGACAATGATGCAGTGAAATGAACACTCTCATACACTCCTGAAGGGTAACATACACCAAGAACTTAATAGGCATATTCCAAATAACGTAAGACGCATTCAGAGTTTTATGTAGAATGATTGTGATTGTATTTTATAATAGGAGAAACAAGGAAATAATAAATGTCCAGTAACAAGGAAATGGTTAAATAAATTAGAATATATCCCTAAGGAAGAAAATACTACCCTGAGTAAAAACCCTGTTTTTAAGGAATATCCTCAATATAGTGGTGATAAATGATAATATTGTTCCAAGTTCATTACTCCTCCTTGTAGCCACACCCTTTGCCATATGAATTTGGAATGCTTCCTGTTAAAGAAACAGAAAATACTTCCTCATTCCTTTGCTAGGCAGCCAAGTGATAGCTTTGACCAATGCATGATGCATGCAGAGGTTTAAAATGCATTGTGTGGTAGGGTTTGCTCTCCCGTGTTTCTGCCATTAATGCCATAAGGACAGGCCTCAGATGGCCTGCTGGGCCCAGAGGATGAGAGACATGAGAAGCAGACCCAGACGCAACCAACAGCTTGAGCCAAGGCCAGCCTGGATCACCTGGCCAACCCCCTGTTCACCCACAAACATGCAAACAAAGGTAAATAATTGTTCTAAGTCATGAGTTGTGGTGTTGTTTGTGATGAGACATTAGTATGGCAATAACTGAATGATGCAATGGGAAATGTCCATAATCCTATCATATTTAGTGATAAACACACGTACACACACACAGGAAGATGATGCACTACAAATTAATAACACTTAAATCTGAATTATATTTTTCCTTTTGTACTTTGCTCTATTCTCCAAGTTTCCTGCAATGAGCAGAGATTGTTTTCATATGCAAAGATACATGTATATGTGTATAAATAACAGAAAGAAATACAGCAGCTAAGCATGTTTTAGCGGAAGATTTTCCACACAGCTCCCTGGATGAGAGTTTCTGAAGCGCTGGAACCACAGACCTGTGCCTTCTGCTTGCCTGCTTTACTCCTCTTCAGGGCCAAGCTGAGGGGGGTGCAGGGCGTAGTCAGTGGGTGGGGGCCAGAGTAGGATCTTCTGCATATCTTATAGGGACAAGTCTCTATCCTGGTCAAGCCAAGTCTGCCTTTGGGGATCCTAAACTCCTAGGGAGGGGAGTAAAGACAATGGCTCAAGCCACTGTCTTGAGTTGTGTTGAGGCTTTCCCATCCCCCACAGGAGATTATGAGGAGGAGGGAGCAGGGGCTCAGGATTCCATCCCAGGTTCAAGTTCAAACTCTACCACTGACTGACTGGATCCCAATCTGAGTCTCTAAATCCCCATCTCCAATCATAACATAGTGCCTGCCTCATAGGGTTTGTAAAACGGGCTTAGGGGTATAAAGTGCATAGGGTCCTACCACATAGCAAGGCCCCAGTTAAACAGAAGCTGTTTTTATTACTTATATCCCAACAAGAAAGCCTGAAGGGGAAGGAACACCCCACAGACCTCTTATCATTGCTTCTATTCTGGTCCTTTGTTGCTCTCCCTTGCTTCATCTGTCTTTACCCTTGGCAGTGCCACTCACGGCTACAACGCTCCTCTTGGTATTTTTCTGAATAATGATGGAATATTAATTGAAAAATAAATTGTGCTCGACTTCGCCATCTAGAGGTCACAGTGGGGCTCTGCAAGCAGCCCCAGGCCTTCCTGCGGCCAGAGGTGATGGATTTGTTTGGTACTGGCTGATGACTTGACCAGGCTATGCCCCAGTGCCCCATTTGTGGGCTCTAAGAAGGAAAAGGAAGTGTGCTGTGGTTGTAGGCAGTAATGTTATGGCTATCCTACGGCTTAGTGCTTGCATGGTAAGCTGTGGAATCACACCTTCTGGGCTCAAAGTTGATGTTCCCTGTGAGTTTGGGTAGATCATTTTACCTTTCTGTGTGTCACTGGTCTCACTTGTAAAGTGAGGCTAATGACAGTACCCATGTTACAGGATTTGGGGGAGATTAAATTATATAGAGCATATAAAACACAGTACCTAACCCACCGTGAGTGGTTAATAATTGTAACAGTTATTAGCTTTTATTTATTCAAGGAACTACTGCCAGCATAGCAGAATGAAGTGAAATCATGCATGTGAAGTACTCAGTGTAAAGCCTAGTCCATCATAAAAGTCAATCTGTAGTATCTTTAGATTATTGAACATCATCATTCATAGTTTAATGGGGGCAATCAAATGATCAAGACTAGAAGATAAGATAATGCTGAGCATTAATTACCTCTGATGCTTTAGAAATGGAAAGTCATTATTTAAAAATTTTGCCTAACGCACTGTGCTTACGTAAGATATTTTCCCTGGAAGAAACTAGGTAAAGGGTACATGGGAACTCTGTACTAATTTTGCAACTTGTCTTGAGCCTACAATGATCTCAAAATGGAAAGGAAACCTTCTCTTTGGCCGAATGAAAGTGCTTTCACATTGGAGTAGGGATTCCCGGTGGAGGGGACATGGGTCCTAAGCAGTGGAGACTAACGGGCCACTGGGAAGGCAGCGGGTCAGGCTGCTGGGGCTCTAGTCCAGGCCTTGGGACCCACCAGCGCTGTGACCCCTCTCTGGGCTTCACAGCCCCTTTCTTACCAGTGAGGTTGGGGTGCGGTGACAGCACCCACCTCCCAGGCTGAGGTAAGGAAACAAGCCAGTGGTTGGGAAGCTGCTGGTACAAGACCCAGGCCCCCTAGCTGGGGTTATCCACCCACATCAAGTTATGGTCCGTGAAGAACCTTTTCCTTTTAGTAACAGCAGGACCTGGGCAACCTGCGCATGATGAGAGGGGTCAGAATAGTGTCTGCCCTGGGGGATGGGGACTGACTGGGGAAAGCATAGGGGAGCCCTCAGGGCTAGATCTGGCTCTGGGGAGTCACAGAGGTGCACACATCAAGCTGCACATGGTAAGTATGGGTGCATCTCACCATGTACCTATTTCAATCTTAAAAACCTAAATATAAATGATTACATTCTCACATGGAAGGAAATGGGCTGGGACAGTGGGGCCTTTTGGAAAAAAAAAAAATTAAGAAGAAAGCAGAAGGTGGGTCTCTTTCTTTCACACCAGTCACCAAAATTCATTAAAAAACGAACTAGAAAAACATGCACAGGTGGATAGTTATCAGTTTGCCGGATGAAGGAGGACTTTCTAAGCATAAAAACAAAGAACATAAATGGACATGAAGTGAAGAAGAGCGCAAATGCCCGAACCCCCCTGCTCCCCAGTCCCTGATGCGGGCAGTTACTGGGGAGGTACCTGAGGCTCGAATTAAATGAAGGGATGGTCCAACAGCTGAGCGCCAGGTGCCCGGCAGCATGGAAGGGGTGAGGAGGGCGAGGAGGGCGAGGCGGGATGTGCCGGTGCCCGAGGATAAGGTCAGGCCACCAGCCCTCTGGGCAGGGAACGCTTGTGCCAGACGCAGGTGCCTCCCAGAGACGGTGGGGACTTGGCAGGAGCTGTTCTGAGCAGGCAGCGTCCATGTGGAGGGCCTCCTCCCTCCCCTCCTCCCTGCCTGCCGCCCCTCAGATTCTGCGGCTGGAAACAGAAGAGAGAGGCAGTCAGGACCGGCCACCTCCCCATCCATTCCAAGCCCAGAGCTCTACGAAGTGTTTTCCCAGGCCCGTGCCCTTGCACACGAGCTCACTAAGCTCTGCCGCAATTGCCTAAGATTAGGGGCTGAGATCGCGACTCCAGGCAGCAAGTTCTTAGGCGGAGATTCAAGCCTTTACCTGAGCAACCTGCAGGGAGCACGAGCTGCCCAGAGGAATGAACCTTCTCTTCACAGAGCAGCCCTGGGTGCAGCGGGAGAGTGCCCCTGCCTGGAAAACAACAGCCACTTACCCGGAGGACACTTAGAAGCTGAACTGAACTGGGTCCATTTCATAGCCGAGTCCCCATTCTCTGAAGTCACTTCCCCTGCTAATTGCAGATGGCTCCCAGTTAGTCATGCAGGCAGCAGACGATACCTGGCCCTGGGACTCGGGAGCCATTCCCAACCCCTCATAGACGGAGCAGCTGAGGCTCAGAGATCTTGCCCAAGGTCTCAGAGCTGCTAAAGACATGGAAAATGGGAACGTAGTGGCCTGTAGGTGTGCAGACAAGCATTTACACTACACACACATGCACATGCACGCCAACACAGCCCTGCAGCAGAATCACTATAGCACTTAGGACATGGTGGCCTCACAGAGGCCCTGGGCAGATATGTCCCGTAGAGACTCATGCCACTCTTCCTCACCGTTGAATCGAAGACCCCCAAAGATGCCCCTGACACCTCTGACCGGTGCTTTGTACCGTCTTTGGGTTGAGTGGGCATAGCCATCCGGCCGGCACACAACAGCCACCTGGGTCTGCGTCAGGGTGGACAGCAGCCCCTGGTGAGCAGTGTCCAACCCCTGGCCTCCAAGGAGGCCTGACGTGCCCGTGTGTCACAGCCACTGTGATCCGGCTTCTCCTTCGGCCAACAGTGGAGAACACCCACGTGAACACAACCAGCTTCCTGCTCAGCCACAAGCACTAACCAAAGCCTTATATAAAAACACTTACCCACGTGGACACATGGGGCATCCACGTAACTGACCATGAGACCCCCTGACACCGACCACACTTTTCAATGGGGACATCTAATAAGACACCTGAGAACACGGGGGGCACCGATGGTATTAACCACTATCTAGATTTAAACCTGCACCACTCCAACCCCTGGGGAACACAGCAGGCTGAGGAAGCCCCTGGTATGCTCTGGTCGGAGACCACGCAGAATCACGTGGGCCCAGACGTGTAGAGCGTGGGCAAGCCATCAGTGTCCCCTTGGAAAGTCCCTCTCTATTCAAGACCTTATTTACGATGGAACAGACCCCCTCCACCGGGCTTCGCCATGGCCCAACAGCAAAACTGTCCATCCAAATCGTGGGGACATGTTGAGACCAGCGTCCTGCGTCTGGCCTCCAGAGATTCCACCCAGGAGTTCAGGCCCAGGCCACTCTAATGCAATAGGGTCTTCAGATCACACTTGGGAAGCAGGGAAACACTGGCCTGGCATGTTCCTTCCTCGTTATGGGGCACAGACAAGAGCTCAGGGAGGAAGTTGCACACGCGTAGGGGCAGACTGGGTGTGTGTGTGTGGTTGTGCCCAGAGTTGACCAAGATAGTCAACCAGGCGCTGTGTGGTTCAAAAAACCAAAACTTGCTTTTCATGGCTGCCTGGATTGTACACATCAGCCAGACACTCCCCCCCACTCCCNCTTCCAAGGGCCGCCACGCTGTGTGGGCCCTCCCCTGACACGTGCTGGCTGGCAGAGGCGCCAAGTCCACTGCAATGCCCGGACTTTTCTTCCCCCTGGTGAACCCTGGGTCATTTGTGCGGGATCTTTTCTATGAACCAGGGTTTCCTGAAATTGATGCATTTACCTACCACCTTTATAATTTTTGTCTGTATCCAATTAGTCTTATACAATTGCTTACTTCAGAGTTTTCCTTAATCATGGGTCACATTTTCACTTAAATCTATTCTTTTTTCTTTTAATGTTTATTTATTTTTGAAAGAGAGAAAGTGCGAGCAGAGGAGGGGCAGAAACAGACACAGAATCTGAAGCAGGCTCCCAGCTCCTAGCTGTCAGCACAGAGCCTGACACGGGGCTTGAACCCACAAACTGTGAGATCATGACCTGAGCTGAAGCTGGGCACTCGGCTGACTGAGCCACCCAGGCACCCTTCACTTAAATCTATTTTTTAAAAAAGTCAGGGGCGCTTGGGTGGCTCAGTGGGTTGAGCATCCGACTTCAGCTCAGGTCATGATCTCATGGTTCATGGGTTCGAGCCCCGCATCGGGCTCTGTGCTGACAGCTCAGAGCCTGGAGCTTGCTTCAGATTCTGTGTCTCCCCTTCTCTCAGCCCCTCCCCCACTTATTCTCTGTCTCTCAATTAAAAAAAAAAAGGATAATATCCTTTAAAAAAAAAAAAAAAGGTGCCTGGGTGGCTTAGTTGGTTAAGTGTCCGACTCTTGATCTCACCTTGGGTCTTGATCTCAGGGTCCCGAGTTCAAGCCCTGCACTGGGGCTCTGCTGTGGGTGTGGAACGTATTTTTAAAAAACCAAAACCAACAACAAAACAACAATAACAAAAACGTCAATATCCCAACCATTAAGTGGAGCACCCACTACCACCACCTGCCGTAAATAGAAGTTAATGAGAAACAATGACTATATTAACGTTCTTGGTCCCATGCAGCCCTGCGGGTCTAAAATAGCTTCTTTTTATTTAGTTGTTGACACAGATTTCTCCTTTATCCTCCCTAGCCCCCAGCTCTCTGTTTGTTTTGAAATGAGATTGCTGGCCAAGTCACAGTGGCAGGCTGGTTCCCTGCCGTGGGGGCCTGTCCCATTTCTTTCGCGCCCATGTGTGTGCTCTGCACTTGAGGTGCCATGGCAGACCATCAGGCCCTTGGGGGATCAGTGTGGCCTGTACAACCACATGTTTTGGAAACCATAGGGTGATATATGTGCCAAACCAAGGAAGTTTCCATTGTTTCTTTTTTTGTAATTTTTTTAATGTTTATTATTTTTGAGAGAGAGACACACACAGAATGTGAGTGGGGGGTGGGCAGAGAGAGGGGGATGCAGAATCTGAAGCAGGCTCCAGGCTGTCAGCCCTGAGCCTGATGTGGGGCTCGAGCTCATGAGCTCTGAGATCATGACCTGAGCTGAGGTTGGACGTTCAACTGACTGAGCCACCCAAGCATCCTCATGTGGATGCTCTTTCAGTTCCCTCATTCACTGAACAAGTAAGCATGGAGTATAAGAATGTGCTTGGCACTGAGGATGCAGCCATGAAAATGAAGGACAATGTCTCTGGCTTTGTGGAGCTTACGCTGTAGGTATAATTGCCTTGCTGAGCTCTGTCAACCCCCAGAGCAATTAGACATCATTGTCATCACCATCATCACCATCATCACCATCATCATCATCACCATCATCACTATTACCATCATCATCATCATATCATCATCACCATCACCACCATCATCATCATCATCACCATCACCACCATCACCATCATCATCACCATCATCATCATCATCACCATCACCATCACCATCTGTTGTGCCCGAATCGCGAGTCCCAGAGACCTCCAAGGAGCCGGCACCGATGCAAGTACAAAAGGATCTTTATTACAAGCTTGAGCAGGGGCTCACCAGCCTGCCGGTGTCATGGCAGCAAGGTGAAGCCAAGAACAATAGCGAACAGGGTTTTTAAGGAGTAAGGGATGGGGGTGTTACAGTACATGTAGCATCATCACATAAGCAGCAATTACAATTACAGCTTTGACCATTCAGTATCTGTGAGGTGTTCATTACTTTTGGTGGGACCCAATCATGACTTTTGAGAATCCTTTGAAAATGACCAATTATGAGGTGAGTTCAAAGGGCCCACGTGGGGTTCAGGCAAGCGGTGAGAAATTGGCTAGTTTGTATCTGCAGTTCCCAGCCTTGACTCAGACCATAGGAATGTTTCTTTTTACTTTTTGATTAGCTGAACTGAGGGTGGTCTGAGGATGCCTTTAGCCTTGAACAGTCTGGGGCTTTTCCTGGGACTGGGACTGGGGCTACGTGCAGCCCGAGGTTTCTCTTAATGGAGGACTTAATTTTTGGCCCTTCACGTCATCATCACCATCACCACCATCATAGTCATCATGACAGTGACTGCTGCTTTACACTACTAAGTTTGGGGTGCTTATGCAGTAAGAGATGACAGGGACCCACAGTGTCTGTCACTCTGAGGGAGATGGGGAGACATCTAAATTTTGAGCAGAGCACTTGCAATTCCATTTGATGTCAGCTCCACAAAGGGACAGACTTTGCTTTGTGTTCATTGCTGTATCCCCAGTGCCTAAAGCAGTACCTGACATGTAATAGGCATTCATCAATATTTGCTAAATGACTTAATCTAAGGAGGGTATAATCTAATCGACATTATAAAAAGACCATTTTGACTGTTGCATGGAAAAGATGGAGACCAGACATCCTGGGTCAAGGGTGGGGCAGGAAAACCAGGGAAGAGGCTACTGCACCAGTTCAGATGCAAGGGACAGCCCCGCCCTGTTCTGGTTCCCGGCTGGCCCCTGCCGCGTCTCCCCCTGTGGGTGGTCTGCCCCNNNGGGAGCCGGTCTTCACCCCTGCTGCCCATCCTTCCATTGGATCTACTCTACCTCCACCCAAAGCCATCCATGGATGAGCTCTCCAAAAAACAAACAACAGAAGCCAGAAAAGAAAAGAAGCATTGTGTGCATTCATCCAGCCACAGGACCTGATTCAAGGAAGGTAACCCGTGGGCCTCTTGCTGGGAGTTCTGGGATAGAGACAACAGGCTCTAGAGGTGGATGCAAAGCGAGTGGCCTCAAGGAATTGGCAGCACACAGTGGGGACCCAAGCTCAGAACAAAGTGGATCCACCCTCAGCAATAAATAGAAAATTTAAAAACTGGGTCCTGGGTGTTTTCACGGAGCCGTTTGAGTCACAAGAGGGTCACTTAGGCAACATATTTTACTCAAAAGATCCTCGCTGGGGAGGTAGCATGGTCTTTAACCCGTCCCCTGTGACAGAGGCTTGGGCTCTTTCCATCGTCAGTATCACAAGTAACATGACGATATGCACCCTATTTATGATCGTGTTGCCTTGAGCAGAGGTAACAGTAGAACAGATGCTAGAAGTGGATTTGCAGAATCCAAAGGTTTGTGAAATTGTGACACTTCTTGTCAGATTGCCTTCCGAAAGGGATTGTTCTACTGCATTTGTTTGTTTGTTGTCGTTACAGCCCAGGAAAGGGTGCTGATTTTGTTCCTGCTGCCTCTGTTGGGCTCCCTCTTGTGAGGTCGGCTGCCCTGGAGCCTCTGAGGCGGTGACTCGCCCACAACTTGAGATCCCACCCATCAATGTCCCCCCAACTTGGCCTCACCGATGCTTAGAAGGGCCACCTGCTTGGTTGAATCCTCATCATGATATTCTTAATAACGTTTGAACAAGGGCCACTATGTTCATTTGGCACATGGCCTGTCCTCACCCACAAGGCCCTGGCTTGTGCCTTTCTCCCGAGTGTCCTGCCCACACACTGAGCTCCACTCCAAGTGATTAACACCAGCATCCCCAAATATACTCAAATGTGGTAAAGCAGAGAAATCTCAGGTCTGCCAGGGCCCAGAGGAAGAGGCAGGGCACCAGCTCTCCCCAGGTAACGGCCCAGCCATTTTCGCTGAGCGGAAGCTTAACTGGAGACTGATTCCCAGTTAATTATAAAATTGGCCGTTCTGCTCTATTTATGCTTTTTGTGAAAGCTGCTAGTCAGCGCCCCTCCTGCGAATCTGTTTGGTCCCCCATGCTGGCACACAGTTTGGTTTCTGTAGTTGTTTTGTGATTCGCTTGAAAATTCCCAGCATCTGTGTGTTTTCGTGACAATCTGAAAGCTGCAGTGGCTAAATGCAAACAGAAGTCAACTGTGTCCCCTTCTTGACAGCCAAGCAGCAAGAGACGGGCAATCGTTCCTTTGGGTGAACTTTCTAAGGAGGTCAGATGGGGCACAGGAAAGAAGAGATATGAAATAAAACCCCAACATTCTAAAGGTGTCCCTGTTGCAAGATGATGGCGTGTGGTATGGCATCAAGTCTCCGGTTCAGCAGAACAATGGGTGCTCAGCGCATCCACAAAATTTGTTCTGAGCTTCACAAATACAATTGTTTTGGTTTTGTTTTCAACGCTTCATTGATGTATAGTGTATGCAGAAAAGTATACAGATCCTAAGCGTACAGCACGATTAATTGTCTCTATCTGTAATTTTGTTTTTAAGGCATTTACTGAGCATTTACTACACACCCACTAAGCAACAGATAACCAGATCTGTAAGTTTAGAAGTTAAGAACTTTGGCTCAAGTGTCAGACAGGTCTGACTTTGAATCCTAGATCTGTCTTTTTTTTAAGTTTTTAATGTTTATTTACTTTTGAGAGAGAGAGAGAGAGAGAGAGACAAACAGTGTGAGCAGGGGAGGGGCAGAGAGAGAGGGAGACACAGAGTCTGAAGCAGGCGCCAGGCTCTGAGCTGTCAGCACAGAGCCCTACGTGGGGCTTGAACCCATGACCCATGAAATCATGACCTGAGGCGAAGTCGGATGCTCAACCGACTGAGGCACCAGGTGCCCCCAGGTATGTCATTTTTAGTGAAGTGGCCTCGGGGAGCCTGTGAACCTGGTAAACCTCAGCTTCCTCACCTTCATATGGAGACTACCTAGCGTGGTTTAGGGGCTACTCCAGTCAGCCGGCAAATGTTTATTGAGCTCCTGCTATAACTAGTTACTGGAAAGCTGGGGTACATACACGGCGGGAACAAGAAGTCCTCAATAAATGTCAGTTCAATAAATACAAGCTGCTTCTGGGCACTTCCCACCTGCCATTCAGAGAGGACAAGCGACTTACCTGATGCTGCCCAGCCGATAAGCCGCTTCTAGCTCCTGTCCGGCAGCCTGGGGCCAGAGGCTTACAAGCCCAGCCTGTGGACAAAACACACATGGGGTCAGATGCCCGGAGCAGCGCTCACAGCTGCTCAGAGCTCTCCTGAAAGCAAAGCCTATCCCTTAGGGCACCTGGGTGGCTCAGTCAGTCAAGTGTCCAACTTTGGCTCAGGTCCTGATCTGGTGGTTCCTGAGTTCGACCTCCGCCTTCTCAGGCTCTGTGCTGAGAGAGCCAAACAAAAACAAAACCCAAAGCTGCCCCCTCACACATCAGCTCCTTGTTCCTTCAGGTGACCTGTGGGAGAAGGTAGTAGTATCCTGGAAGTCCTCAGTTCCAGTGCCTGCCCCCTACTCACTCTCTGTGTGACCATGCCCTTTCTCTCTCTGAGCCTCAGTTTCCAAAGCCATGAAGTGGGAAAACAGCGGTAGGGATGGAAGCTTTGCAAGATGATCTTGAGAAGACCCTTGCCGGTGGGGGCACTGCAGACCCCAAGG
>NW_027532409.1:4294693-4308271 GCF_008692635.1 Crocuta crocuta
GGGGGGGGGGGGGCACAGGGGCTGAAGGGTGGGGTGAAGGGCCAATCACACTGGAGTATGCCAGTGGAGGTGTGGCTGGCCTCCTCTCCAGCTCAGCCTGGGCGGGGCTTCTCACAAAGTGGCAGGTGGGCCCTTGGGCACTTGGGCAGCCTTACGTTCTTCTCAGAGTGCGTGCCCTTGCTGCCACCGCCCTGACTCAGACGAGATCCTGGCAGATGACAGAAAAGGGCAGTGTTACTGATGTGTGCACTGATGTGTGCACCACATCCAGTGTTAGAGGCATGCCTTGTGTCCCCGGTGAGACGCTTCAATTCCCTGAGCCTCTGTTTCCCCTGCAGAGTGGGACTAATCACAGCTGCTGTCACTGTGGGCATCACAAGACGTGTAAATAAGAAGCCAGGCCGAGCAGCTGGCCTATCGTATGTGCACAGGAAACAGGAACCATTGCAACAATTATCATTTTTATTTATAGCTGTGCCACTCTCCTCATTAGGAATATCAGAGGCTACAGGAAGTTAAGGAGAAGCTCTGGTCACAAGCACAGGCCATGGGGCCACAGTGACAGAGTGAGCCCAACGCAGGCCTTGGAGCCACAGGCCCTGGACACGTGCCATGTGCTAACGCTGCCGCAGGGTCCTCAGCCTGCGCACTGGACTTCAGGTCAGAGAGCTGTGTCCTGGGGGCCATCCTGTGCATCGCAGGATGCCAACAGCATCCCTGGCCTCCACCCACCAGACGCCAAAAGCACCCCTCCCAGTTGTGACAACCAAAATGTCTCCATACGTTGCCAGATGTCTCCTGGGGACAAAATTGTCTGCGTTAAGAATCACTGTTTTACGTGGATTAATTCATGTAATTGCCACAGTGCCTATTAGTAGTAGTATCCCATTTTACAGATGAGAAAACAGAGGTACACAGAAATTAACTTGTCCAACATTACTGGTCTCGTAAATGGTAGGACTGGACTTTGACCCCAGGAACCTGGCTTCAAGGCCCCTGTTCTCAACGACTGTGCAATAAGCCCTTTCGGTAACTTCTTTTTCTTAATTGTGACTTTTCCTTCTCTTTTTCTCTCCCCATTGGTCAGATGCAACAGTGTTTGGGGAGGGAATACCACCGGCCTGGACTCAGCCCCAGCTCTGCTTCTTACTAGCTGCTCTTTTTTTTTTTTTTTAATGTTTTATTTATTTCTAGGAGAGAGAGAGACAGCGTGAGCAGGGGAGGGTCAGAGAGAGAGGGAGTCACAGACTGAAACAGGCTCCAGGCTCTGAGCTGGCAGTCAGCACAGAGCCTGACGCGGGGCTTGAACCTACGAACCGCGAGATCACGACCTAAGCGAAAGTCGGACGCTCAACCGACTAAGCCACCCAGGCGCCCCCTAGCTGCTCTCTTTTGAAGATTCCCTCTGCCTCATAATTAGCAATGGATAGTGATGTATCATAGCAAGATGGATTGAGATAAGCCTCTATGGGGCCCCCAGGGAGCCACAAGTCCTCACTGTCAGGGAAATACCAAAGTTCCATTGGCCAAGTGGAGAACCCAGGGGCTGGGAAGAAGCCGGGGTGAAGGCAAAGGAGGGCCAGAGGCCACGAGTGGATCCTCAGACGTGGCCATCGTGGGAGGAATGGCTGTATGGCATGTGATGTGACCCTGTCTTTCAGGTCATCTCCAAACATTCAGGGACTCAAACTGACCAGGCAATGCTTTAGGAATTGGGTTGTTTTAGAGCCCATTGAAAAAATGCCGATGGGGCACCTGAGTGGTTCAGTCGGTTAGGTGTCTGACTTTGGCCCAGATCATGATCTCACAGTTTGTAAGTTTGAGCCCTGTGTCAGGCTCTGTGCTGACAGCTCAGAGCCTGGAGCCTGCTTTGGATTCTGTGTCTCCCTCTCTGTCTGCCTCTCCCCCTGCTTTCTCTCTTTCGCTCTCTCTCAAAAATAAATAAATATTTTAAAAAAGAAAGAAAGAATGCAGACATCAGTCTCTAGTTCAGGGTGGAATGAAGACAGACAAATGCTGGATGCTCAAAGGTACCAGGTCACACCCAGTCATAACCACTCCTGGTTCAACAAGGGCACAGGAGGAGGTCAAGAAGGGAAAAGCCACAGACATTTGCCATTTCCATGGTTTGATCCCTGTTCTGCAGGAGAAGGATTTTGGTAGGAACTCAGTTCTTTTTGGTACTGATGTGCAAAATTAGTGTTGTCCCTATGTCATTTAAGTTCGTATTGGACAGATCGGATTATTCTTCTCAAGTCATCATCCCTCCCTCTACTTGAGGCCGTCGTCCCTGTCACACATCCCCCTTCCATCAACCCCATCCATCCATTGACCTGGGCTTTGGGCACATGACATGCTCTGGCCAATGACATGTTCGCAGACACGAGACAGGACAAGGCATGAAATGCGCCTGCGTGACGGCGCTGGCCCTCTCCAACCTCCCATCACCACAGGAAGAGCTGTTCCTGGATGGCTGCAGCTGATGGTGCGGAGCCTGTTTGGGATTCTCTCTCCCACTCTCTCTGCCCCTCCCCTGCTCACTGTCTCAAAAATAAATAAATTTAAAAAAATTATTTTTAATCCTCTAGTTACAATTTCTCTCAAAAACAAGAAGAGATGATAATCCTGAGGCCCCAACCCTAAGTGACGGCACCCGGAAGGAGCTAGTGGCTGTCCCTCAAGCACATCCCAGCCATGCTTGCCCGAAAGGTTCTGAAAGTTCCCCACTGGTTTGAGGCTTGCCTTGATCCTTCCTTTAAGCAAAGGCACTGACACTAGCTTGTCCCTGCCTGAGCCACTTAATCAGATCA
This sequence comes from Crocuta crocuta, assembly GCF_008692635.1. Taxonomy (NCBI): domain Eukaryota; kingdom Metazoa; phylum Chordata; class Mammalia; order Carnivora; family Hyaenidae; genus Crocuta; species Crocuta crocuta. The sequence continues at coordinate 4,297,504 of NW_027532409.1, forward strand.
GTTTATATGCTGGGCAACATACGGAATTGTATTGGTCACGGGTGCCTACCAAGCACCTGAAATGTGATCAGTATGACCATGGAACTGAATTTTTAATTTTATTTAATTTTAACCAACTTAAATTTAAACCTGGTTGGTTGATTCAGTTACGAGAAGAAGACTTGGATGTGTGAATCGCTTTGCCCGTTCTCAGCCCTTGCCCAAGGACTCCTGAATTAGAAGCCCTGGGGTGGGCATGGCACTCTGGATTTTAGTCTCGAGGGGGAGTCTGAGGGGTGAGGCAGGGAAGGAGCCTTGTGGGCGGAGGCAAGCAATTAATGTCTGGAGAAGCAGCCGGAAGTTTGGCTCTCATATGCAGAATACTGCCCTCCCCATGAAAGAGACACCCAGGTCCTGATCCTTGAAATCTGTGAATATGTTCTGTTACGTGGTAAGGTGGGGATTAAGATTTCAGATGGAATTTAGGTTGCTAATCAGCCCACCTCAAGATGGGGAGACTATCCTGGATTATCGGGGTGGCCCACATAATCACTATAGAGTCCTTAAAAGGGGAAGAGGGAGCCAGAAGAGTGAAAAACAGAGACATGGTGGCCTGAGGACTTGAGGGCCACTGCACACACTTTGGGGGTGAAAGGGGACCACGAGCTAAGTAAGGCAGGTGGCCTCTAGAAGCTGGAAAGTGGGCTCTCTCCCAGAGCCTCTAGAAAGGAATATAGACCTGCCAATACATGATTATAGCCCAGGAAGACCCACCTTGGGCCTCTCGCCTCCAGAACTCTAAGATAATAAATCTGTATTGCTTAAGTTACTTAATTTGTGGCCATCTGTTACAGCAGCAATAGGAGACATTCGGCACAGTGGCTTAGGGCCCAGGCCCTGGAGACAGACTGTCTGGGTCTGGGTCTGTCCTCTTGATGTGTGACCGTGGGAAAATACCTTAGTCTTCCAGCTCCCCTTGCAAAATAGGGGTGATGATGCTGATAATGGTATACACAGGGTTCTGAGGAGGAAGCCAAGCAATGCATACAAATTGTTTGGCTCATAGTAAGTGCTCCAACAAATGTCTAAAAGAAAAACTGTGTTTCAACACAGCCTACAAACTGGCTAAGATTGGGCAAAAACCTCAGAGGGACAGAAGAGTAACCAGAGTGTGATGGGGCTGAGGAGAGGAGGCTTCCTGGAGGAGGCGATGTTGGGACTCAGTTTGAAAGGGTCAGTGAACATTAGGGAGGGAATGAGATATGCAGAGCTCACAGGAAGGGGAGCAAATTATTGTGTTGGCAAGTACAAAGGAACTTCCCCGGGGGGATGGGAGCCTGAATTAGGGTTTGATGAGAACAAAGCTGGGAAGAGATAAAAGGTGGTAGGGAACATCTCCCCAAGCAAAATAAAATCCAGAAGCCATTAGCCAGAAACACCTGAGGTGGTGACATCAAAATTCAAAATTCCTATATAACAAAGTCAGTATAAACAAAGCTAGTGATTGCCTGACAGGATATTTGCAACAAATAATAAAGTGTTACTATCCAGTCTATATAAAGAAAGAGTTCCTGGAAATCAATAGGGAAAAAAAGACCTCCAAAAAACACCTGACAAAAAAGTACGCAGCAGATAGGAATTAACATCCGCTGAAGATAAAATGTAAATACTCCATGTGAAAAGATGTGATTAGGGTAACGCAAACAAAAACAATGAAATATTTTCACCCACTAGACTGGGAAACACCAAAAAGTTCGCAAATACCCAGGGCTGGCAGGTGCCAAGAAAGAGACATCTTCACGTTCTGTGAGCCTCTGCTGGCCGACCTGGGTGGGGCTGGCAATGCCTGATGGGAGGGGTGTGCAGAATCCCGGAGCTGTGCGTGAGGGGCCCCAACCTAACCCCTCAGTGTGATGGCAGCCTTCTCCTCGTGCCCCCACGCGCCCCCCTGTGAGAGGAGAGAGGAAACAGGGAGCCCGTCAGAAGGGACCTGCGCCTTGCCAGTTTGTAAGCAAGTCAGCTTCCCTGGAGGGAAGCACCAGGGCTACCGCCTGGTCCCTGGGTTCCCGCACAAGGGGGGGGACACAGCTCTGTGGTGGAGACACAGGAAGACGTGTGTCCGCAACAGCAGCTATGGGAAAGGCACTTACTCCAGAGAAAGGAACAGGCTCAGAAGGGTGAGGTAAGTGGAGAACTTAGGGCTCACACCCAGGCGTTTGTACCCCCCCAAGGGGTCATGAGGCCCGCACTGACTTCTCACATGAAAACAAACCCGTGCTATTTGAGTCCCTCCTGGAGAGTTCCCTTGGACGGCCAACGTCTGGCACGTACTGTGTGCTCACCACACCCCTGCACGTCCCCGCTCTGTGTTAGACCCTTCACACGCATCCGTCTCACTGCATCCGCATAGCAGGGAAGGCAGGAACTGCTGCTGCATCCATTTTACAGAAAAGGAAGCTGAGGCTCAGAGAGGTTAAGTAACTTTCCTAGAGCCCCACAGCTGGTAAGTGGGAAAGCCGGGCTTTGAGCGTCAGGCTGACCTTCTACCACGGCTGCGTTTAAACTGTGTGTGGGTGGCCCTTTGGTGTTTGGGTTCACATACAGGGGTGCACACCTGGGGGATCAGAGAAATATAATATCTGGAGAGATGGGTGACTTAACCCATGGCAGAGACCTCGGAGCTATGCATGAGCAGATTAGGCAGACTGTAAACATGACTTATTCCGCAAGATATTTGTGTGCAACTGGCCAAGTCGTTCAATGCACTGTGTTAACAGAACGTGATGTGCTAGACAAAAAATGGTCTTCCTCTGATCTTCCATATCAGCATGTAAAAAGGTGCTCAACTGCACTAATAATAAGATAGCTGAGTTAAAACAAGATACAATCAGCATAGACTAAAAAGAGCATTAGTGTCTGTCTAGTCAAGAATGTCCCTATAAAAAAACAAACTGGCACCATTGCTTAAGGTTCTGAACCCCAAATAAACGTGGGGGTCCCTAATACTCTCTAGAGTCAGAGGAAGGGGAAATGGCACACATGGGCAGGGTGGCGTGGTCACTCGGGCAGGGTGGCGTGGTCACTCACATCCCTTAGAATGTCAGTGTCAGTGACCCTGCGGGTGGCCAGCAGCAGGAGTCTGGGGCAGTGTGTTGTCCCTGAAGGGTCTGGGTTTGGACCAAGGCTTGAAATGCACCCCCACCACTTGGCAGCTGGTAACCTTGGGTCATTTACTTAACCTCTCTGAGTTTCTGTTTCTTCATTTGTAGGAGAGGAGGAGAATTCTTCAGAGAGGACATATACCCTTACCACATAGTAGGTCCTCACCGTATTCCCCTTACCCCTCAGGCCTGGCCCTGAGACACCAGTGGCCCAAACCTCTGCTCCCCTCCCATGATGACTGTACCTTCAGCCCAGGTCTACATAGCTCCCCAGCTGCCTGGCAGTGAGGGCCCACAGGATCCGAGGACACAGTGAGGCCCCGGGCCCCTTCATGTGGGCTTCTGGGAGAAGGGCAGGCCCCCTGCAGCTCCCAGTTTGACGGCTGACTCACTTACCAATGCAAACTGGGAAGGCTGCCTGGCTCTGTGACACACCCAACTCCCAGACACTTCCAAATGTCCAACCTCCTCCCGGGCGGGGCTGGTTCAGCGTGGTCACCAGAGGCGCGCGCGTGCGCGCACACACACACACACACACACATCCAATTGTAAGTTACACTGAATTAATAAAGTACCTGGCTAATGTGGCTAGAAAAAAGCAACAAGGACTCAGGGGTCTTCACCCTGGCCTGGTCCCCCGCTCTGTGCCTTTGAGCAGATCGCCCACCTGCTCTAAGTCTTGATTTCCTACTCTGTGAAAGGGGGATGGCGACATCTGCCAGGAAGCAGGGAAGCAAGCAAGCAGGATTGTGCTGAGGGTGTGAAAAGGGCAGGGCCTGGGTGAGAGGGGAGGCTAAGGGAGCAGGAAAGGGGAGTGGCACCATGTGGGCGTCCAGAAGGGCCGCCCTGGGAAGTGACATTCTGCCTGGAGTGTGAAGGAGCAAGAGCTCAGCACACGCCAAGGCATGGAAGTGGGGCATTTAGGGACAGGTAAGGGACATTCCTGCCAGTTTCCCTGGCTTGTGTCCCCCTATCTGTTATGGGCCAGGACAGAACACTATCTCTGTCCCAGGTCGCTCTGCCCTCCCGCCCTGCCCTCCTCTAAGTCTCTGAGTGTCAGCGACCCTCCCAGGGGGCATAGTTGCCTTTACACTAAGAACAGTGATTGCAAGGAGCAACTCAAGGATGGTGCCCAAGTCCACAGGTCACCATAGCCTGCTCTGGCCTGGGGGGAGCAAGAAATGGAGCCCAATAACTGGAACGAATACCCCAGGGGGGCCGCAGTGCCCAGAACTATGTATGGCCCTTGCATCAAAAGATGGGAAGGGCTCCGTAGGACAAAGGGCCCTCAGGACCCTCAAGTCTCAGATGGCTGTCACTGGCTTTCACATGGGGACTAGGACTGTGCAGATGACCAAATGCCCATTTTTTCCAACGTCCTTTTGAGGAGAAGATTCTGGAACCATGCCACCAGAAGGCCAAGTATTTGGGGTGTCTCATTGGTGCAGAGGCTCCCTTTCCCAATATGAAAGTGAAGTAGCAGTGAAAGTGGATGAGAAAGTACTTTGGGAGCCTTGGGAGCTTTGTACGTAAAACATAGTAGGTGTTTAATAAGTGTTGGATGGGTGGGTGGATGGATGGATGGATAGAAAGATGGATGACGGAAGGGTAGATGGATGATGGATAGATGATGAACAGATAGCTGTGCATATGAATGTATGAGAGCATGAATAAATCAGTGAGCCATTAGGCAAATGGGTGGAAAACCAAATGAGTGAAGGAATAAGTAAGTGTTTGAATGAGTAAACAAGTTAGTATCTAAGTGAATGAACTTCTGGTTCAGAAGTTTAGAACACGAAACCCAATTTGTTATCACTTTGCTTAGGCGGAGGGAACCCCTAGAAAGAATGCGAGGAGGAGAGAGCACCCCGAATCTGGAGTAAACTGCACTTTCAAGGTTCTGAAAGGAAGCGCCGCCCCTCAGCTTCCTGGGGAACTGTGCGTACTCGGAGTAGGGTGAAGTGCGCCCACACTCCGGGCAACACCCCTCAGCCCCAGCTGGGCCTGGTCCCAGCCCTGGAGTATTGGTCAGGCGTGTTAGGCCACAGTGCAGTGACTCAGATCCTGGCCTCTGCCAGCACCTCCCCAGGGGAGGCTGTGATCCAGCCCACCCACTCGCTGCTGTGCTTCTTAAAAACATCAACAGCACAACATTAAGTGGCATTGCCCGGTCTAGGGAGAGCCTGGCATATCACGATGGATCTTGAGAAATATATCTCAGTTAAGAGTCAGAAAAATGGGCCACTTCCAGGCCGTGTGACTTTGGATATGTTACTTAACCTCTCTGACCCTCAGATTCTTTACCTGAAAATGGAACTATGACCCACAGGGTTGTCACGAGGATCAAGGAAGACAACTCACGGGAGGCACTCAGCACGGGGACAGGCACACAGCAGCGGACACTAGGCCATGGCTGAGCTATGACGTCTCTTGGGGAGCCTATTATTAGAGGATCACAGGGCGTGTTTATCATATACATACACACACACACACAATCTGCCTTCTAGAACAAAATACTAAAAAGGGGGCCTCACTTCGTATCGTCAAAGGCCCGGGGGTCTCAGCCTCCCACCAGCGGAGGGTATCTTCCCACAGCACCCCCCCAGTACCATCGAGAGCTGCTTACCTGCCAGGGGCCCCGAGGTGCTGTCTCCCCTGCCTTCTGCTCCAGGTGCTCCCAGGACCGTGACAGATGTCCTCCCTGCAGTGCTGGGCACTGTTCACTGTCCCTCAAGGGCGGAACGGCCCTCAGGAGGATCTTCTGGTTCCTCAGGAGTGGCTGGGGGCAGGAAGGTGGCGCTTGGTGGCTCGCCTGGTTTCCCTAGGTCAGCACAGAAGCTGAGCCCCGGGCACCGCCTGCAGCGCAGGGGGCAGAGGTGACTAAGGAGTGCGTGGGACTCCACGGAGCAGCAGTTGGAGAAAATGCCAGACAGAGCCTGAGAGAATGTTCAGTCACAGGGGATGTTTGTTACCAAAAGTGTTTATTCAAGGTCAGGAAAGCTCCCAGGAAAACATGGGTTGCCAAAATCTCATCAGCGAGAACAAAGCACGTGTGGAGGAAGAGGTATGTGTTGGGGGTGGGGGGGAGGCAGAGTAAGGGGTTGCGGGAGAATATATGAAAGAGAGAATATGTGTGTGATTGGCCCTAGTAGGGCCAAGGCCTGGGGGAAACAGGCACTTTAACGTACACCCTCGGTGTTACCGTATGGTGGGGGCAACCCGGCAAAAGCTGCAAAATGTGAATGCACAGATCTCAAGTTCAATAATTTCTCCTCATGGAATTTATCCTCTAGATAGAAGCACACTTTAAGAGTTCAAGGGTATTTACTGAAGCCTTGTCAGTAAGAACAGAGACCTTGTCCAGCAAATTTGGTGGGGCTCAGCTCCCAAAGGACAGCTCTCTACACAACACAAGGAACTCAGACTTTAGCCCTAGGACAATAGGGAGCCATAGAGGGCTTTAAGCAGGGGGAAGGACTTGTTCCAAATTGTGCTTTGGATGGATCCTTCTGACAGGGCAGAAAAGGCAGAACTGGGGAGACCAAACTCTAGACGAGCTAATAATTCAGGCTCCTTGCTCTCTCCTCTGGGTAGTTTAAGAGCCTCGTTGTGACTGGTGGGATATGGGGGGGCAGAGGAGGGGACACCTGGAGGGCCTGTCCCCTTCTGCCACCAACTCTGCTGCCCCTGGGCAGCCAGTGAGGGTGTGAGGTCAGGGGATTTCTTCCAATGACAGAACACCGTGCCTCCCCACCATCTCCCCCACACTCCAACATGGAGAAGGATTGGCACATTGGATCCACCAGGCCCTGGGGTCAGGGCCTGGGCTCAACCCCAACTCCACCAGTATGACTGAGCAAGAGACTTGGCCATTCTTGCCTCATTTTCCCCATCTGTAAAATAGGGATAACCAAACACCCTACCTCAGAGAATTGTCAGGGCTAAAAACTTATGAACACCTGGAAAAGCACAGTACACAGTAAGTGCTTATGAAATGTGAGCTATTTTTATCATAACTAGGCATATGGTAAACGCTCTGTAGATATTTATAAAATGAGTGTTTGTTATTAAAATCAACCTAAAGGCTAATTAAGGAGGGAGTCTGAAATTGGAGAAAGGAAGTTGGCAGCAAGATTCCCCCATCCTTTGACCAGATGGGAGAGAGTCAGGGAGTCCCGGAGATGATCAAGGGCAGTTGAAGTCAGTGCCGGGGGTTAGGCCCAGGCCCCATAGCTTGTTCAATGAATGGACGCGGCCAGCCCTGCAGGCTTGTTAGGGGTCTCCTGAGCACAGGAACCTCCTTGTTTCTTTAATATGGACCCACACCTCCTGGCCCAGCCCTGTCCTAGGACTGCCTCTGAATTCAGTTGGCCAACTTCTCCCTTTGTGCCTGCTTATCCCATCTTCACAGACTTGGGCTCCTCCCCGGGGATCCTGGGAGGTCGTCTGTAGTGGGCGAAGAGCTGGGTCCTTTGGAGGCTTTTGTGTGTCCATTGGTGGAAGAGACGAGTCGGGGATCCCAGGGAAGCACCTCCCTTGCCAGTCTTCTTCCCTCCCCGGTCAGTCTCTCCCATCCACCTTGGCCACTGACCACTCTGCTGACTCCAGGAAAACCAGGCTGGAAAAACATGGAAGGTTGGGTCTAGGGATGACAATGGAATGAAAGAGTGAGAGAGGAACAGATACACAATGCAGTGGACTCTATATAAATAAGACAGGATTCTTGAGCAGAATCCAAAAAATCTCCTTTTCTTACCCCACTAATTATACACAAACAGGACAGGCTACATTATTTGTGGGCTCATTAAAAAATGAACGTGTGGGGCCCCTCATTCAAAAATTAAGAATTTTAAGACAAGTAGCAGCAGAACATTAAACCAAGCATGAGGCTCTTCTGATCATGGAACTTCATGGGACTACACAAGTTACCACCCATGAAGCTGGTCCTGAACACAAAACTGTTGAGCGCATGCACATGTGTATGTGTTTCTAGGGGAAGCACGCTCAACTGTCAAGGTCATGACCCACAAAAGTTAAGAATCAGTGTAACTGAGGTTAAGTGAGGGTTCCTGCTTCTCACTCTACCTCCTTTCTCTACTCAGACAGGCAGGGGATCCACATTGTGACCCACAGTGGGCACAGGGGGGATTAGTGACACGTTGCATCAGCTGACTTGGAACAGGGTAGGCCACGGTGGCTGTGGGAACAGAGACAAGTGGATGCATGAGAGACAGAGTTTAGGACTTACTGATGGACTGGATGTGGGCTGAAAAGAAAAGGTGTCTATGGTTCAAGGAATGAGACCAACCAATGGAGGTGCTGTTCACGGAGATGGAGAGAAGCTGGCAGAAGAGCAGGTGCTGTGTTTTGCTTTGTTGGGTAGCCAAGGGAACCAAGACTCCCATTCTAGCCATGAAAATGTGTCAGGCAGATAATAGAGCTGAGAAGGAAGACGAGAGCATCAGGGTCGTTGGCATAGGAATGACATTTAACTCTACTGAAATGGAGGAGGCCTTTCCAGGTTTCCAGGTGCCAGAGCCCTGTTCCTTTGGGCAAATTGCTTAACTCCACTGCCACTTAGAGTCCTCATTTGCAAAATGGAGGTAAGAATAATAGCCTCCTCACAGGATTTCATAAATGAGCTTGTGAAAGGGAAATGCTATGCACAGGCCCTGGTAGCTATTAAGGTATCCAGTGAGAATCAGCCATCGTGATCATCATCATCATGTCATTCCTTCGACGAGTATCGATCCCCCATTGTGTGTCAGGCATTGCCGGGAGTGCTCTGGATTTGGATGCATCAATCATTGAGCATGTCAGAAGGTGGTAAGTGCTACCACATAAGACAATCTAGAGCAGACTAAGGGGTACATTTGAGCTCAACCTCAGAGATGAGGGAGTGCACCAAGTGGATGTGGGGGAGAAGAGTTCCAGGCAGAGGAAATAGCCAGTGCAAAGACCCTAAAGGAGGGTGGTGGGAGGTGAGGTCACACAGGTAAAGGGTAGGGGATCTTTGTGAAGGAACTCTTCATGGCAGAAGAGCCTGGTCCTCCAACATGGCAAAAACAGGTCTCCAAGAGAATGAGGCAGAGTGTTCCCCAACATGGCGGAGACGACAAATCTCTCCAGCATGGTGGAGGGAACAGACCTCCAACACAGCAGCTGCCCTTGGCTTTGGGTAGGACCCGAGGCTTCCCCTACCTGCCTCCCGCCTCCACCAGTCCCCAGAAAGGTCTCACCTGGCTGAAAAGGCTCACCACAGGGCTTCTCCTCCTCTTGACTATTGATTGTCCCCTCCCAGCAAAACATAAGCTTCCAGGGCTCCCAGTCAAAGCATAAATCTGAGTCATTTTCCTCTGAATCTGTGGAGGTAGAAGACAAGGCCTCTTGGGTGGTTACATCCTGTCTTCTACCTCTGACCCAAAATGAGCCCCCTCCCAGGCCCAGGCATCCCTGAGACCAATGGGCCAAGGCAGAATTATGACTTATGGGACAGCTCGGAGATCTCAGAAGACCTCAGAAGGACCTTGAAGGTGACCAGGGACCAAAAAAGTTGTCCTATGACTCAGAAGGTGGCTGTATCTACCTAATAGGGAAGGGCCCTAGAGGAGAGCAAATGACCTACCTGTATTGAGTGTGGTCCCGGGGGGGGGGCACTGAGGAGACACAAACTCAACCATTGACCCATCCATCCGTTTGTCCACCAGTCTGTTTATTAACAAATATCTGAGTGTATACATGCAATGATTTCCACTACAGCACTGTTTTGTGGTGCAGCATGCACAAGCAATAAAATACCCTGGAAACTGTGTATCTCTCTGTGTGTGTGTGTGTGTGTGTGTGTATGTGTGTGTGTCCATCACAGGAGATCTGGTTGATGGAAGTGTAGGACACTTGCACCGCATAAAGAGCTAGCCCATCCATCCAATGGCAAGTCAGAAGCTGTTAAGACAATTGCAGTGAGATCTGTAGCTTTCAACTTGCAGGAGGTCTATGAAATATTACAAGCAAGTTTCAGAGAAATATATAGTAGGATCTCCTCCCTTTTTTTGAAAAACAAGTAACAATCCTGCCCTTTCCCCAATTTTTTTTTGGAAAACCTACATGTGTTATTAAATAGGTGCATGGGCTTGTAAACATGGCTTATCTTGAGAAGGTGAGGTCAAGGAGAAAGGAGAGGAGACGGGGGAGATTCTTTCTCTTACTGTACTTGTAAGATGTTTCACTGGTTGCAGATAAGGAGGCTGAAGAGAGCCCTCAGCTTGCAGACCAACAGCAGGAGACAGAAAAGGCAGTCTCAATTTCCTCATCTGTAAAATGGGCATATTACAGCCTCTTCTACGATGAGGGTTAACTTAAGTAGAATGTGTGTGTAAATCAGGTGTTCAACAAAGTCGGCAGTTATGGGAAGCTTTGAAGGGACTGCTCTTCACTACAGATAGGGATTGTTTTATAAACACATGAGATATGCTAACTATTCTGCATGCATTTTTCTCATTTAATCCCGTGAACAACTTCGAGAGGCGATAACTAGTTATTTGTATTTTACAGATGAGGATGGCTCAGAAAGGTGAAATGTCCAGGCTCACAGCCAGGAAGCGGTAGTGCTGGACTCACATCAGCTTCCT
>NW_027532409.1:4308365-4348596 GCF_008692635.1 Crocuta crocuta
CGCCCGCAGTTCCATCAGGTGCGCTTGTTTGCGGTTAGGGAATTCAAAGGTAGCTTTGAAGGACCACCATGAGGGTGGGCAAGACCCTCAAAAGGCACGTTTCAGCCTTAAATCCATCTTGTTAGAGGCTCCTCTTCTTCCTTCTGCAAATTCCTTTCCAATCGCAAAGGAAACGTCCTCAGCAGAGCATCTCTCGCTTGAAGGGTACCATGTGGCTTCATCCTCTGTCTTAATGTCATGGTCCAGGATTAGTGTTGTCCCCACCGGCCAGGGCTTCTCCAGGGCTCAGTCACCCACAACTCTTCTTGCCTCAATGGCAATCTTGCCAGGCAGTTCCCTTCTCCCCACGATGCTCCCCTGTCTACTTGAGAAGGCAGGTCTATTTGAGAAGGCATGTGGCACTCCCTGCTCACACCGTCTGCCTTCCGGGCCCTGGCACTGCCCTGCTGAGCCAGGCCGGCTGGGGGTGGGGAGGGGCAATCAGAGCTAGTCCTGCTTGCTTTTCACACTGGATTGCAGGTCAAACTGATTGCAATAAAAAGATCCAAAGCAGAATAGAAAAGCACAGGCCAGGGTGTCCCGAGAACCAGCTCCCTCAATTCCTGGCAGGCCCAGACCCTGGCATGAGGACAGAGCCGATGCAGTGACACCAAGAGCTCCCAGAAGACTGGGAGCCTGAGGGAAGACTGCTCCCCTCACAGTCTGGTCATTGCACACTACCGAAGGCCTCATTGCCAAGGGCCACCTGAGATGTCTGGGGAAGTCTGAAGACAGGGCAGGCTGTGGATGGTTTTAGAGCAGGGCCTTCAGGGACAAGGAATTGCTGGAGATTAGTGCCTTAGACCTTGGGTACGGTGTCTCCTCACGTCCAGAGGAGCCATCCAAAGCCATGCCTATACGTCCTCCTGCCTTGACAAAGAGCAAACACTGACTGGATTATTTCTCAGCCTATGAGCACCTACTATGTGCCACAGGTATACATGTACTGGATACCCTACCCTTGACACGCATCTCTCCCCAGCCCCAACTGGAAGGGACCCTTATTATCTCCGTTCTGTCGATGAGAAACCCAAGGCTCAGAGAGGACTTGCCCAAAGTCACAGAGCTGGTAGGCGGCAGAGCCAGGATGTGACACCAGATAACCGGCGCTCATAGGTACTTCGTAGGTGTGTGACCTGGGCATGCTGCTTCTCTCCCCAAGCCTCAGTTTCCTCAATTGTACCATAAGAATTACTTCGCAGGGTTATTCTGAGGATTAAATGAAATTATGCACATCAGTGTTTAACACAAGCCTTTTTGCACAGTGTAGAAAAAATGTTGGCAATTATATTAAGGGGCAAGGTTAAAATCTGAGCCTACATTTCCTAGACTCTGGAGAGACGTCATTTATAGCCACACAGACAAGTGCTCTGACCCACCAGCCACCAGCCCGCTGTCTGGGTTTCGTCCCTCAGGCGGGCTGCAGTCTACCCTGGGAATACGAGAACGTATTTTAAATAGACGTTTTCTGGACACTCTCGCCAGGAACTCCCAATAATGACGCCACTACCAGCACCCCACATCTGAGAGCATGGGGTGCGTTTGGGGGTGAACTGTGTACCCGTCTCAACGCCGTGTGGCCACAGCTGGCAGCATGTCGGCACCCTCCCCGCCCAGCTGGCCAAAGGTCACGGAGCTGAGGAGCAGGAGGTGGGAGGTCAAGCGTCCCCTAGGAAGAGACAGAGGATACCTGAGGAGCAGAGGGTCACCCGTGCCACTGGCCCCCAACTTCCCTCACGGCCAGCTTCACCCCGCCTCCTGCTCCTCATGGTGGCATGCTGAGCTCGGGGCAGTGCCAGCCAGCCTCCGTGATCTTGCGTCCCAGAGAACCCAGATCCTCCCTGAGGTACAGTCTGGGAAGAAAGCAGTGTGGGTGGTCTCTGGACCCGTGATAAAGGCCTAGGGCTGCCATATCCCATTGTGTAAGCGGTTTACTGCGCAAAAACTACCCAGTTGAGGGAGCAGGAGGGGCTGAAATCTTCCCCCAGCCTTGTGCCCTGGGTATAGTCACAGGAGAGGGGCCCCTTTTACTGCTTCACCTGCCCAGAGGGGCCACCTCTTTCTGATTCGTACCAAAGACCTTCTGTGCTAGCAGTGGCCCTCAGGGGACACAGGTGTGCACACGCACATACTGCTTCCCGAACTTGGGGACTCACTCTTGGCCTCTAGGTTAAGAAACGAAAACTACTCAATTAATCCTTTTCCGCTACAGGCAACTGCCTGTCTCAGCCAGCCCAGCAGTTAAGGTTAAAGCGCATGAAGGAAACCCCTGTCTCCGCCATTGCTTCAGGACCCCCTGCCGGGCTCCAGGATTAGGGCCCCACCGAGCAACTCACCTTGGCTAAGTAAGAAGCGTAGCCAGACGATCAGCAAGACCAACAGCAAGCCCACGGGCAGGCAGAGCCAGAAGACCAGGAAAGAAAATGTGAGGTCGTCCACCAGCGGCACCAGCGGGTACTTCATGGTGCGTGTGTGGCTACGCCGGGCCTGCCTGTGCTGGGCAGGCAGGGCTGCCCTGGGGACCTGGTGGGCCGGGCCACACTCTGCTCTCACTCAGCCCAATTGTGACTGGGCGGGTGACGTAATAAGGAAGTCACGGGTCCTTCGGACAAAGGGAGAGCTGTTCTGCTCTAGTGCTCTGGGACTGGGGGGTGGCGATCAGTGGCAGTGGAGACAGTTTGGCTGAGAACAAAAGCCCAGGCTTCCAGGCAGGCCGGCGCGGGTTTGAATCCCTGCTAAGACGCTAGGGGTTCATGAACACCTCCTCAGGTCCTCTTGTAAGATGGAAATAATTCTTACCTCACCGAGCTGCTAAGAGCAGGAATAAATGACAGGAGGAGCATCGCCCTCGGGGGGCATGCATGTATTCTGAGGTCACAGATTCCCTCAGGAGTCAGCTGGATCCCGGGTCCTGTCACTCTGGCGACAGGTGCCTACATCAGCACCTGGTGGCAGGGACAGGGGCTGTGGCAGCCTGGGTGGAGCGCGGTGCATCTAAAGCAGGCGGCTGTCACCGCTTCAGGCAGCGAGTGCTGGGTGGGAAAGGCAGGTCAAGTATCACCACATCTCCGGGGCGCCTGGGTGGCTTAGTCGGTTAAGCGTCCGACTTTCGCTTAGGTCATGATCTCGCGGTTCGTGGGTTCGAGCCCCGCATCGGGCTCTGTGCTGACTGCCAGCTCAGAGCCTGGAGCCTACTCCCTCTCTCTCTGACCCTCCCCTGCTCNCCTGCTCACGCTGTCTCTCTCTCTCTCCTAGAAATAAATAAAAATATTAAAAAAAAAAAGTATCACCACATCTCCTTTTCCAAGAGAAGCCCCCAAATCCTCATTCTTCAGTGAATTCTCCCAATTTAGAATTGTTGCATCAAACACTTAAAACACCATTGGCTAAACAAAAACAGGTCTGCTGGGCCAGCCTGCGTCACTGGACTGCCATTTAAAAACTTTCTAACACACGACAGGCCCTCAATAAATGACTATTTCATCTGGAAGCTTCTGTACCTCTCCTTACGAGTTTTCAGTGAGGGGCTTCTAAGGCGTCGGCCTTGCTCCTTTGTGTCCCAGATAGGGACACAAGACTCTCAAAAGCCATTCTTTTCTCTTCCCATCTCCTCTGTCATTCATCCATTCATGAAGAAGTTGGTACACCTCCATGTGCAAGGCCCTGTGGCAGAAGGAGGCTCTGGACCTCCCGGGCCCCAAATCCCTGCAGTGAAGGGAGACTCTGGTCAGACGGGGAACCTGACACGGATGACAAGATCACAGGCGGAACGGAAAGGCTGTTGCTGGTGGAGGGGAGGGAGGCATGAGCCCTGTCCTGTCCAAGAGGGTCCTGGACTAGCTGCCCAGGCACTACAGGCAGTGCCTGGGAAACACGCCAATTCCTACACTCCCCCTGCTCTGAGTCAAACTCCAGGTGAGGCCCGGACGCGATGTGTTCAGGGGCAGCCAGTCTGATGCAGCCCGGATTTGGGCATCCCCGCAACTCATGGAGCATGGGCTGGAGAGTCAGGCAGACCCAGTTCCAGGCTGGGAGAGCAGGCGCGAGAAGTGGGTGGCAGGCCTGGGGGAGACATGGGGCAGAAGGATGCTCTTAAAAGACACCTGCTCAGGGAGAAGGGCAAGTGGAGCCAGCCACAGAAAAACAGGGAACGGGTGGCAAGGCAGGGCAGGGGAGTGGAGGGGAGAGCTGGAGCTTGGAAGCCAGTGGTTTGAAACAGTTTTAGCCCAGTGTTGGGACGACTGGAGCCCCCAGAGGAGGAAGCTTGGGCAGATGGCATTAGAATGAGTGTCTAAGAAAAACAGTGCCTTGGCAGGCTGTGCCACTCAGAGTCCAGAGGCCAAGACCAGGAGTGGTCTGGGCTGAGGTTGGGGGGGATGGGGTGGGGGAATCTCTTGGCACTGGGTCCTGAAGAGGCCGGGGTCAGAAAGGGCTGAGTGGCACTGGTGGGAAAGGTTTGAATACACATTTTCTTGCCAGAGCCCAAAATAGGACCACTGTGCAATCAGCCCAAGGACACACTTCCTTGGCCGCCATGGACCAGCCAGAGTCCTGCGGGCAGAGCAAGCATGGACACACAACTGCAGGGGACGCGGCTCCCGGCCCTGGCTTCCAGGAGTTGGTTGCAGGGGTCGCACATTAACGTCCTGTTGTGGCAGTGCCAGGCTGGAAGAGGCTCTTGACAGAGGCCTGCACCCACACCGTTCTCATCACTGGTTCCTCGAGTGGTATAACCACCCACGCGGATCTAGGCAGGAAGGTGCTCATCGCGCTGCATGGAACCTCTATAACCAGCCCTACTCACAGGGACAGCGGGTGGCGCGGGATGACCTCCCCTGCGTCTCTTCCTTTTCCTGACTGGAGCCCTGGCAGAGCCCGTATTTTCGGCAGCCAGAGAGCAGGGCCGGCACTTCCGTGTTCCTAAGACACAGCCAGCCAGGCCCTCGGTGAACACTAGCGCCTGGATGGTGGGCTTCTGTTGGTAGTGCTTCCACTGCACAAACCCTGTGGTAACTCTGTTCAGTGACAGAGAGTAACCGCACCTATCGAGGTGATCGATTCATAGTGTATAAAAATAGCAAATCATGGGGCGCCTGGGTGGCTTAGTCGGTTAAGCGTCCGACTTTCGCTTAGGTCATGATCTCACGGTTCGTGGGTTCGAGCCCCACATCGGGCTCTGTGCTGACTGCCAGCTCAGAGCCTGGAGCCTGTTTCAGTCTGTGACTCCCTCTCTCTCTGACCCTCCCCTGCTCATGCTGTCTCTCTCTCTCTCCTAGAAATGAATTAAAAAAAAAAAAAAAATAGCAAATCATGTTATACCCTGAAACTAAGACTGCGTGTTTAGCGTGATTCAATTAAAAATTATTTTTAAGAATTAATCCAATTTTGAGTATTCTGTGAAACTCTACAAAAGCAGGGTAAAAACCCACAGATCTAAATCATGACAGTCAGCCAAAGCAGAGCACGCGCACCCTGGAAACAGAAATTAGAAACACCCATTGCAGGAGTCAAACTTCAGCCTGTAACCAAAAGCACACAAAACATTATTAGATAAGAATCTCCTTAAAATTTAATTGACTAAATGTATTACATTCAATATTCCATGGGTTTCTTCTGGACAAAGGATCGGCATAAATACAAACAAGCCTCTGGGCCTTCTTCCCTAACTGATGAAGAGAAAACACAGGAGGCGAGGGGACTCGGATACACCTTCATATTTACATTTCGCCTTTACTTTACAGTTCAGTGCCAGAAATATTTACAGAAAATACAATAAGAAAAAGATCATGTCTTGGCAACATACCGAAATTCATACAAATTGTATATATGATTTCAAGCAAATAATGATACTGCTTATTTTTTAGCCACAACTGCCAAGCCCTTCAGAGGAGAAAGATGTTCTTGGTCACTGCAAGAGGCAAGGACTTGGGAAACTTGGTTTGCTTCAACAAATATTTATTGGGCGCCTACTATATGCAAGGCACTGTGGAATCCCAAATTACACCTTTTCCCTCACCATTAAAAAAAGAAAAACATCTGAAGAATGTGAGTTGACACTCTGAGAAAAACACTATACAGTACATGGCTTCTTCAGCTACCGAGAACCCACAGTTAGATTCCACATTTAGCGGGTGGATCACCTCCAATCTCTCCATCTCAGGAAAAGAGGCTGTCGTGGAAATCCTTAAAACAGGTAATCTAAATTCAACCTACTGTTTCATGTAAACACAGAAATCAATTCTTTTTAGGAAGATAGAACCTGAATGGGTTTTAAAACGCTGAATGGGGAACCACTGCCAGCAGGAGTGTCACATCTACCACGTATCTTTGAGCAAGGCTGATTCCCACTCTGGGTAAAGTTCCACCTTCCAACAGAAATAAATACTCTTGAAGACTCCGTCTCTCTCAAAATCACTCTGTGGAGCCTGATAAATGCTTCCCCAGAGTATGTAGAAAGTAGCCATTCACAAAGGCTTCATACACACAACCCATGGACAACTGACATTACTGGCCAGAGATGTAGGTTTTCGTTGTTCGTTTGTTTTGCGTTTTACGGAAGTCCAGAGGAGAAGGGGCTGCCCTGAAACCGAGGACCTGGGCATGGAGGACAGCAGTGCACCTACACGGCAGGGCAGCCCCCCACGAAGCCATCCCGTGCAGAAGGCCAGTGCTAGGCAGGAGGAGGTCTCAGGAGGAAGCACGGGACAAAAGCGGGAGCTGGCTGAACAAGAAAAGGCAAAGCTTCCTGTCACCAGTGCTCCCAACCAGAAAAGAGGAGTAAAGCCCCCATCTCCCAAATGGGAAAATGGACTATGAGGGGCTACCTGTCTCTGTCCCTTGGGTAATGCTGTCCTCACCAAATGGCACACTCAGCCGCCCCCTCATACACCTGTCAATGTAGCAACTGCACTGTTTAACCCACAGACCAAAGTGGTCCTGGCTTCCCTTCGAGGTTATGAATACAGGCTGGCAACTTTATCAAGTGGACTACTGAAAGTTAACACTAGGGACTAGATCTGATCATTAAACTCAAAGTGATTTTTAACAAAGGCAGTTGGGTGAACTTAGTCACCATGAACTCAAACCCATACCAGTGAAAGATTCCAAGGGTTCTTACTCCCTTTTCAGGTTGATGTTATCTTGAGCAGAAGGGACAATTCCACACTTAGCACCTCACGAGGTATATGTACCCTCTATTTTGTTTGTGCTGTACACAGTGGGGGGTTCCAGGCCTTTGGGGGCTGCACAGCTCTGAAACACCCCTCCTTCCCTGGGAGACCGATCACAGCATCTTCCAGACGATACAAACTGCATTCGACACAATTATTCACGTATCAAAGCCACTAGCATTACATAGAGTTGCCAGAAACTAGAGCAAACTAAAGGATCAGGAGGCCTACCCCCAGCACACACATCACCGTATGGTTTTCTGACAGTAAACTACGCTAAAGGGAAAAGTTTTATCTGAAGAATCACACCGACGAAGTACACCTACATCAGTTATTTTTAACCTCTGGAATGTTACAAGTTGCATATCAATTTAGGCCTTCTTTGTTCATGTCAACTAGGAAAAGGGCCCATTTTTCCCTTGAAATGCCAACCTGGAATTTCCATGGAAGTTGTTAAGCCTCACCTTATACCTGCTGAGTTAATAAAACATTTTTAGGGTAGAGTTTATTTATCTTTAGCATACCCCCTCCCCATACTACCAACTGGAAACATTGATTTATTGCCCAGATTAAAAAGAAAATCAGTTATTCAATAATATAATACCCTGAATGGAAACTGGAGTCATAGAAGGAGGAGGTAACCTTTACCTGAGCTTAAAACAAACATGAAGAAAAAGGTACAGCAAACTTAAAACCAAGAGCTGCTACGATACCCACATTTCTTGCTCACAGATGACAAAATACATACTTTTGGAACAGAAATATCACAGGGAACTAGGTTCTCCACTATCCCCCACCATTTAACTAACTCCCCAAACATCAAACCAAACACGCCACTGCAGCCCTGACCTGTAGAGTCTACTGACACCAGAGTTCAAGTGGGAAACCACCCCAACACAGCTGTGATCACTCCTCTTTGGACCTTAAGTGTCAATTATTTTCTTAACATAAAATAATCTTAATAAAGAAGAAAGCACGTAAGAACAGGAAAAATGAGCAGTGTACACTCTAGCACTGTAACAGGAATCCTTGGAAGGATGTTCTGGGTCTGGCCACCTCAAAACATTTATCCCTGGCAGAAAAGTAGCAGCGAGGTAACAGAAGTATTTCCCAAACCCAGGCAGGGATTTGTTGTGCCTTCAGCTGGCAAAAGTCCAGAAAATATGACAACAACAGCCATTTTTAACAGCAGCCACCCAAGGGGGTGGTCACTAATGTTTGTCAATTATGATGAAATCCAGCAGCTCTCTGGGAGAGATCTGAATTAGTAGCGTTGAGAGGCTATTTCCCAAACCCAAATTAGAATCCTTCATAAACTGCAGTTTCCTGCTTGGTCCTGAAATAAGAGACAATGGATGAAACCAAGTAATTTTCAACCCTTGTTGCCAATTTACAGTTCTCAAAATTGAAGCAAGAAATTGCCAAAGAATCACAAATGTTTAGCCTGTCATTATGTCCCCACATCACATAACAGTGGAGAGAGTGGAGGCATCACTGCTGTCTTACAACTCTTAACCCCACAAATGCCACCTGTGTCCCCGTTAAAGGACAGGGCCATGCCACCATTTTAGATCTGCTCCTAGGCTGCCCAGAAACTGAGGCCTTCAGACAGATCTGTGCAATAATGAGGACTAGAATGTTGTGAAATGTGGAGAGGAAACATGAAATATTTTAATGTCAGGCTTCTTATCTAAACAAAAAACATTTATGCTTGTTTCTGTCAGTTGGGACAGCTGGACGACAAAAGGACTTATGAGTGGGCAGAAAGCTGAGATTTCTTTCCTTCTCCTCCATGCTATCATCAACATTGAGTCTTTAAACGTCCTGGAAGATTCTGAGACAGATTTTAATTCTGAACACAACCTCCTAAAAAGTGAAGTATAAAACTATCTTCAACTTCTAATTGGCAAATTTGAAACTACCAATGCACGTGTTTAACTGAGATGCATAAAGCCCTTCTCCTCAAAAGGCTTGTATTTAACTAAAATTGTCACTTTTAAAAGAAAGTTTATGGCTAAAATGTATATCATCATTACCAGCAGGAATATGATTGTGTCTGGGTGCCCATTTCACTAGAAAGCCTGAAGTCTTCTATCAAATGGGTTTATAATGTGTTTCTTCTATTCTGGTGATTAAACAGTAAGCTCTTGGGGAGTGATTTGTTTTTCTTTTTACAGTGATCACCTATCAAATTGTTTTGCTCTGATATCATAGCCCCAAACTGGAGTTCAACAGTCCTAGACAGAGTGTCTAAGAAGTGCAGTTCTTGAGTCCAACCTCCTGGAAAAGTGAAGTATAAAACTCTGGCTCCAACTGCTTGTTCCGGTACTTGTTGACAATGTCAGTGATTTTCTGTTTCCGGCGGACATGTGGTGGACTGTAGGAGTCACTCTCCAGCCTCTTTCTTCTACAAATATTAATTACAGTCTGCCTCACCAGGAAACCTTGAAAACAGAGAGTATTGAAATCAGCACGAATAACCAGCATGAATTCATCTGGGTGAATTATCAGTATTCAAGTGAACTACCCTCTGCAAAGTCAAACCTATTTCATTTCATTTGTGAAACTCCCCATCCCTGGAGAGACAAAACTGCTAGCAGAGCTACATAGTGACAAGGGAAAACAGAAGCAAACATCTGGTCTGACAACCCATTTCCTGCCCTGGATTATAAAACAGCTACCTGCATTTTCCAGTACTGAAAGTTTACGAATTATTGTTCTGCTTGTACTTAAACAGATCAAGCGCAGTTAGGACAAAACATGCTTCCTATTTACAAGAACCATAATATTTTCTACATAAGGGATCGATTACGTAATATCACCATTTCCTTATTTCTACTTCTTCTCAGTTCATAAAAAATGTTTAAATAAATAAATAAAAGAGAGAAACCTTAACTCTTCAGCCATATATGAAGACCTTACCAAGTGCTCGCCTGCTGACAATCATCCCATCCACAAGAGGGATGACCATGTTAAATTTTCCAGTGGCTCCTTGAATTTTTATTCGGAATAATCCAGTGTTTAAAGGGTGGATAAAGATGACAGGAACTTCTTTTTCAAGAGTTGTAGATCTTAAGAAAGGGAAAGAAAACTTCTTTTACCCCAGACATATAAAAGCTGAAGTCCCACATGTGTAATATAAGAATATTAAGGAGGGGCGCCTGGGTGGCTCAGTAGGTTAAGCGTCCAACTTCAGCTCAGGTCATGATCTCACAGTTCGTGGGTTTGAGCCCTGCATCGGGCTCTGTGCTGACAGCTAGCTCAGAGCCTGGAGCCTGCTTTAGATTCTGTGTCTCCCTCTCTCTCTGACCCTCCCCTGCTCCCACTGTCTCTCTCTCTCTCAGAAATAAATACAACATTAAAAAATTAAAAAAAAAAAGAATATTAAGAAAACCTGAAGCCAGGCATTTTTTTGTTTATTTATATATTTTGAGAAAGAGAGCAAGTGTGTGCACATGCACATGATTGGGGAGGGTAGGAGAGGGGTGAATCCCAAGCAGTCTCTGAGCACATAGTGCACAGCCTGATGCGGGGGCTTGATTTCATGAATCATGAGATCTTGACTTGAGTTGAAGTCAAGAGAAGCTTAACCCAGGCGCTTCACTGCCAGGTTTGATGCAGTCTGAGAACAGCCAACATGTCAGTCTGCTCAGATCCTCCTTCTGGGAGCCCATGTTGCTACCCCCTACTAACACGTAGCCCTAAATGCCCATTACTGGGGTGGGCTTTACAAACTGACAAAAAAGAGGGCTAAAAAATGTGTTTTAAAACCACTAGAGACACAGGGTGGAAGGAGAGGCAGAAAAGTCTCTGGTGAGGAGGTAGGAATCTAGCAACCAGCTATGGGACTTTCACTTAGTTCCTCCTTCTTGTAGTGAATAATCCAGGGGTGGCTAAAGTGCCCAGAACTTCTCCAGTCAATGCTGGAATCTCAGAGCAGAAGTGGGGATCTAGTTCAGGCCCACTACGGGGATCTCCGATCTTTTTTTCAGGGGTGAGGGGAGGAGGCTGGGCCAGCTGTGTCCTCCTTAGCAAAGGTGATAAAAGGCTGTATCTTGGCAGGGCCAAAGCCTCAGAGTAGGTAACAGGTGTTAATGTCACAGTTTCACCTTTAGAAGACAGAGATACACATCACACTTGGGGTTATGTTATTGCATCTAGAGGTATCCATGTTATTACTCTGTGATACTTGTTACATGCTGGCCTTTCTGTTTTTTGTTTTCAATACAATGAGCTTTCTTTCTAAGTAGATAAAGTGATTCTGGCCAAAGCAACATTGAGTCACTTTTCAATATGTTATATAAAAGTCAATCCTGTAAGTAATTCTGTCAGCAAGACACACTGTTGATTTTGTTAGTCTACCAACAAAATACGATTTTTACAGTCTAGTCATATTAGAACTTTTGACCTAAAAAGATTGAAACAGGGGCGCCTGGGTGGCTCAGTCAGTTAAGCATCCGACTTTGCCTCAGGATCTCTTGGTTTGTGAGTTCGAGTCCTCCATCTGGCTTGCTGCTGTCAGCACAGAGAATGTTTCAGATCTCTCTCCCTCTCTCTGCCCTTCTCCTGCTCACCTTCTTTCAAAAGTAAACATTAAAAAAAAAACTGAAACAGTAACAGCACCACCTATACAAGACACTTAAAAGTTCTCTTCCTGGGGCCCTGGGTGGCTTAGTTAGTTAAGCGTCCGACTTTTGCTTAGGTCATGATCTCACGGTTCGTGGGTTCGAGCCCCGCGTCGGGCTCTGTGCTGACTGCCATCTCGGAGCCTGGAGCCTGTTTCAGTCTGTGACTCCCTCTCTCTCTGACCCTCCCCTGCTCACGCTATCTCTCTCTCTCCTAGACATTAAAAAAAAAAAAAAAAAGTTCTCTTCCAAACTAATTCTAGAAAAGTCCACCTAATGAACTACTCTAGTCTCTTCAGCAAGTCAGCATCATGGAGGAAAAGAGGGCTGTCCTGGAGTAAAAGAGACTGAAGGCGTATTAACATCAGACACAACGTCCTAGAGTGGATTGAACAAAACAGCTATAAAGGATATTTTAGAGGAAACGGAGAAATTTCAATATGAGATGGTTATTAGATAAAATTAAGGAACTATTACTAATTTTAGTATTGTGATATTATCTTTTATTTGAAAAGTGTTCTTACTTATAAGAAATGTAGACTGATATATTTAGAGTGTCAGAATATCTATAATTTCCTTCAAAATACTTTAACTAAAAAAACACAAGTTTTAAGAATGACATGTCCTCTTCTGGAAATTTAAAAATATGATGTGAAAATAAATCACCTTCACTCACTTCAATTCTGTAACAATAATCTAATGATGTTAGAATAAATTCATCATACATGTAATATAAACAGACCACGTAGCTTGATATCAAGGGTAGCTCTCTGACATACCATATAAGGTTAGCATTTGGGGTCAGAGGTCTGGGTTCAGATCACTTTCTCCTTCATTAACTGGATGTGTGATACTGAGGAATAACCTCTATGAACCTATTTTATTCCATTTGTACAACAAAGATGATAAGTGTACCTCTTGGGGGTGTTTTAAAGTATTTGTTCAAACCAAATGCAAGCAAGCAAAAAGTCTTGAAACTATAAAGCTTATACAAATACACTGTTACTAATCTTAGAATCCTCTCACGTTCTTTTTATCCTTTTTGTGCATAAGCAACTAAAATAGAAATCTTACCACTATAATAGTTAGTATTACATTTTACTTAGAAATATTTTTCCATTAAGCAGTTCATTTAATTAGGATGTTTACAACTATTGGTTGAAACAACCAATTTACCCAATTTTACTTCTGTCTAACACTGCTAGTCTGTTGTTATGGGCCTCATTAATACTTAGCTGCTTCCAGCTGTTCATTTTCCTCTTTGCTGCAGATTAACGTAAACTAGCAATGAATTATGCCGTTTTAAAATACTTGCTAATTTATCACCTTGTGCATGTATCCACCAACTTCTTTGATTTTCCCCCCTAATTATGTTTATTTTTTATTGCCTTCATCCCTTTTGCTTCTTATGTCTTCTTTATGAAATCGTAGTCAAGGCACTGTAACAAATAGATTTCTCTGTGCTTAAAGACATGCTGATGAACCTCAGGCAAATGAAGACTGTACCTCAGAGAAGTGCTACTATTTGCAGTAGTTTCCACACCAGTACTGATCTCCGTCAGCAGGTCTGAAAGGGGAAAGTTTTCTGGAAGAAAGTAACAGCATTACAATTACTATCTCCCTCATGTTTCTAAAATAAATAGAATGAAATCTAATTTCTTAATCTCTTTATACAGGTGTGCACAGGATTGTGCTGTCCTAAAATACGTAATCCTAACTATTCCTTACCAAAAAAGAAAAAAGCAAAAAAGCCTCCCCCAAGACACCCAAGACATTTTAGCTAAGTTCTTCTAAAGAGGAATTTTTATAGAACATGACCTGTGGTCTTTGAGGGTTTGGTTGAAAAGCAACTATCACACTTTCCCATGAGCCCTGAGCTAGATGACATTCTTGGCTAAGTATACATTTCTAATGCTCTGATGTTGCGTATACAAAAATCACGAGGAACTTATCCACAGCAGAATTCCTGAGGACAAATTAATCTTTACACCAGAACCAGATAGTAGGGTTCATGCAGAGGTGGGGGAAGTGATCCTCCTTCCTCTTTCCAGAGGTCCTGGGATGGCTGGGAGCCATAGGCAGTGGGACCAACTGGCAATAGGCCATTAACTGTGACATCAAGAATAGCTAAAAATTTTATACCCACTAGTTTCACCAAATCGTCATAATCAGGAAGTAAATGCCATGAATGTCTCCATGTAACAGATGGGTAATCTAAGGCTTAAAGAAATTGAGTGAGGGGTGGAGCCGGGATGCCAACCCAGGCTTGCTGAACTTGGGCCCCAGCACGGCCACACCTGTGCTGCCTCTTCCTACAGACATTCAGCAAGTCACTGTCATTCTACAGTAATTTTGCTTATGGACAATGCCCTTACACAGTACCTATATCATCATAGCGCTCCACCCAGACTACAGAAACTCTGGTCTCAGGTCCAAGGGGAGGCACTGGGCGACCCTGAGGCAACTTCTTCATTCTGGAACTGGGACTAAGCTGAGGTAGAGAGAAGCAGAAAAGGAGAAAGGGAAGGGGAAAAAAAAAAGTGGCTTAATAAAACTATCCAACCACATATTCATCAAGCTACCCAGTGATGTAAATATCAGGTCATGAGAAATCACTTCGGGAAAAAAGTGAAATATATTTGCAAAAATGCTCTTCTTTGGCTCCTCTGTTTATCAAGTCTCAACCTAGAACAAAGAAATGAAGGTCTTAAATTCTCAAAGGAAAAATGTTAAGGAATACTGAGCAATTATAATTTACAACAACACAAGTAGAATTTGTGGGCAGAGTCTTAATGAGGGCTTCACAGGACCGGAGTCCATCTCTACAGTCGGCGAGCAGAACGCCTTCCTCATCACAATGACATCACCGGTGTGCCTGGGGATCCTGATCTCTAAAATGCCCACCAGCAAGTTACTTCTAGTTCTCATTTCTAGTTCTGGAAAGGCCAGAACTTTCCTACTGCAGTCTAGGCCAAAAAAGGCCTTTTTCCTGTCAGCAGAGAAAGAAAAAAAAAGGGGGTAACTTATGTCTTTGCTATTGCGCACAGCTTGCTTCTGGCTTCCCTGCCCACCAAATTGGCTTTAAGTTTCTCTGAAAGGCTGGCGGGACTATGTGGTTCCCTGTCAGCAAACGGGCACTCTGAGTCCCACCCCTGAGGGCATGCAGTGGAGGTGAGTTTATGCTAAAGCCACAAACAAAGCTATGTGTACAGAAGGGAGAATCATATATTTAAGTTGAATTTTAAAAATAAAACTGCTTTGTTAGCACAGAAATATACCTGTCTTTAGCAGATGAACAGAGACCATGGAAATTCCCCCTAGCTTCTTGTTTCCATTTTTATTTCTGTCCTGGCATTCACAGAAAATGACTGTGGCTAAGAGATCGTCCCCAAACAGGTGGCAGACACCTGTCCCACCCAGAGACTATTTTCTTAGCATGGCTCCTCACCAACTTTGAATCTCTGACTTCCAGCCCTAGATTTAAAGGGCTCCTGTGATTAGGTCAGGCCTACCTGGATAATCTCCCTTTTGATCAGCTCAGTGCAACTGTAACAACTGTATCTACAAAGTTCCTTTTTCCTATATGATGTAATAACATAATCATAGGCTATCCTCTCATATTCACAGGTTCTACCCCCACAAAGGGAGGACCTCATACGGGGCAGGAGGCCCTGGGGGTCATCTGCCTTACACAGTGACCTCTTTTTCTATAACCTTAATAAACTCACTCAGTAGATCTAGAGTTTTAAAAAAAGATTTCTCAGGGTTTTTCTATATATGATCATGTCATCTGCAAATACCTACAGTATTATTTCCCCTTTCCAATCCTTTGCATTTTATTTCTTTTTCTTGTCATATCTCCCTGCATAGGACTCCATGTTAAACAGAAGTGGCGAGAGCAGACACCCTTGCTTTGTCTTCCATTTTGGGGGAGAGCAGTCACAGAACAGTGTACAGTATAAGGTTGGCTACAGGCTTCCTTCCAGTAGAGCTCTGTCTCAGGTTGAGAGAAGTCTCTTCTGTTTACAGTTTGCTGAAAGTTTTTCTCATGAATGAATGTTGAATTTTATGGCAACTGCTTTTTCTGCGTCTATTGAGATAGCATAATTTTTCTTTTTTTAGTTAGCAGTGTGAAAATTAAGGGAAACCTCACTCAAGTGGAGTAGGGAGGCTAGAAAAGGGAGCTGTACCACCCAAAAGCAAGTATAGTCAGAACTGTCAATTACAGATCTCCAACAGAAGAATCATCAACAGGAAAGAATCATCAATTATAGGCCCCACCAGGAAAAGACTTACATGGAATCTTCTGCCAAGAAACTGACTACTCCTGCAACTTAGCCAATGAAAAACCTTGGTCATTCTCATCCCAAACTCTTGCTTTTCTCCAATGGACTTTCACTCAAAATGACCCCTCCCAATATCCTCCATCTCCATAAAATGATGATCTTCTCCTTTGTTTGCTGGACTTGTCTATAGTTTTACCATAGGCTGCATCCTGAATTGCGATTCTCTGCTATTCTTGAGTAAACCCATTTTTGCTGGTAAAATAAGTTCTGGTTTTTTTTCTTTTATTTTAGAGAGAGAGGGGGCACAAGTGGGGGAGAGGGGCAGAGGGAGAGAGAGGATTGTAAGCAGTCTCCATGTTCAGCATGGAGCCCAACATGGGGCTCAATCCCCATGATCTGGGATCATGATCTAAGCCGAAATTAAGAGTTGGATACTCAACCGACTGAGCCACCCAGGCACCCCATGGTAAAATGAGTTCTATTTTTAAGGTTAGTGGTAGTCTGCAAAGTATAATAAAAACATGGTGCTTTACAGATTTTGGATTTTAAGGGATAACTACGCTAACATTCAGAAAATAAGTTCAAGGACTGCCTGAATATTAGAGCTGGCTAAAATTCTACATTATCACCTGACACAGACATGTTCAACTACAAAGTATTCTATGAAACCTTTTAAATACAGCAACTCCTGATTTTCAAAATCAGTCTGCTTCAGAGTCTTACACAACTTAACTATTTTTCCTAAATCAATTTTAAAGGTGAATACTTCTCTTGTATTCTCTCTCTATATATAGTTGACCCTTGAACTACGCAAGGGTTGGGGTGCTTATCCCCCTTGCAGTTAAAAATCCAAGTGTAACTTTTGATTCTCCAAAAATTTAACTATTAATAGCCTCCTGCTGACCAGAAATCTTGCCAATAATACAAATAGTCAATTAACACATAGTTTATATTTTAGATGTACTATGCACTGTAAAGCTAAAGAAAATAAAATGTTATTAAGAAAATCATAAGGAAGAGGCACCTGGGTGGCTCAGTCAATTGAACTCTTGATTTCACCTCAGGATATGATCCCAGGGTCATGGGATCAAGCCCTGTATTGGACTCTGCACTAAGCATGAAGCCTGCTTAAGAATATCTCTCTTTCCCTCTCTCCAGCTCATGCGTTCTCTTAAATAAAATAAAATAATCATAATCATAATGAAGAGAAAGTGCATTTACAGTACTACACTGTATTTACTGGGGAAAAAATCCACACCTAAGTGGACCCATGCAATTTAAACCTGTGTTGTTCAAGAGTCAACTGTATTTAGGTTAAATACTACTTTGACTAGAAATGAGCCAAATTAAAATCCTGTAAAATCAAAGAGTGGCTCAATCAAGTTTACACTTCTTTTGGCTTTCTTATTATTTGTTACAAACCAATCTTCCTACATTTGTGAAATGACCCAATACTCTTGCTATCCTTTACTTGTCCACTTTCTAGTAAGGATGAAGAGGGAACATGAGGAGAAAACAAAAATAAAGACATGACATCTCCTGATACGCTAAGAAAGAAAGTATAAAA
This sequence comes from Crocuta crocuta, assembly GCF_008692635.1. Taxonomy (NCBI): domain Eukaryota; kingdom Metazoa; phylum Chordata; class Mammalia; order Carnivora; family Hyaenidae; genus Crocuta; species Crocuta crocuta. The sequence goes on from NW_027532409.1 coordinate 4,326,052, forward strand.
GTAAAATGCTCCCTTCTTGCGGTGGCTAGGTCCCTCACTCAGTGTATCCATTCCTACACAGGGCTAATCTCCAAAATGCTACCATTTGTACACAGCAGACCTGTTTAAGCAGAATGCTGGATGATTAACGCCGTGGAATGTACAGTCACTATTGTACCTTTAATAGATATTTCAGGGACCCAATAAAAACGTAGGCTGAGAAGGAACTGGTGAGAGAACCAAGCATGGCACCAGAATGGACAAATCACAGAAAACAGAGGCTGTCTTACAATGACCTATTTGTTGCAGGCTGAAAAAAAGAAAATCATGAGAATTTGATTTTAAAAAATTAAGATACTAATGAATCAGTACTGCTATAATTGCTCTCTGGGTTACGGTTAACAGGTTTTCAGGCACGAATCTATAATTACCCCCATTTCATGACAAATTTTTAGAGCTCTAAACAAAATGACTTACCCGCTGTGAGGAATTAAGATTGTCGGTGTGATTAGGGAAAAGCTCAAGTGTCAGGGATGGCTGTTTTAGGATCCCAGGCATAAGATCCATATTTGAATCACTATCTTGGTCTGAGATGTTACTTTCCAATGAATCGGCTATGGGGTTTAAAAAAAAAATCAATTATATCTACTTCTTTGGAGAAGTGTTTAAACTAATTACACTAATAGTCTAACTTAAGTCACTTAAGAGAAGTCACTGCCTCTAGACAAAGGGTTGGTAAACTTCTGTAAAGGGTCATAGTGCTGGCTATGCAGTTCTCTATTGCATATTTTTCTTTGTATTTTATTTAGAACACATTAAAAATGTAAAAACTGTACTTAGCGTTCTGATTCTGGTCTGTGTGCCATAGTTTGCATGCACAGGATAGCTGAGGTAAGACTAGTATAAGCCATCTGTTATTCTCTGAATTATCTGGAGCGTGATACCAAGCAGCACTGGGGCATTCCAAAGTTACAGAGGACCTAGTCTGTGGTGAAGAAGTGGTCTGGTTGGAGTCAAGCACACAGAGAGTTATAAAAAGCAAACACAAAGACAAGTCTCCAGAAACAAAAGGAGGCTGAGTTGGAGCAGGGGCACAGGTGGCACATGGGATGTTTCACGACACAAGTGAAGACCCAAATGAGGCAACTAAAGTGCACAGACGAGGGTCAAGCTGCATTGGTACTAACAGACACCACCAGGGAGGGCTCAACCCACACAGGACAGACGGGGCCTGGCATCTGAAATCAGGGTGGTAGATATGAGCCTTGACACGAAGGCAAACACTGCTAGGATACTGACCTAGACCATGGAAGGCCCTCTTGCCAGGGACACAACTGGCCCCAGAATATAAGATGGGGGGCTAGGGGGAAATCAAGGATCCAAGTACAAAGGTCAGGAGGCTGCCAGAGCAGAGCACAAGCAAAGTTATTAGCCTGGAGATGAGACCAGGAAAGTGTGATGTGTAGCAGCCCATCCTATAGATGGTCTCAATGAAGCAGGTGAAGCTTCCCACCTATTGCCTGGTCAGGCACAAAGAAGTGGCCTAATTTACAAGAAACAAAGGTCCTAGGCAAGATAAGACTATGGGTTCAGACTGAGAAGTAATAATCACTCCTAACCCTTAAGAAGAACAGGTTTAATCGCCACCTTTTCTGGGCTGTGGAGTTTCTCCTGTCTGGTGTCAGATCAGCCAAATGCTATCACAAGAGCCCTCCAATTGTAGGATTCTCTGGCATTCCATATGAGGCTGCCACATGGAAATAAGCGAGTAGGTGGGGGCTCATTCATAATTAGAGAAAGAAATGAATAAACTGGAAAACAAGGCTTCTATGTATTGATTAAAGAAAGACCAAAAAAATGGGTTGAAGTTGGTCTTCTTCACTACTTTAAGATTATTATGAGGTCAGTCTGTCATTAACCAGTATCCTTAAGAAAGTTAAGAGGAGCTAACATCTTATATCTCTGCATAATCTAAAAGCTATCATGACTTAGAAGCTGAACAATGTTTTAGATGACTTCAGAATCTCTCCCAATGCAAAAATACTGCACGAACCAGTGAATACAAAAATAGATTTTAAAACAGCACAAACAAAAAATGTTCTTACTTAAGGACTCCACAGGAGAAGGAACTACAAAAGCTATTTCCGTAAGGGCATCGGCATAATACAGCACCTTCTTCTGTCCATTGAAAATGCTAGCTCCAACGTCTTCAGAGGAAATCACTTCATCTAGGAAAGAGAAACATTACATTACTGCTCCAAAAAGTGGGGAAAATCAGTTTATCTTGCTTCATGAAATTTTATTTTTACATTTATTTATTTGGAGAGAGAGAAACAGCGTGTGAGTGGAAGAGGGGCAGAGAGAGAGGGAGACAGAGAATCTGAAGCAGGCTCCAGGCTCTTGAGCTGTCAGCACTGAGCCCAATTTGGGGCTGAAACTCATGAGCCATGAAATCATGACCTGAACCGAAGTCAGATGCTTAACCAATTGAGCCACCCAGGTGCCGCTAAGTGTCGAATTCCTGATTTTGGCTCAGGTCATGATCTCATAGCTCATGGGATCAAGCCTCATGTTGGGCTCTGCTCTGATAGCATACAGCCTGCTTGGGATTCTCTCTCTCTCTCTCTCTCTCTCTCTCTCTCTCTGCCCCTCCCAAAATAAATAAACATTTTTTAAAAATGAACACAATGTCCTACCAGTAATACATAAAAGACCAACAACCTGACAAAAAACTGGGAAGAGGAAATGAACAAGTCATCCTCAGGAAAGAAACAGAATTTGAAAAAAAAGCTAAAACTCAATCATAATTAAAAACAGAAAATTTCTCACCTAACAGATTGGGAGATACCTAATGTTGGTGAGGATATGGTAAATAGGAAGTTTAGACCAGAGGTTAGCCAACTTCTTATGTAAAGGATCAGACAGTAAATAAGGCTTTGTAGGGCGTATGGTCTCTGCCCAAACTACTCAAGTATGAAAGTCATAAACAATACATAAACAAGTGTGTCTGAGTTCCAATAAAACTTTATTTATAAAACCAGGCTTGCACTATAATTTGCCAACTCCCGGCTTAGACGCTGAGAAGGCACTTTGCATCTGCTGGAGCAGACATTTTGGTTACTGCCCCAACACCTATTCCACCCTTCCCTCCTTTGTAGCAAATGTGAACTGTGAGTGGGACTAACCCTTCATACCAGCACGGCCTCGTATCTCTCTACCAGGGTCATTACACCTCTCTTGCCACAGCATCCTGTTCAGAGTGGCCAAATCACTGTGCACCTCAGGACCTGGGAGGAGAGAGGGTCTGAGGCCCAGCTAATCTCTCCTCTTTGGGCTAGTGTTTGTGTGTGACTGTAAAGCCTGGAACTGCCTTTTGCCTCTGTGAGAGAAGCCAGGCTAGGGACAAGGCCAACTTCCGGACAGCAGAGCTAAAGGAAAACTGCAGAGAATGAGACCAAGGGTGCTGACCAAATGACAGCAAAAATATACACTAATTCCTGTAATTTTCATTTACGTGGGACAATAAATGACCCTTAAGATCTAAGCCAGTTTGGTTGAGGTTTTCTGTTACTGCAACCATAAGCACCCAGTGATACATTTATCAAATTGAAAAATGTACATATCCTTTATCAATTCTACTTATGGGAATTTAGTCTATAAATACAGTCAAGCATATATGAAAGAATATGTGAAGGGGCACCTGAGTGGCTCAGTCTGTTAAGCGTCCGACTTTGGCTCAGGTAGTGATCTCAGTTTTTGAGTTCGAGCCCTCAGTCAGGTTCTGTGATGACAGCTCAGAGCCTGGAGCCTGATTTTGACTCTGTCTCCTTCTCTCTGACCCTCCCCCACTCACGTTCTGTTTTTCCCTCTCAAAAATGAATAAACATTAAAAAAAAAAAAAAAAAAGAATATGTGGAAACTAGAAGTAGCATATATCCCCAAATATCTCGATTCAACCTTGACTGAAATTAGAAAAAAAAATGACAGGTCACAAGTCACGGTGGTATTTAAAGGGAAACCCTGAGAGAGTACAATCTTGTTGACAAAAAAAACCTCTGATAATTCAAAACACTGAACACAGGTTATCACCCACTTCAAAGAGATAATACAAACTTTGCAGTTACTTCAGGAGCTCTCAGAAAAAAGAGAATTAGCCAGGAGGGACAAAGGTCTTAAGTTTAAATTTATACCAGCTCTGGTACTTATTCTCCTGATTATACTTTCTCAGGAGGATTTATAGATATTGGCATGAATCTCTCGGAGACAGTCAAGCTGTTTCCTACAAAGATTTTTATATAATATCCCAAGAATGTAACTTTTAATGATAGCCATAAAGTCCATAAAACACACTTGTTAATATAAAACTATTTATTAGACAAAATACACTTGTTAGCAAATTGTATTGCTATAGATAATCTCACTTATACTGTTACAGATTGTGTTTACTCACATTATAAAGAACTTATTAGCCTGTGATATCTAAGTCATTATTTTCATGTTAACTAACCCTATAATTTTTTCCCATATATACAGAAGATGTCTGAAAGAATATACAAACTACTGTTCAGTGACCTCTTTTTTTTTTTTTTTAATATTTTTATTTATTTCTAGGAGAGAGAGAGAGAGACAGCATGAGCAGGGGAGGGTCAGAGAGAGAGGGAGTCACAGACTGAAACAGGCTCCAGGCTCCGAGCTGGCAGTCAGCACAGAGCCCGACGCGGGGCTCAAACCCACGAACCGCGAGATCATGACCTAAGCGAAAGTCGGACGCTCAACCGACTAAGCCACCCAGGCGTCCCTTCAGTGACCTCTTATGAGGACTAGAATTAAGGGAAGCAAACTTTTCCTTAATATACATCTGGTTTCTTTCTTTCTTTTTAAAATAAGACTACAAACTTCTAGTGAAGGGGAGAAATCGAGAATAACAAAACAAGAAAAAAACAAATGACCGTTATTGGTTTTACCTTGTTCAGGTCCTTCACCGCCGTCACAACTGTTAATAGACCAGCTGGTGGAAACATGCCCCGTCCAACCAGGGTGTTTGCCCACATCTACCGACCAACCAAGGGAGAGCAAAAATTCCAGGAAATGTGGCTGAACATTTCTGGAAGATTCCACATTCTTCAAAATCTGAAATACATACCAATCAATCATCAGCTATAATGAAGAAAACAAAAGAACACATCAAAATAAACCTCCATAACAATCGGTTAGGTTTGAAGCGTCTGACAAATCGAATCTAAGCTCAGAATAAACACGGGAATACATCACTAGAGTTAAAAATTATGCTCCTAGGGGCACCTGGGGGGCTCAGTCGGTTAAGCATCCAACTTCAGCTCGGGTCATGATTCCGTGGTTCAAGCCCCACACCAGGCTTTGAGCTTTCAGCCTGCTTTGGATTCCGTGTCTCCCTCTCTCTCTGCTCCTCTCTAGCTCGCACTCTGTCTCTCAAAAATAAATAACGTTAACAATTTTTTTAAAAAAATGATGCTTTTAGTTAGACAGATTTGCGTTCAAATCCTGGCTGGGCCTTCGGAAAGTCCATTAACCACAATGTTTCAGTTTCTTCATCTGTGAAGTAGGGATAATAACGGTGGCTGTGAAGACTGAGATAACACAAGTAAAGTCCTCAGCTCCCTCTCCAGCTACACAATTACTGAACCAGGCACATTCACTAAAAGTAAATAAAAAGTGCCCCTGTCTTCACAGAGTTTACTGCCTGGTTAGTAAGCTACATTACATAGGTATGTGATTATTTTATTATAAATCATGACAAACAATATAAAAAGTACATATCTATTAAAAATTCAACAGAGATTAGGTATTATTAACAAATAAGCATGAAAACATCCTCCTCTTAGTCCAAGAAGAGAATGAAGCCATTCCAGAAAAAAAAATAAAGTGACCAGAAGGTTCTCTCCCTCTTCACTAAATACTAGCTTAATACCTTTTTACTGGCCTCAAGAAGAAAAGAACTTTGTTCTAGAACAGTGGTGCTCACCGGGGTGTTTTCCCTCACCAGGGCACAGCTGGAATGTTTGAAGACATTTTTCTTACCACAACCTGCTGGGTGCTACTGGTATTTATTGAATAGAAGCCAAAGATGCTGCTAAATGTCCTATTTATAGGACAGCTCCCCTAACAAAGAATTATCTGGCCTAAAATAGCAATACTGCTGCTGTTGAAAACTCTATGCTAAAAGAAGGAAAATGAAAAATCTGCTACAAATTATAAATGAAAAGTAGGGGGAGGCATCTATCAAAATCACTCAGGGAATATTTTTTTCTTGAACACTTCATTAAGCCTTTTATTTAACAATGTTTAGAGAGGCTCAGTTGGTTAAGCGCTGGCCTCTTCATTTCGGCTCAGGTCATGATCTCACAGTTTGATTTGGGAGTTCGAGCCTCACATTAGGCTCTGCGCTGAAAGTGCGGAGCCTGCTTAGGATTCTCTATTCTTCCCTCTCTGCCCCTCCCATACTCACACTGTGTCTCTATCAAATAAACTTTTAAGAAAATAATATTTATAGAACATTTATTTAACTTGAATTTTGTATTAAACATTATTCCTGTGTCAGCATAAATGACTAAAATTATTAATTCATTTATCTGACCTATATAGCTCTTAATCTAAGATCATTCAACTTATAATTTAATACCTGTAACAGAATACTAAAAGTATGAACATATGAACTACGTATATAAAACACAAAGAAATCACACAACACAAAAGGAAAAAGCTTAAAAACCACATGACATCAACAGGTATCACTATTTATAGCACTCAAAACCAGCATATAGAGATTTGAACCATCCTTTAATTCAGAGAGAGGTGAGCTGACACTGATTCTCTAGGACCAGGGATACATAAATCTGTCACCTGGGGAATTTCTTAAACATAAGATTCTTATCAGATCACTGCGGACCTTCTACATCACCATCAGCAGAGGAGGGATCCTGGAATCACTATTTTTAAAAGCTCCCAAATGTGGTTCATCAACCCCAATCTATGTCAAGATCATAAAGAGGCCTGTTCAAGTCAAAATAAGCAGTGTTAACATCTGTTACTTGTGAATCCAATGGGCAAAAAATTGGCAGCCAGGTCATCTTCTCTTAATACCTTCGATAGAAGTACACCTATTTAGTTCACCTATAGCCCTTCGTATTCACTGACCTGCCAGGAAAGTGATTTGACAAACACTTCCTGTTTTCTTCCAATTAAAGTTTTTATTTAGAAGTGAAACTTTTAAATAAACAATTTCTGAAAAGTTCATCAAGCTGCAATACATGAGTCAAATCAACCTGTAGGCCAGTGGCTGGCAGCTAGAAATTAATCAAAATCTACCCTGTGGCTAGGCAAGGCAGGGCTCAGACATTCTACAGGAGGCTGCAGAGAATGTGCACTGTTCCAATCATTCTCAGTTCCTAGAAAGCTAAGGAAACTGAATTAGTTAAAGAGTTACCTCAATAGCAACGGTTTGTGTCTTCTTTTACAGGAAGGAGAAAAATGACTCTATTATACTCCTGTGAACCATGCATTAGACCTCTTCCCAACAAGTCCCTAACCCCTTCAATGCCATTCTGGGGTTCTTTCAGAAGTCTCATCTCTGCCTACCATAAGCCCACATTCTCCCAAGTTCCAAGTATACTGGATTCCACAATCTTGTGAAAATGGAATTTTCTTACCTCCAGGGCCATTACACATGTTACTACTTTGTTAATAACAATCTGCCTTTTAATCTACTGTCAACGTAACCTCAAATATGAGCTAAATGTCTTTTCCTCTAGGACATGTTCTTAAAATAAGGCTGGGTTTTCCGGTTTATGGCTCCCACACTTCATCAGCACCCTTTACTATGGTTACTTATTTAATCATCTGTCTTCCTCCCCCTTAGACAGTAGTTCTGGGAGGTCAGAAACCTTGTAGCTCTTGTTTACTACTATACCCCTGGCACCTGACAGTGGACACTTAATAAATCTTTATTGAATCAATAACCTGAAATGAGAAGATTTTTCTCATAAATCAAGCTCATTTTCCAGTAGCTCACTAATAATTTTTTTAATGTTTTATTTATTTCTAGGAGAGAGAGAGAGAGAGACAGCGTGAGCAGGGGAGGGTCAGAGAGAGAGGGAGTCACAGACTGAAACAGGCTCCAGGCTCTGAGCTGGCAGTCAGCACAGAGCCCGACACGGGGCCCGAACCCACGAACCGCGAGATCATGACCTAAGCGAAAGTCGGACGCTTAACCGACTAAGCCACCCAGGTGCCCCTCACTAATAATTTGAAATAGTGCTTCTAATATAAATTAACATTTTGTTACTCTGGTAAATTTCTCAAAGTGTGTTCAATCTGATCAGCTAACAGTTTTATAAGGATTACAGCAGAATTCCAAAATCATGTAGTCCTAGTGCCCTACGCATCTAATACTATATTTGATAAATCTTCCTTTGGCCCCTTCCTAGTCAAAAGCTGGTAACTGCCAGCCTGTTTCATGTTTCAACTATTCATTTCCAACAGGCACTTCAAATCTCTTGTCGTTTACTCCCAGCTTTCAATTTTCCCCCACCTTATATTTTTCTTCATCCTTTTCCTAGTCTCTTTGATACATACACCCAATTTAAGTCTTATTTAACTTATGTTTTACATACATCTTCCACTTTTATCTCTTACTTTATTTCGGGTGTTCTTTTCCTTACTGTACACATGTCGCAACTGAAATTATTTGCTTGTGAAATTACCTGGAAGGTGGACTCTTCAAGAGGAAAGACTGTTACTCACTTCAATACCCTGGCATGGTGAGCCATACAGAAGATGTTTTTGTTGCTATTGTTTTACTCTTAAGCAACTGGGCCTAGTTTTAATTTTTCGTGGTTAACCTTCTGTATTTCAGTTTCTTTTGTCCTGTCAATCTGAATTCCTTAAGAGGAAGAAAGACATACTATGGCTCCGCTCTAAATCACATTCTGTTGAGAGTCAAAAGACTCAGGAACCCAGGACTCTGAGCAACACGATTTTCATTAATTCCAATTATGAACTGGTTCACAACAAGTCTTTAAGCATCAAGACTAACCGATCTCCTACTATGATAAGCACAAGGCAAGTAGCCATTTACAGCATAAAAAATTACACCCAAATTCAGAAATCTTACCTCCTGGTTTGTTTTCTGACCTGGTTTCATATAGAAAATAAAAACTGTGTCAAAGGGACGACATGGCAAGAGATCCAGATACCCAATGTCATCAAAAAATCCAGGTATCGTGGAGTCGAGTGCAATAAGGTGAGGAGGTAGGCGACTATTTGCAGGTTCCTACCACCAAAGGAAGAAAGGACAAAGAAAAAATTATTATCTCTTTTCACTATTTTAATTATAAAAGCGATACTTGCTCATAGTTTAATAGACATTAAAAAATTATTTAAAAATTTATAAAGTGGCAGGTATAAATACAACCATAATCCTAAAAAAACTATTTAAAATTCTTGTGTACTTCCTTCGAATTCTTTTGTCTTTTTTTGTTAAAGACAACTGCAATCATACTATGTATATAATTTCCAATCCTATTTTCTCTATAATAGATCATGCTGTCTGGAAAAAAATTTTAATGCTTTTTTTCCTCATTTTATTGCTGGTGGAAATGCAAAATGGTACAGCCACGTTGGAAGAGTTTGGTGGTTTTTTGCAAAGCTAAACAGAGTCTTACCACACAACACAGCAATTGCACCTTGTTATTTATCCAAATGAATTAAAAACATGTCTAGCAAATACCTGCACACAAATGTTTGTAGCAGCTTTATTTATAATGGTCAAAAATTAGAAGCAACCAAGATATCTTTTTGTAAATGAACAGATAAACTACTATACATCCACACAATAGAACATTTTTTTGGCAAGAAAAAGAAATGTACCATCAAGTCATAAGAAGACATGGAGAAATTTTAAATGCATATTGCTAAGTGAAAGAAGCCAATCTGGAAAGGCTACATACTGTATGGTTCTAACTATATGATGTTCTGGGAAAGGCAAAACTGTGGAGACAGTAAATTAAAAAAAAAAAAAAAATCAGTGGTTGACAGGGGTTGGGGGAAGCAGGGGGGGAAGGATGTTGAGAGGCAGGGTATAGTGGATTCTTAGGGCAGTGAAACCGTTCTGTATAATACTGTAATGGTGGATACATATTACACATGTCAAAACCTGGGAAACTGTGCAACACAGAGTGAACTCTACTGTAAACTATAGATTTTAGTTAATAATGCATGGATATGGTGCATCAGTTTCAACAAATGTACCACATCGATGCAAGATGTTAGTAACAGGATGATACTGGGAGGAGGGGCGCAGTTGGGGTATCTAGGAGATCTCTGTCCTTTCTACTCAACTGTTCCACAAACCTAAAACTACTCTATTAAATAAAGTCTATTAACTTTTTAAATGAATCTTTTTGTTTTTCCCCTAATCCCTTATCTTCTTGTAGATCTTCACCTTGTCCAAGGTTTTGTCATCCATGGTATTTTTCAAGAACACATGCTCCAGCGATGGCAAAGGTTACTCCTTTCTACATTTGCAAGGACTGTGAGCCTGGTCTTGTCTACACCACAACATTCCCAGCAAGGGCTGAGGCAACACCCTCTAACCAAGGACACTGTTTCTACAGTCAAACAGAAGAGTATTCACACTATGTGAAATAATTAAAGACTACAAATAGCCGTGTTGTCAATTCAGGCCAGATTTTGACTTACTTGGATTTGCTACAAACATATAAAAAAACCTTCTGATTTTCACTTTTACTTTAATTTGAAATCTTGTATAAGGAACTGTGAATCTGTTACATGTGGCAAAGCCTTTGAATTTTTCTTTTTTCAAAGCTATCTCATCGGTTTGTTCTTTTGGATGATCTTCTAATCCAGGAACATAACATATACCTATTTTACATCTCTTAGTAACTTTTTAAAGTTTTTCCCTATAGATCTTGTACACCATTCAGGTAACTTTCATCTATATCACAACTGTAAATAAAGTACTTTTGTACTATAGTTTTAATAGGATATTAAAGCAACAGTCATTAATTTTTGTACTTTTCTGTGTGGCGATCTTAAACTCTCTCATTTATTTTAAATGTTTTATCAATTCCTTAGTGGTTGTCTAATGGAAGTCATGTTACCTGTAAACTATCTTCTTTCCAATAGTTTTTGCTTCTTATTTAGTTTAATATTTCATTGACTTACTAGGTTTTGATATTCTTCTATAGCTATGTAAGATGTTGCCACTGGGGGAAACCTCCCTGTATATTTTTGGGGGCAACTTTCTGTTAACCCAGGACTATTTTAAATTAAAAAAAAATTTTATGGACTAAAAAATTCTCATTATTAAATAGTGGTCAAAACAGGGGCGCCTGGGTGGCTTAGTCGGTTAAGCGTCCGACTTTCGCTTAGGTCATGATCTCGCGGTTCGTGGGTTCGAGCCCCGCGTGGGGCTCTGTGCTGCCAGCTCAAAGCCTGGAGCCTGTTTCAGTCTGTGACTCCCTCTCTCTCTGACCCTCCCCTGCTCACGCTGTCTCTCTGTCTCTGTCTCTCTCCCTCCCTCCCTCCCTCCCTCCTAGAAATAAATAAAATATTAAAAAAAAAATAGTGGTCAAAACAGATATCCTTTGCCGCTGATTTTAACAAAGGGTGCTTCTAATTTCTCATAGGTTGCCATTTATGGATCTACATGACTAGTCCTGGTTTAGCTTGTTTGTTTTTTTAATTTAGTTTTACTAGCCTTCTCCTTAATACTTCTACACATATATGCGTAAGTAAGATTAGTTTATAGCTTTTTTGTACATGTGTGCTGTCAAGTTTAAGTTATTAGAGTTAGGCTAAGATTCATAAGATATACCAGGCAACTTTCTGACTTTTTCCCAAGTCTTGACACAGATAAGAAAGCATGACAATTATTTTCTTGGAAGCTTAAAAAATCAACTAGAATAGACACTATGAATGGAAAATTATAATCACTAGACAGCACCATTGGGGCGCTGAGGAAGAAAAGGAAGAAGAAAGAAGAAGGAGGAGAAGGTGGAGAAGGAGGAGGAGGAGGAAGAGGAAGAGAAGGAGAAAGATGAGGATGAGGAGGAGGAGGAGGAGGAGGAGGGTCCATTATAGCCCACACCTTCGGTAATAAACGTGGATAGGGGAAGATTTTTAACATTCTTTTTCTACTTACCTGTAGAATTCATTTATGCATGTGATATGGGTCACACATTACTTGGGAAACTTCAGAGCTGGATGTATTACCGAAGCAGCCCCCTCAGACAGACTCTGGGAGGATCCATGGGACAAACTTTCTTGGACTTATATAGTAAAAACTACAGCACCACAGAATTTCATTTACTTACATGCAGAGTAACGTTTATTTTTTAATTCCTCCTATCCTCAATCAAAGGTTTTAGCTATAATCGACTCAATGTTAATTTAAGAATATATTTACTCACAGAAGTGTAGGAAAATTACCTTCAATGCTTCTAAAGACAAAAATCCGAAGTGTGAAAGGAAGAGGCGTGCTGTTTGGAATTCCTGGGCAGGAGGTGGAGGCTTACAATCCGTAACTGGATCAGGAAAACTTCTTTTCTGCAATTCTTCCTCACTTTGTTGTTCGAGGTGTGTTTCATATGCAATCTGCTGAGCCATGCCCTTCCTTAATTTTTCATGTCTCTCTTCTAACTGAAATAAACGAAAAATTTTGTTTTGGGGGAGCTATCATAAAAGTAATCGGATTAATCTTAATTTGAAAATGAAAATAAAAAGCAGTAAAGAAAATGAAATAATTTTCAGAGATCAACACTTGAGTTTTAATTCAATAGAGTACACAACCAAGCAAACATGGTTTCAAGGTTAAAACAAATACCAAAAAAAAACCCTCCCCTACAGCCTCAACAATTATGTCCTTCATCTCCTTGCCGTAAATGAAACCATTCTACTTCTGCTTCCCTTCAAACGGGCAAGAAAGGGGGCAGAGCTGTTGCTCTCCCCCCCTCTTCCAGATCACTGTGCCCCTTCATCCTGCAGTGGTGGCCCCCTCACGATTTAAAGTCTTTGTCCAAATGGATTACCCCACTCTACTCTCAGGGACGCTCTTTGACCCCTCTACTTCCCTTCCCATCAATCCCAGTTTAAACTCCGTCCTCTCTGATGGGCAATGATCCTTTTAACAACCTTGCTTATATTTCTACCACCTCTTCTCAACCTTCACAGCTTTGGCCATCCTTAAGCACACTTTGTATCTCAGATCTGCTGTACTTTGCTGTACTTTTAAGAGCTATCATTCTGAGATTCCTGACTCCAACCATAAGCCTCCGTCCTGCACCTCTCCCACACCCTCACTTCCTGAGCTGTGCTTTCTCATCACTGTGAGCATTCAATCTCTTCTCGCATTTTCTCAGGCCATTAGCATCCTGGCTTCATCTACTTCCCACCCAGGCCTAAACCCCAAATCAAACATCTTAATACCTTCTTCTAAACATATAAATGGCCGTCTTGTTTCCTATTCTTCCACATTCTTACCTCTATCAATCTCCACACCACTCAAATTTTTTTACTTATGCCTCCAGACCCCAAGGACTTCTGAGTAAAGTCAGCAGTGTGTTATAGAATTTCACTACAGATGATGCCACTTAACCTGGGCTGGGCTGCCTGGCAATTTTAAGAGCCATCTTTTACTCTCTATATCATCATTGAGAACCAAACCCAAAATTTACATTAAGCCCCTTCGGTTTCCCTCCTTTTCATCTTTAAGTGTCTCTGAACGTCCGCCTGCTATCCCCTTCTCTCTTGTCTTACCAGAAAGAGCGCTGTCCTAAACACAATCACATTACAGCTCTTGACTCTACTGCCTGCAGGGCCTTCCTCTATTACCTCTCACGTTCCCAGCCCATCTTGCTGTGGTAGCAGAACCAGGCACTTCTCCGCTGCCCCCTTCCTTTCAACCTCTAAGCAGGTCTATATTCTCGGCATCCGTGAGTTTTAAAAAAAAGAAATAAAAAAGAAAAGTAAAAAGCAGCCTTGCCTTGCCTTAGCTAGGCCATTTCCTCATGCTATTATCCACTCTGTTCACTTCCCTTAAATGCTGACAGTGTAGTTCATGTTCACTGTGTCTCATTAACCATTCACCACCCAGACCTTTATACTCTGTCACCCAACTTCAACACTTCTTTGGACATGCTCTCAAAGGTCACCAGCACATTCATGCCAAAACCCAGGGGCCTCTACTTAGTGCGTCTTCTCCCTGAGCAATCTGGCTGGTATAAGCAGCCTCCATTCCTGCCCTTCTGTTCTCTCATGCCCTGACATACTTCTGTCCCCCACTTCTTAAATTTCTTTTCCTTTGACCTAAGATACCAATTACTTAATATAATTATCTAAATTAATCTAAAATCACTTTGCCTGCCCTCCCAAATCTGCCCTTTTCCTAACAAACCCATATTCCTGTAAATAGCACTGATATCTTTGTCACTCAGGTTCAGAATCTAAGCTTTCAGCTCTTTTCCTTCCCTCATCGATCAAAGACTGACTGCTTGGCTCTGCCTCCACAATACATTCCATGTGCTTCAACGTCCACTATCACTCAGCTAGCTAGTCCTTCCTTTTCCCTGACTGGACTGTCATCAAAGTCTCTAAATTAGGTTTTCCTTCTCCAATATCCGTCATTAGAGTCTGATCACGGCCCCATCCTGTTGGGAAACCTACCATGGACCAGCCCAAGCATCCCAGTGACACCTCTCTAAGAGAGACCAGGTCCTTTCAATCAGCCACAAACCACACTTGTCTTACTACATGGTAACTTGGATGACAGAGACCTAGGTCATCTTATGAATCACCTCTAATAACACCAAAAAAAGCAGTGTCTTGACCATGGCAATTGTTCAAGAATGTTTATAGTAATTCCCTTAACAACAGCTGACAGAATCTTACTTCTTCTGTGACAATTTCATGCAAATCTGGAATGCTCAGATCTGCTTTCACAAAAGGAATCTTATCCACCTCTTCAGGAAATGGTCGATGTTTGACAGTATATTTAAATCCAACATCATTTTTAGGAACTGGACGAGGTTCAGGTACAAAAAGCTGTTAAAATAAAACAAATAATGTTACGTGTATTACACTCGGTGCCATCTGTAATGACACGTATCTCCCTGGTCTCTGACACCTGGTTTGCTAAGACTACGTAACACTGGAGCTCAACAAGGATCTACAAACACCACTGCTAACACTAAAGGTAAACAGCTTATGTACCAGTGTGCTTTTTTATTTTTATAAAAAGGTTCATCAACTTCTAGATTTTGTGACTGATAAATGGGTTGTACACCTCTAACTGCCCCAGGCCTGACTCTCCCGCAATAAGTGGTAAACCAATGGAAGGGCAGTTCAGAGATCAAGGCTCAAACTTGCCCCTGTCTCAAGTGTTCTCAAAGAAACTCATGTAACAAAGTACAAGTTTAGGTCCTCTGGCCTCCCTAGACAGTGAGTTCAACTGAGCACCAAGTCTAGATCCCAATGGCTCCAAATCCCTGCTTTAATATGTATTAGCTATGCAGCTTCTGTTTTCACATCTGAAAAGTGGAAATAATCCATCACAAGGTTGTTGTAATGACTAAATAAAAATGAATACGGCACATATTAAAGCATCTATAAATTTTAGTTCCTTTCCTGATCTCCTTCCTCCTGTCTTTAATGCTAATCTAGTGGCTTACAGTGCTGCTGACAGAATGTGATCTGTATGATGCCACCAAGCAAAAACAGAGGTGTGCTCCCCATAGGGTGAAAACACATCTAAAAGAGACACCTAGGACATTAAATGATTTTAGACACATGCTCCAATTTTGTGACTGTCTCTCTTAAAACCTGGTGACATTTTATGAAGTGATATTTTAAAGAATTTTTAGGAACCTAAGTAAAAGCTTATGATGTAGTAAATGAAAAGAACAGTATACAAAAATGACTCATTCTATTTAATGTTACTGTATACAGAAAGGAAAAAAAGATTGTTAGTAAATCTACTAAAATATTAAGAGTTACTATCTGCTTCTGGAAAGCAAGAGTACAGATGGTTTAAAATCTCTTCCTTATTATCTGAATTTTCCAACTTTCTACCAGGAGCAAATTTTATTCACAAAATTACAAATGTTATAAAGAAAATAAACTATGCCACCCCAAATAAGATTTAAATTATACAGCATATTTAAAAAATTATGGAGCACATTACCAACTGTACAGGAATAAATCATACAAAAATAATTTGAAACTAAGTCCCATTACCTGGCCAAATTTTTTTCATATATGGCGTGTACCTGAGTTTTATTATATTTAACACTGCATAAAAAATGAGGCCACAGCTCAGAACAGTAGTTCTTGATCATTAAGGGATGTGAGAATCACCTGGAAAACTTTTTGAAACTACACCCGCCTTGAAGATGTCTTTAAAGAGTAATTCAGTGGATCTGGGAATTATGGGCTCCTAAGATGATTCTGATATGAACCAATTGATGGAGACCCTGGCTAGGATCGAAAATATTTATTTTATCAATGAATTTTGTTGGAATGTTATTTAACCTTTAAATCATAACACACACATGCCCACTCGCATGCATACACTCACTCACTCCTAGTCCCTTCCCTGGAACTTCTAATGGATACCTTCTGATTTGCTTTTGCTCCTCTGGGTAAAAGGCAAAGTTGTTGTGCCCAAGCAAGTCTTCCAGACATTCCCCGGACCAGCACAGTGACAGAGGGGAAAAAGTCATCTAGAATAAAATAGTGATGTAAAAAGTTTTTATTTCAGATGACAACCATATAAAATACACCTGCTATCAACCATAGAGCCTCTAAGAATCAAAGTCCTTACACAGTGTTTCCCAAAGTCTCATCCTCTGTGTGCCACCTCTGCGGGTTCTGCCATATCCTCATACTGTAAGTACTGGGATCTTTCTTCCTTTCTTTTTTAAACTAAATCTGTTTTGAAAGGAAACTGTGTATTTTTACTCTAAAGGAAAAACTGAATTTTGGTGTGCTAATAATGTATTTTTGAAACACGTGTTTTTAACATTACATAAAATAATGTTCACCAACGTACTGACTAACATTATCTCATACGCCTCCATTTTTGGGAAACACTATCTAGCCAATACTCTTAACTTCCAGTACTGGGAACAACTTAAGTGCAGAAAGACAGACAGGGCATTTGAAGTGCTGATGTTGCATTCACCCATACCTTATGTATGTACTGTTGCCCCCCCTCAGGCAGGTACTGTTCCATCCCAGCGGAGGTTCAGGGGTAGGAAATGGGGGGTGGGGGAGGGAAGAACTCAGGATGGACTTCCTGAGTGACCCAGATCCTCCTCCTTATTCCCTCTTTTTGCCCTGATGTGGGAATTAAACTTTTTCAAACTTTGTTTTCTCACTTCTTCTGTTATATTGTTATTATAAGCTATTAAAATGTCCTTGTAAATCTATAAAATCCCAATTGTTTGTATTTTTAGTAGACTTCCAATGCAGTGAAATGACTGGGAATGAGAGTAGAGGAGTCCTAAAAAAATCTAGAAGAGAGCTGACACTTACCCCTCAGGCCAGGAAACCCAGAGGGGACACTGGGATTTTAGACTCCTCAGCAGGTGGCTTGGGAGTAGGAGGCTGGAGGAATCATGAATAATAGGCACAAGCCAGGGAAGAAAGTCAAAGAAGCCCTATTGCTGGAATAAAGAAGAATGAAGTGCGTGCAGGAAAGAGTTGGAGTCTGCACTTCTGGAACTGGTCAATGATTAAAGGCCGCATCTATGTGACATTAAAATCACTGTATCTTACTACCACACAGTGGAAACTTGCAATGGAACTCGTTCATCTCCGAATTACAGAGCAACGTCTCACTTTCATTTTATAGATTCATGGATTCTACTCATATAGTCTCAACAGAATTTGCATGGGATCATAAGAGCCTGTTCACCTTTGTAAAGGTAACAAGTCTTTAATTACTGATAAAATCCTATACTGTGCAGCAAGGACAACATAAAGGGGCAGTATGAGGCTCAGGAAATTTGGACACTAGTCCTAGTCGTACCATGTACTTTTCAAATAACCCCGAATAAGTCACATACCCTCTCTGAGCTTCCATTTCTTCACCTGTAAATGAGGGCCTGAACATGAGGTGATTCCCTGGGCTCTCTATGTCCCAAAATTCCATAACCATCACTTTCCCAGAAATAAGGGTCTGAAAGCATGCTTCCTTTACATACTGGCGGATTCTAATTACCATCAGGAAAATAAAATGTACTTTGGGGTGCCTGGGGGGCTCAGCTGGTTAAGCACCTGACTCTTGATTTTGGCTCAGGTTATGCTCTCATGGTTTATGAGTTTGAGCCCTGTGTTAGGCTCTGAACTGACAGTGCAGAGCCTGCCTGGGATTCTTTCTCCTTTGCTCTCTGCCCTTCTCCTGCTCGCTCGCTCTCTCTCAAAATAAATAAATAAACTTAAAAATACATATACGTATACATATATATATACACACGTATATATCTACTCTGAGTAGCCTGAGTTGCAGTGGTAATCACATACCTTGAAACAGCTTATAACTGAGAGAAAGTTGAGGAGGGAAACCATGTATGTTGTGTCAAAGGAAAATCATGAAAGGGTTTTCATGAGGGCACCGGTATGGTCAGATCCATATGTGAGGAAGAATACAATGGTGGCACCAAGTAGGATGGAGGTAAGGGTAACACATTTTGGAACCAGAAGGAGGGGGATGAGACCAGGTAGGAAGCAACTTCAATAATCTCAGTAAGAAATAATAAGGCCCTACATTTGGATGTATTGGGAGGGAGGCAGAGAAAAAAAGATGCAAGAGTCACTGGGTAATTGGATACCAATTATGTAAGGGAGAAACAGGAAGGAGCAGGCCAAGAGGACGCCTCGAATTTCCAGCCTGTTTGGGTAGCACCATTAACTGAAACAGAACAATGCGGAGTGAGGGCTCGGAGAGGAGGAGGGCAGGATCCAAAGTCAAGAAGAGTAACAGTAATTTTTATACATGGTAAACAAGAGAAAATAACCCACTAAAGCAAACTTTTTGTAGAACTACTTTAGTTCTAGTATTTCAGATACATAAAAGAGCCTCTAAAAGATTCTATTTAATACATATATTCTATTTTCTGACCCTCTATTTTTCAGTGACTATCACCACATAGCTAGAAGACCTTCTGACAAATGCGAGGTTGCTGTGAAATTGCAGTTGCTCCTGCAACTACAGGTCCCTGACCCTGGAAGCAGCCCACTAGCAGTGTGCTAGAACACGGTGATTTAGCAGTGGAGAAGGCCCAAGGTGCTGGAACTTACTCTGTTCATTTCCAAGAGGTTGCTCCAGCATTGCCAGGATGACACTATTATCCAAGACAAAGTACCGGAAACTATGCTTATTTATGGTTGGCAGCCTGGAGTACTTGATCAAAGTGGTCTCATTCACCAGACTACAAGGAGAAGCGGGACCACTGGGTGAAGGAAATGCGCCGAGCAACTGCATAATACTATGGAGAATGCAAAAGATAACAGTTAATCCCCAAAGCAAAATCTTGAGTTTACCTCATGCATCAATGTGTCCTTCTGCTTTTAAGTGACCACAGCCACACTCCCTCTTTGCAAGTCACATTTGCTCCCTGAGGTGGATGCCGTGGTGTGCTGCTCTGTCTCCTACGACTGAAAGATCCATTCCCCCAGATGCAGACTTGGTGGCCACAGCTTTCAGGTGAGAGTCCCTTTCCAGGACTCACTCTCAGTCAACAAGAACCAGCTCACTCAGAATCACAGCTCCGTCTTGGGATAGCCCACGGCCAGCGAAAAGGGCAAGGGCAGTGTGAGAGTACAAAGCCCCAGCCCCAAGCCCTAACTTGAGAGAACTCTGAAGGGCCAACCCAATCCCAGAGCTCTTTGTTGCACCTACACTCATTCAGTCCTTCCCTCTGCTCAGTGCTGCTTCCTTCACTCCCCCTAGGAACTGATCCTAAAAGCACTTTCCAATAAACTTCTTGCAAGGAAATTTCTCTCAGAGCTTGCTACCCAGGGAAACTGACAACCATATTTCCAAATCATGGAGCTCCTAAAGATATATTTTAAAAATGTTATGTGCTCCAGGCTTCAAGATTATGCTAGCTAAAGCATTCTAGATCTAAAAAAGGACCCAAAGACCAACTAAACCTCAACTTTTCAGATGAGGAAATTCAGGCTCAGATGTGGTAAGTGATTAAACAACTAGAAACCAGGGCCTGCTGCCTTCTCACTGTGTGGTCCTAAATAGACATTATCCTCATTTTACAGATAAGACTGGAGGCACTAATAGTATATCTCACACAACTATTGCAATTATTAAGTTAGAATCTATAAGAAAAAAATGCTTCATAAATTGGAATTCAACTGAACAAGCCTTAACATTCAGAAACGTTTATGTCTGTAGAGATTTCTGCATACATTCAATTAATAACTTCTATATGGCACTCACCATGAGGCACTGGTCTAAGCACTTTTCACACTTTCATTTATTTAGCTATCAAAACAAGCCTATGAAATAAGTACATTATTCCCATTTTATAATGAAACAACTGAAGCACAGAGAGAAAGTATCTTTTAATGGAAACAAAGATTCTGCCTTGTGGTCCTAATATCACCTGACCCTTCATATGTACCTCATTTGGAAAACGCATACTCCCCAACATCATTTTTGTCATCTTGATCCTTGAGTAGTAGCCTCTCCCTTTTCCTTTCATTCCAGTACTGAAACCCAAATATCTCTGATAATGGAAGGCAACATTGCTCAGCAGATGTTTTCCATCCATTTTCTCTTCTCTTAGGAGAACTGTCTAAAAATTTCAAAGACCAGGAGAATCTGATGGGGAGTTCAAGCCTCTAAGGAATTGTGGAAAATAGGCGAAATACCGGCAGACCAGAAAAAGTAAAACACGACTTCGGTTTTCTAACACGGGACAGAGATCGATGTCGCAAAATATATGGACCAAGGGAGTTTGTCATGTTCCGTGCAAGATTCAAGGGAACACGTTACTAAGATTGAATCATACCAGCCTAACCACATTTTCTCTTCTTGACAGTGACTAGGCTGGATGGGGGAGAACTGTCTCTGATACCAAGACATGCAAGTATTTGACAGCATATCATGATAAACTTGTAGACAACACTAAAAAATGCCTGTCAACCTGAACGCAAATCTCTGATAATGTGCTTTGTGAGTCTATCTCTGTTCAATGTTTTCATCAGTATCTTTGATTAGGACACACAGAGCTGACTCATTAAATCTGCAGTTGACCAAAAGTTGAGCTGCAGAGTTAATATGTCAGAGGAAGAGTTGGGATCCAAATAATGAGGTAAATCTTACAGGAAGAGATCTCAGGTTTAAATGTAAAGTTTTGTCCATACAAATACCCCCAAACAAGTAAGTACAGGATGAGAAAAGCAGACAAAAAATAAATGTGTGAAAGACTCTAATTTTAGGTGACTTTACCCGAATCATCAAGTTCTCAAAAACCCAATGTGGTCTCCAAGTGCATTTTAATGAAAATATAATATCCTATAGTGTGTAAAGATCATCCATCCTCACCTAGAATATTCCATTCAGTAAACCACCTTTAAGAGGTACTGAGTCAAACCCACACCATCGAGAGAAGAATGATCAGGATGATAAAGGTACTTGACTCTCTGTCATATAACAAACAGCTTGAGGTACTGGCAGAAACAAATCACCATCTTTATAAGCATTATCTTCAGACATCATTACTGCCTGGAAAGAGGATTCCACTATCAAAAGTTTGAATCAGAACCAATGAGTAGAAGCTAAAGTGGGAGAGAGTTCAGTTCAATGTAAACATCAAATTTTTAAAAATAAGAATGAAATGGGAACCTTAGGGGTTAGACTATCACAAAATTAGAGGCTAAATAACATGGTATACCTTACAAGCTGCTTAAGCAGAGGGGCTGCCAAAATGACTTCCAAGAGTCCTAATTCTGAATTTGTATTAGTACACTAAGGGGAAAACACCCAACTAGCCAATTTACACTTCATAACTGCCTACTATTCTCAGCACTGTGAGAAGTGTTAAAGAAGGAAATGTGGCCTCTACCCAAGTTGGGGAGACAACACTAGCATGTATCAAAATAGAACCAGATACGATCATGACAGTATAGAATTCCATGCTGTGAGGTCGGGTTTGACTGAATGAGCACAAAAGTGCAGAAAAGAGTCATTATTCAGAAGCAGAATAACCAAAGAAGGTCCCATGGAGGTGACTAGATTTTATGTGGGCACTGAACAGTTAAGGATGTGACCGAGGGGAAAAGAAGGAAGTCCTGAAACCCAGGGAGTACACAGAGACAAATAAGAACATGCCCAGTTCACAGCCACAACTGGCCTGCCAGGTTCTATTATGGAGATGTGCTGGGGAAGATTGGTGTGGGTGGGGACAGAATAAGGAGGGCCCTGACAATCAGACAAAGAGTTCAGACAACAAGGCAGGAAACAGAGATCTAGTCAGTTTTCAACCACTCAAG